>NW_026526677.1:98945146-99249163 GCF_024362965.1 Panthera pardus | reverse complement strand
CTGTCAGTTGGCAGACACAGTTCTACACGGTCCCTTCCCTAACCTAAGGACATCGCTCTATGCCCGTGAGACAGAAAACAAAATAATGGTTAGAATCGGCAGGGGTTGGGGCGCCTGAGTGGCTCCGTCGGTTAAGCATCCAACTCTTGATCTCAGTTCAGGTATTGATCTCAGGGCTGTGAGTTCAAACCCCGTGTTAGGCCCTGCACTGAGCATGGAGCCTACTTAAAAAAAAAAAAGAAAAAAAAAAAAAAAAAGAATCAGTAGGGGTTCCCCTGAGACCGAAATGCTTTAAGGGAAGACCTTGCTTCGGATCTACCCCAAGCATCCTCTGCTGCCTCTGGGAGCAAGGGTCCCTGTAAGTCAGCAGGAAGAAGGAGCGTGAAGAGCAAACTGAGAAATGGCACGGGCTTACCAGGCACTCGGCGCAACGAACACAAAGCCTCGCCATGCAGTCGTCCGCCTCCTCCTGGTCAGTGCTGGAGAAAAAGGACAAACCAGATCTGAACAATGACTGTCCTCGGCACAGTAGAGCAGTTAAGCACGCCGCTGTTGAAGTCAGACAGGTGGCGTTTTAAATTCCAGTTCTGCCACTTACTAGCAGGGTGACTAGGCAGGTGACTTAAGCTCTGGGATAAAAAATAACCACATGTAAAACACGTCCCACAGTGCCTGACACATAGGAAGTGCCCAATAAATAGGGGTTGTTCCCAATCGTTCATTTAGAAATGAATGTATGAGCCACCACGGATGAGCCATTGTGCTGAGCTGGGGGTACAGGCATAAATAAAACACTGCCCCTTAAAGAGCTCACAATCTCATGGGTGTGCGAAACCTGTTGAAACTTAATGAGTACTTTATGACACGATGTAATAAAATGTTTCAGTCCTTAAGGTCAAACTGCTATGGCAGCAAAGAGGAGGGAGTGGCCTACTCTGGGGGGGGGGGGGGGACGACTCAGGGACACTCACGAGAAGGAGACACTTCATCTGGGTCTTGTAGGACAAGGAAGAGTTTTCCAGGCAAACAAGAGAGGGAAGGGGGAGGATTCCAAGTGAGAGAAAAGCATGTGGGAGAAAAAAAAAAAAAAGACTTGAGGGTATACAGTGTGTTCAGAGAAGCAAATAAGCTCAATGCAGCTGGTAGGTGGAGTGAAAGAGAAGAAATGTCAGGAAACAATGTGACCTAAGGAGGAGGCTTGTTACATTGTGCTTAGAAATAGACATTTTAGTATTTCTACCAAGAGCTCATTACCTTTTTAGCGGGCCCACAGATTCCTTGGAAAGGGCCCTCTCTCTCCCGTGAAATAATGCACACACATGAACGTGCCCGCACACACACACACACAGAGAACATTTTAGACCCTCCCCAGGTAAGCGTTCCCTCCCAACGTTAGGAACACCTGGTATAGACAATGGAGAATGAAAAGGGTTTTCATGCAGACTCTGTCACCTTTTTTTTAGTAGATTTATTCTTAGAGAAAATACTGGATCATGCCTGCTCACTGGCAACATGACGTTTCATAAATGTGATTGGATAATCACAATCCCATTAGCCCCTCAGAGCATCTGCTGACCAAGAACAGATCTTGCTGCTTTAAATCGGTTTTTGCCGTCTAAGGCTATTATTCTTAAGGCCTTCCTCACTGCTTAGGCATTTTCTGTCGGGAGACATCAGCTTGGTGTCGAAACAAGAAGGGAAAAATAACCGACTTGTTGGAATTTCCTGGTAAGTTGGAAGGAATGTGATCTCCTTGGGGATGTATACGCAGAACCATAGCAGAGTCTAATCTGATTTCCAAAGGAGAGAGTAGGACCATACTGTTCACCCCTCCACCTCTCTCTCCGAATTAATATCCACCAGTTTCACCTCCAACCTTCCCTCTGGTACTCCTCGGCAGAACTAAACTTGGCCTGGGGAGAAGGAAAGGCGTGGATTCAGATCTCTGGGTACTGTCCACAAAGCACAGCTCCGAAGAAGAAAGGGACAGGCTGCTCAGGGCTCCAGCCGGACTTACTCATCTGACACCTCAATAGACGACTTCTTGTAGCCAGACTTGTTCCTCTTCTTCAGCCCAGCTGATTTCCTCCCCATCCTCACCAGCAGCAGGACAACCACCACGGCTGAGGGGACGAAGACAAGGACGGAGAGGAGGGCCACAGAGGAGAGCATGATGCCAAACCCTAGACGGGGGGAAAGGGAAGGTGAGAGGGCGGGACGCGCAAAAGGGCCTCCTTTGACATGAGAAAGCTTTTACTTTTGCTCGTGTATTTCTTTTTTTTTTTTTTTAATGCTTATTTATTTTTGAGACACAGACAGGCAGACAGAGAGGGAGACGCAGAATCGGAAGCGGGCTCTGGGCTCGGAGCTGTCAGCACAGGACCCCACGCGGGGCCCGAACCCACGAACCGCGAGATCGTGACCTGAGCCGAAGTCGGGCGCTCAACCAACTGAGCCACCCGGGTGCTCCTGCTCTTGTATTTCTTCTGATCACAACAGGAATAAATTCGTGGTAGAAGGGGTAGAAAGTACACAAAGGTACAAAAAGAATAAAAACGTAGCCACGGTCCCACTCCCTAGGATTAACGCATTGGTATCTACCCGTCCAGTGCTTTCTTGGAGTACGTGGGTATGGGTCTGCAGGTAGGGAGGAGAGTGCACATTTTTAGAAGTACGGATCATATTTTACAGACTGTTTCTAGACCCCTCTTATAGGTACCATATAATAAATGTTTCTCGGGTCATTAAAAATTCCTTCTGGGTGTTATTTTTTAACGGCAGCATGGTATTCTAGCACACTGAGTCATTTGTTGAACCAGGATTGGAATGCTAGACATCCGAATTGTTTCCAATTCCTTGAATCTACAAGTTACTTTATGATGATCATCTTTGTACGTAAATCTTCATATTTACGTCTATTTCTTTAAGATAAAATTTTACATGGTATTACTGGATCAAGGGGCACACAGACTCATACTACCAAACTCTCTTCCAAAAACACTATACTACTTTCTACGGCAGCCAGCAGCATGAGCGTGACTGGATCTTTGAAACCTTGAGTTACCATCTTTTTTTTTTTTGTTTTTTAATTTTTTGTTTTTAAAGTTTATCTATTTTTGAGACAGAGAAAGACGGAGCATGAACGGGGGAGGGGTAGAGAGAGAGGGAGACACAGAATCGGAAGCAGGCTCCAGGCTCTGAGCCATCAGCCCCGAGCCTGACGCGGGGCTTGAACTCACGGACCGCGAGATCGTGACCTGAGCTGAAGTCGGACGCTTAACCGACTGAGCCACCCAGGCGCCCCTAAACCTTGAGTTACCATCTTAACAAAAGAAAGAAGAGGGGCGCCTGGGTGGCTCAGTCCCTTAAGCATCCGACTTTGACTCAGGTCACAATCTCACAGTGTGTGGGTTCGAGTCCTGCGCTGGGCTCTGTGCTGACGGCTCAGAGCCTGGAACCTGCTTCAGATTCTGTGTCTCTCTCTCTCTCTGCCCCTCCCCAGCTCATGCTCTGTCTCTCAAAAATGAATAAATGTTAAAAAAAAAAAAAAAAAACAACTTTTTTTTAAAGAAAGAGACGGAGAAGGGAAAGGAAGGGAGACAGACAGACTTGAGAAAGACCTGTGAAATGATAGGCCATCTATAACGAACCACAATGCCGTTCTGTATCTCTAGGTCTTTGGTTCCAATCCAACTGAGGATTAGAATGGCCACTCAGGAGTCACCAGGGAATAATGTCGAAAAAAAAAAAAAGGTCAGTCCTTAACCTACTTTCCTTGGGTTTCACACCAAAAGGAAACCGCTGCCCTTTCCAACATAAAAGAAGTATGCTGCCCCCCTTGTTAGAGGGGGCACCCTTTCAAGACACGGGCAAGAACACGGCCTCACAACTGAGGGTGCAAACGGACTAGGGAAATCAAATGACCTATCTTTCACACAGGGAACAAGCCCCCCTTTACGGAGGGGTTTGCCATGCATCCCACAAGACCTCTGGTCACCTGAAGTTAAAATAAAAGAGATTCACGGGAAAACTAGAACAACAATTGAGTGACAACTGCAGGTTGCAAAGTAAAGATTAAGAAATTCATCCTAAGAGACAATTAGCAAGGCAGAAGCCCCCACTGACTGACTGGCTCACAAAGACAGGTAGTTTAGCTTGTCCCTGACCACCCGGGGAAGCGCCACAGGAGGCACAAAGCCCCGCAGCAGGTTGGCGGCAGTTAGCTTACCCCTCTCTGTGACTGTTAGCTCTGTCACGGGAATGTTATGGTGCACGTCTGGGGGATTCTTCACGGCACAGCTGAATGTCCCATTGTCCTTGAGGGTAGGGTTGCTGATGCTTATAGACGCATCCCCTCTGTACACATCTCCAGCCCAGGAAATTCGATCCCGAAACGTGCCTGCTGTGGTTGGATACTGGAAAGACTGATAATGAAAAATCTAAGAAAAGCAAACACCAGAAGGAAAGAAAGTTCATTTCCAAACTGCAGTGACAATGTAAAGCTCAGTAGGTCCAAAACAAAATACAAATGCATGATGGGTTTTCTCGGTTGGACCTTTTTTTTTTTTTTTTTTTTTATGTTTTGTTCACCTTCATCCTATAGGCTAAAAGACAAGTTAATACAACTTATCAGGAAAAGGCCTGACAAAAGAGTCCCAGAATCCTAACTCTCAAAGCTCTTCCAAATTCTCCCTGAAGTCCTAAGGCAGTAGTTCTCAACTGGGTGGTGGCAATTGGGGCCTCCAGGAGACATCTGGCAATGTCTGGAGACATTTTTGGTTGTCACAGGTGGGGAGACTGCCACTGGCATCTAGTGGGTGGAGGTCAAGGGATACTGGTAAAAATCCTACAGTGAGCCAGGTAGGCCCCCACAACAAAGAATTATCCAGCGCAAAATGTCATTAGTGCCAAAGCTGAGAAACCCTTCTTTTTTTTTTTTTTTTTATAACTTTTTTTTTTTTTTTTTGAGACAGAGAGAGACAGAGCATGAGCAGGGGAGGAGCAGAGAGAGAGGGAGACACAGAATCCAAGGCAGGCTCCAGGCTCTGAGCTGTCGGCACAGAGCCCGACGCAGGGCTCGAGCTCACGAACCGTGAGATCATGACCTGAGCCAAATTCGGACGCTTAACCGACTGAGCCACCCAGGCACCCCAGGGAAACCCTACTCTAAAGTCGCAGTTAATTATTGGTATACTACCTTATGGTTTGCAAATGATTCCCATAGATTTACTCACTTGAGTGTCATAACAACGGTGAACTCTCCATGGGGCTGGTACAACTATTCCAAATTATATTTCCTAGCTTATTTTCAGATTCCAAGTACTACCACGAGTCTCTCCGGGACTGCTGGCTAGAAAAAATTCTATCGGTCCCAGTCATAGACATCCTGTCTCATAAAGCTGCTCATTTCCTGTGGCATGAGGTTGTCTCCATGGGTGTATCTGTTTGCGTATCTGTACTCAGTAGTACATTCTCAAATATTCTCTTATGATAGAGTCAAGCGTCTCTCAAGTTATCTCGGCCATTATTACAAACCAATCGCAAGTCAAATACGTGATCAGTACTCAATGAATGTCTGTTGAATCAAAATGACGTTGCTTCAGATCAATTATCAGACACTTTGTCACCAAAAGCACCTCAGTATATGTCTGGTGGTGGGCCAGGCAAGTACTACAATACAATATGATCTTTCCCTCTTATGCAACGTTTCAAGGCCTTCCTCTTTATCTGTTTACTTGGTACCTTCCCATTTGCAAGCACTCAATTGCCCAATTTTGAAGAGCAACTTCCCGGAGAAGATGCTGAATCACTTCTCAGTTCCATTATTCATGTATCCATTCGACAAATATTTACGGCACCCCTACTACGCGCTAGGCACTGGGTTAAGCAAAAGGATATAGTGAGAGCCAAACAGGCATAGTCAGTCCCTGCTGTCATGAATCTTCCGGTCTAAGGGGGAAATTCAGATAGGAAGAAATAATAACGTGTGTGACGAGCGCCATGAGACAGGAGGGAGGGAGGGAGCACCCGGCTGGCTCGGTCGGTGGATCAGCGACTCTTGATCTCGAGCCCCACTTTGGGTGTAGAGATTACTTAAAAATCAAATCTTGAAAACAAACAAACAAAGAGGGAGGTGAAGAATGCCGACCACTGATCATCAGCGTCTCTGTAAAAGGGCTTGAAGCTCCTCACTGACAAAACAAATCCTGCTGTGTATCTCTGAGATTAACCCAACCTGTAAGTTCCACGTTAAACTGGTGACTCTCTAATACTCGCTAACCGGTTACTCAGACAGAATCCTGACTGACTTGGCCTGGACTGCGACATCAGGCAACGGGGCTTTAAAAGTCCACTGATTTCAAGGGGCGCCCGGTGGCTCAGTCGGTTGAGCGGCCGACTTCGACTCAGGTCAGGATCTCACGGTCCGTGAGTTCCAGCCCCGCGTCGGGCTCTGTGCCGACAGCTCAGAGCCCGGAGCCTGCTTCGGATTCTGTGTCTCCCTCCCTCTCTGCCCCTCCCCCACTAGCACTTTGTCTCTCTCAAATAAATAAATAAGCGTTTTTAATCAATAAATAAAGGTCCGCTGATTCCAATGCAGGTGAGCTTGCTGGCTTTCTAATCAGTCTCCCAGAAAAAAACAGCACCATATGAGAACTGCTATTTGCATTGAAGGTTTCTGACCCAAGAAGATTCCCACTGCTTGCCCTGTCCTGCTTTTGGCCAAGGAGGCAGAGCCAAATAAGGCCAGCTATAGTTTTCTGATAACTCAAAACAAAAGGAACTGTTTTAAGGAAGAGAGACCAGGAATAGCTTCCTTCACTGCAGCCCCCTACCTGCTTCCAAGCTCTGTGGCTCTCAATAATGGGTCCTAAAGCAAAACCCAAACCTTATATATTAAGATCAAAGAGAAAGTCTCCCAGGGAAGAACGCAGTATAAACAAACTAGGGATACTTTCGAAAATACAGCTATGACATTTACATCCTCGATATAGCATCTATCCTGAACAAAGGATGCTGCTGGAAGCATAAAGAGAGAGGGTTTTTTAATAGCACTGCAATCTCCAATTAGACATCAACAATGGGATCTGGCCCATAAATGTGTGTTATATGTGTGTATAAAGTATATTGCTTCTAACGTTGCAAGGCCATCTGTCACCAACAGCATCTGTCATCAACACGAGGTGCCACCATCCCCTCTGAAGGGAACTATATAAATCAGTGCAGATGTTTACATGCTAGGACACGGTGCCAAGATAAATCTACTGAGTACAGATACGCAAACAGATACACCCATGGAGACAGCCTCATGCCACAGGAAATGAGCAGCTTTATGAGACAGGATGTCTATGACCGGGACCGATAGAATTTTTTCTAGCCAGCAGTCCTGGAGATACTCGTGGTAGTACTTGGAATCTGAAAATAAGCTAGGAAAACATGCAAAAAGAAACAACAAACGGGAAACAAAAGTGAACCACATTTCCTCTGAGTTTCTGGCAATTTTTTTTTTCCTATATGGCGTATTTACAAAATCCTCCCATAAAAAAAAAGCCGTATGTGACCAAATGGATGCCATATCGGACAGAAGCTTATCTTTGATTCTAAGATGAGAAGGTCTAAGGGGGGCCTGGGACTTGGAGTAAAAGGACTCCAGAGCTGTGGGCCACAGAAGACTCAAAGAAGTGTCCTCAAGAGGAAATACTCACGGATTCAGTACGACTGCTGCTGGGGGCTCGGTACGTCCAGTCTATGGTGAGTTTGTCAGTGATAGATGAAGTCGACCTGAAGGTGCATTTCAACTTGATCTTCTCTCCAACGTAACCCCGGACATGCGCATCCGCTTTAATCTCCAAGGAAAGGGCGATGTAAACACCTAATCAGAGCAAAGCCCAAACATTTAAAAGGTATGCAGCTGGGCGGGATATACAGATGTGAGTGAACAGTGCGCAGACACTATCATTTTCAGGGCTCTCGGAGTAACAAATATCTTGTCAGGCAGGCCCAAAAGGACAAGGAGCAGATATCTGCGTTAACCAAGGAGAGTGTTTTTGTCAGTTTACGATATTCAGTCACAGCACGAATGCTTGGGTAAAAATCTGAAACCTAAACACCATCTAAAACCTAAAAAATCTAAAACACCAGCATCTTTCCAAAGACAGACTGTGGTCAAATGAAGTACAAACAAGTAGGTCTGCCCACAGCAGCTGAAAGGCAACGCCACTCACTCCCCCTCGACACACACACATCCGCCCCACCCCCACTCCCCGCCAGGAATTATGGCAGCTGTTGTGGTCGAAGGGACTTATCCCCAAGTACAGCACAGTTGTAACCCAAAGCTACCGCTGTCTCAACCACCAGCAAAATGAGAACAGGAAACAAGAATAGGGCATTTTGTTTCAAAGAATTTTAGAAAGCTGCTCCAAGGTTCGATCTGGTTGTATTTTATTCTTCCCTCTGGTTAATGAATCCCACATCCATTAAACGTAAATCATGGGGGAAGAAAACAGAACAATTTAATGCATTCTGAAATGTAAAAATAAAGGGGCACCTGGATGGCTCAGTCGGGTAAGCGTCTGACTTGGGCTCAGGTCATGATCTCACTCTTCATGAGTTGGAGCCCCCCGTGTTGGGCTCTGTGCCGACAGCTCAGAGCCTGGAGCCTGCTTCGGAGTCTGTGTCTCCCTCTCTCTCTGCCCCTCCCCCGTTCGCCTTCAGTCTCTCTCTGACCCTCAAGAATGAATAAACATTTAAAAAAAAAAAAACAAAACCAAGATTGTAAAATGTAAAAATAAGATATCGTTTCTAAACCCTCCAGAGATTGAACTCTTGCCAAAACTGGCTCAGATATCCAAATCTGGCATCCCAGTTCCCCCAGGAAGAGCTTCCGCTTTCCTCTGACCAATCCCCTCCGCGTTCAGAGAACGCAGAGGAGAAGTTTATCTCCCACCAGGGAGTCATTTTTTAGGAAAGTCACCCGCACTTTGTTTTCACTGCTTCCTCCTCCACTGCAACAAGCCATGATTCTTTCGGCAGGCCAAAGGCGAACAGAGCAGCAAGGTTTCAGAAGAGCGCAAACCCACGCACCAATCTGAAAACCAGCAGGCCCTCCTCCGGTCGAGGCAAACCCCAGCTGAATTACTTGCTGGCCCTGTGGTCTTAGCAAGTTACGTTCGTCTTCAGTTTCTCACCCTGGTGGGCATGAGAGCAACAGCGCTGGCCTCAGTAGGTCACTGTGAGGCATAAATGAGTGAAAATAGGTGTAACACTGGGAAGCCTGCCTACCCCAGTGCATGTTAGATGGCTTCAACCTTATGATGGCCACCTCTTCAGTCCTGCCTACACTCTCTCAACCCTGCCCGTCACAGACCCAGCTATGAGTCATCAACGCCTTCACCTCTGTCTGCTTTGAATGCTTTTTCTTGCTCTTCTCAAGATAATCTAGTCTGTGCGCATTCCTCTTAAAAGGAGGAGACCAAGGCTGAGCTCACAACTCCAATGAGATCTGACCCATCTCAAAGATAAGGATTTACTTCTGTTTCCTCCATCGCATCCACTCTGGCTTTGCCATGCTAGATCTGTCGTTCCTTCTAGGACTTTGCAAATGATGTTCCTCTGCCCCAAAAGCCTTCATCCCTCAGCCCCTACTCTCTCCTAGGCCCTCACTCCCGATCCACCTTACTCATTACTCAAGAACAAGCTCAAAAGCTGGGAGCTGGAGGGGCACCTCAGTCAGTTGAGCATCCAACCTCGGCTCAGGTCGTGATCTCACGGTCCGCGGGTTCGAGCCCCGCGTCGGGCTCTGGGCTGACAGCTCCGAGCCTGGAGCCTGCTTCGGAGTCTGTGTCTCCCTCTCTCTCTGCCCCTCCCCCACTCGCGCTCTGTCTCCCTTTGTCTCTCAAAAATAAATAAGTGTAAAAAAGAATTTTTTTTTTTAACTGGGAGCTGAAAATGGATGGATAATCTACACTCTCCCCATACTACTCCTTTATCCTAAGACGTAAGTACAGTCGAGAGATTTGAAAGCACAGATTTAGAATTAGATAGGCCTGGACCTCCGTTCTAGCCCAGCTACTTTCTAGCTGGAAGATTTGGATCACAGTTGCCTAACCTACTCGAGCTTCAGTCTCCTCACTTGGTAAACGGAAGAGCGACAAGGCCCACTTCCTTGGATCACTGCTAGGATCTAGTAAGATTAAATAAGATAACACAAAAATGCTTAGCATAGCGTCTGAAATAGAATCTTTCAATAAATGTTAGCCGTTGTTATTAAATGAACACCACAAACATTCAAAAACCTTCAATAATTCCTCCTTGAGCCGTAGAATAAAATCCAAACAGTGAACAGCCTGGCCCCAAACTTCTGCTACTCCACCCACTTACCCATCCCGTCCATCCCCTCCACCACGCCCAGGATAGCCACCATTTCCCAAATTTACGAGGTCCTTTCACGCCACTGTGCCTCTCTTCGAATGCGGCATTGTCTGGAAGGCTCTCCCCATTCCTACCAATCCTGCCTGCATGTACCTCCCCCACGGTGCTCACGCACCTTCAAGACCCTGTCCAAATAGCGGCCCCCTCTGTGATGCCTTCCCAGATTCCTCTGGGTGCAGTTGACTGCTCTTTCTTCACTGTTTTCATAACAAATAATACGTAATGCTCCTCAGGTACATATACCGTTGATTGCCCTCAATTTAGAAAGACTATTTCCCCTGTTCGTGAGCACCTTGAAGGCAAAAATTCAGAGGCAAGGGAGCAGACGCAGACTGAGAGAAAGAGGTGGACAGGTCACCAGAAATTCTCGTATAGGAACCAAGTGTGCTCATTAGTCATGCGGTCTCTTCCGCTCCCCCTTTTTTACGGTATTTCCAACAGGCTTAAGTCCTCTACACCCTTCTCTTTCCAGTGCACCCGTTCAGGAAAAGCTCAGCCCGAGATGACCTCCTCGGCTGTGGCTGGTGTGCGGTAAAGGAGAAAAATGACACAACTGCACAGATAGTTACCATGAGAAATTCATGGATTCCACCCATAGCTGAGCCCTTAACGAAGCAGCCTTGATCAGCAGCTCTTTCGGATTCCTCAAACCTTTGCCCTTTTCACCATCCTCTATGCAACCTCCAAATCCCTCTTTCTCAGAAGAAAACGTTTCCTCTTACTTTTTTCAAGAAATGTGAGGCTTTACAAACTGCCCAGCCACGGATTTTCCTGCAGCTACACCCACCCATACTTTCAGTCTCAAAGGGTGTGGTATCCCTTTTCCTATGCAAGGCCATCCTCTTTGGTCCTGCCTTGGAGCCCTCCCCTCCAAGCCCTGCTTCAGCAGAAAAACCCTCTCTCTCTACTATCTTCAACCTCTTCCTTTCCAGAGGGCCCTCTCCCCCCTCAGCCTCTTCGTTTCAACACAGAGAAGTCTCTCCCATCCTTAAAAATGGGTAGACAAATAACAATAAAACAAGATAATAATGATCTTCCCTTAACCCCATGATACTATGTGTTACCAGCTACTGCCCTCTCTTTCGTTTCTAAGCCAAGTTTGTGAAAGAGCAGTATACACCTGGCATCTCCATTTCCCCCCTTCCCATTCACTTCTGGACCCCTATAGCACAATCCAGACTCCACTACCATTTCTGGTAAAGAGCGTCATGTCCTAAAACTGGAAAAACCCCAATAGGTGTCCTTCTATCCTGATTTTATTGGATCTCTCTAAAGCAGTGACTGCTTGCTCCTAGACCTTCTCCATCCCAAGGCTTTCTTGACAATACACTTATTCACTCACTCACTCTTCAAACATATAGTAATTGAGCATCCATTTGTGTGCCACCCTCTGAGCCTGGAATTAAACATGAGCAAAATAAATATGCTCCCTATTTTGGAGCTTAAAATACATCAAAAGTTCAACATTATCAATCAAATCAATCATAAAGACAAACGTGTAATTACAAAACCTGGCAAGTACTCTGAAGCAAAGACCAAGAGAGTAGCAGAAATGCACCTATTACAGTAGGGGAGCAGGGAGTGGTTAATGAAAGCTTCCCCGAAAAAGTTGCTTTTTGAGTTGAGCTCTGAAGGAAGGGTGACAAAGTGAGGAGAGGGAGAGCATTCCCGGTAGAGAATACAACATATGCAAAGGTCCTGTGCCAAGTAGGAGCACAGGCAGCCAAGGAACCGAAAGGAAGGCAAACAGCATGAGAGAAAGGGATGTGGATGGGTGGTAAGCAGGTCATACAGAACCTTAAAGATTTGGGTCCTTATTCTCAGAGTAGTGGGAAGCCAAGGAAAACAGTTAAATGTGGGACTGAGTGAAAAAAGACATGATGAGGTTTTCATTTTTAAAAGATCACTCTAGGGAAGACACTGAGGAGGAGTCAAGAGTAAATCTAAGATTACTTAGAAAACTACTCCAATAGCCAAGTGAAAAATAAAGCTTGAACTAAGTTGGTGGTAGTGGACATGGAAAGACCCAGGAAGACCATACTTACAAAGTAAAATCAGTAAGGATTGGTGGCAGACTGGTTGTGGAATGTTAGGGAAACAGAGTATCAAGGACGGTTCCCAGGTTTCTGACTTGGTGATACCATTCACTGACACAGGAAAGACTAGAGAAGGGAAGGGGAGAAAGCGTTAGCTTGATTTCGGATAAGTTTAATGGGCCTTTGAGATAGCCAAGAGATAATGTCAGTGGACAGTTGGTGTAGGGTAAGGGTCAGCAAACTATGGCCCGCTGGCCAAATCTAACGTACGATGACTCTTTGTAAATAAAGTTTTATTAGAACACAGCCACATTTATTCATTTAGATATTGTCTAGGGCTGCTTTTGCGCTACTCAAGCCGAGGTGAGCAGTTGCAACAGAGACCTATGGCCCACAAAGCCTCAAATATTTATCCTCTATCCTTTTACAAAAGTTTGCCGGCCCTGGTTTAGAGCAAAGAAGAAATATGTGAGTTACAGTTATAAGCCAGAATCTCCTTAATGTCCCTCCAGCCCTCCAGCCAACACTCCACACTGATTGTGTCACACACACACACACACACACACACACACACACACTCCACATGTGATTTCAGTTAACCCAATCAAAGTATACGTCTCAAAAAATTTGCTGGAAAGTTATTTAAAGACTCTATGCCTTATTCATGTTCCTCTCTCTGTCTGGAATTTACTTACTCCCTATCTCTAACTACTACTTCTCCTTCTCCTCCTCCTTCTTCTTTTTTTAAGTTTATTTATTTGGGGCTGGGGGGAGAGAGAGAGAGAGAGAGAGAGAGAGAGAGAGAGAGAGAGAGAGAGAGAGAGAGAGAATGAATCATCAGGGGAGGGGCAGGGAAGCGGGGGAGGGGGAGTGCGGACAAAGGATCAGAAGCAGGCTCCGCACTGACAGCACAGAGGGCTCAAACTCAGGAACCATGAAATCATGACCTGAGCCAAAGTCGGATGCTTAACCCACTGAGCCACCCAGGTGCCCCTCAACTTCTTTCGAGATTGAACTTCGGTGGCACATCCAGGAAGTCTTCCCTGTACCCTCGTGGCTGATTAAGGGCATCTCTTCTGTGCTCCCACAGTTTCTTGCATATTTCTCTCTTAATACCAGATTCTAAAATTATCTATTGGCTTGTCTGTCTTCTCCAATAGAGGCTGAGCTCATCAAAACAGAAGCTAGGGCACTGTGGATGCTCAGTAATATTCAACTGAACCAAACCAACAGAGTTTCCTTTTTATGAAACAAAAATTCTTGCCAAACAAGCATAAAACCTACAAGTTCTGGGCAAGTTTTGGTTACTGAATTAGAGTAAGTACCCCATTAAGAAGTCTACCTAACAACCAATTTCTTGTTAATATATCTTAACTCCGTGTTCATTAGCATGATTTCACCACAAAGTTATCAATATGTAAAGTCACTTTACTGAAATCTAAAAATTGGATAAGTGGGTCTTAAGTATATAGAGAAAAGTAAGATCCATGGATGAACTAAACTAATGTACCTGTCTCTCCCTTTCAGGGAGAAGGGATAATGACCGGAAGGAAGTATAAGGAAGGCTTCTGGAGTACCAGTGACACTTTAAACCCTGACTTAGGTGCCAGTTACCCAGGTATGTTTCGTTTCTAAAAATTAGTTTCTAAAAATTTAGTTTCTAAAAATTAAAAGTATGTTACAATCAATAGATGTAAAATAATTTGTCTACTCTACCCAAAAAATAAATAAATAAATAAATAAATAAAATAAAATAACTAATCCACTGTTACATTCATTCAGAAATTTTCATCCTAAACCCAATGTATTTAGGGATATTTATATTTTCTCCTGAGTAAAAAAGCATTCTTGCCAAGTCAAAATAGCCAACAATAGAAATATAACCATTAACAAGTTTTTTTTTTTAATCTGGGAGGAAAACAAGAATATCACACTGAAACATATGTAATTTTATGCACAGAAGGAAAGAAAAGAATATGACAAAACAAAACTCCAAGTTTTACACAATTTCCCAGAATACAAAGCTGTCAACGTTTGTTTCATAAAAGTGCACACTTATATGGAGAAAAGTGTAAGAACCCTAGGCTGCCTAAACTATCGTTTCCATGTACTTGACAACTGATATAACGGGACTATGTTTACAAATTGGAGAATTCAAACAAGCTAATCATTTAATGGGTCCTATCTTTGAAGGGGAAAAGCAGATAAACACTGGTGTGAAACAGATTCCAAAAAATGGGTGAACTTTGAAAACATGCTAAGTGAAAAAACCTAGCCACAAAGGAATATATATTGTATGATTCTACTTATGTGAGATGTCCAGAATAGGCAAATCATAGCAATAGAAAGTAGATTGGTGTCTGCCCCGGGGCGGGGGAAGGGAAGAATGGGGAGTGACTTAATGCATATGGAGTTTCTCTTTGGGGTGATGAAAACATTCTAAAGTTGATTATGGTGGTGATTGCACAAGTCTGTGAACACCCTAAAAAACACTCAGTTGGACCTTTTAAATGGGTACATTGTATGGCATGTGAATTCTATCTGAATAAAGCTATGTTGAACTTATTTATTTTGAGAGACAGCGAGAGACAGAGCGTGGAGGGGCAGAGAGGAAGAGAGAGAGAGAATCCCAAGCAGGCTCCATGTGGAGCCCCCACACGGGGGCTCAAACCCACGAACCAAACCAAGAGATCATGGCCTGAGCCAAAGTCAGCTCTAAAAACAAAAGACAGGGACACCTGGATGGCTCAGTCAGTTAAGCATCTGACTCTTGGTTTCAGCTCAGGTCATGATCTCAGTGTTCAGGGGTTCCCGGGGCTCTGGGCTAACAGGGCAGAGACTGCTTGGGATTCTCTGTCTCTCTTTCTCTCTCTCTGCCCATCCCCTGCTTTCTCTCTCTCTCAAAAGTAAATAAATAAACATTAAAAAATAAAATAAAAGACAAAGATAAATCAATTCAACTACACACAGGTCACAAACTTTTAAGTTTGAATTATTTGGTCTGCTATAATTGATGGATGCTTTTCTATGTGAAATGACATCAAGTTTACGAAACCACTCATCATTTCTAGATTTTTTTTTTTTCACAATAGGACAACTTTGGAATATCTGGGGGATGGGGAGAGATGAAACTAGGATTACAGTAGGTCAGTCTACATATTATATTGCAAAATAATTTAGCTGAAAAACTGGACACCTGTGATGACACAGAGAGCTGGGAGGCACCAAGGAGTGTGCTGGCAACCTGGATATTAGTCATCAAATAAATAAAAACTTCCTGGCCTTACATGCTAAGATTTAGAACAACTGATGTCTTTATGTTAAAGCCCCCCTTCAGAAATTCCCTCTTAACCACAGGGAAATTTTATGAAATTAACAATTCACTCTGATCTATTAACATACGACTTCCTGAGAAGACACACACACACACACACACACACACACACACACACAAATGCAGGACATAATGGCACCCTAAAACGAAGGCAATTAGGTCGGGCTGAAATTTATGCAATTTGAAAATTGCATCAAAGCAAAATGTATCCAAATCCTTAGAACGCGCCATAGCGTGAATACTGCACTTCTGATATTGGTTAATAGATTAAAATGTTAACAGAAAAGGGATGCCCTTTCTTGTAGTTGAAAGATGTCGTTAAAATGCTCCAGCGGTGGCTTTCCCTCAACCAAATGCCTCTCCAGCGTTAACGAAATCACAGCACATCCCATCTGTGACCAATACCCATTTTACTTCCGAGTCCCTGACAACCACCTACAAAAAACAAACGTACCAACAGTTACTGAGCCAAACTACTGAGCACTAGAACTGCCCCATCCTAATCAGGGCACACAGCCCACAAAACCACAGCAGGGTCAACCGCTGATAAGTCATCACAGGATAGGACGGGGTGCCCCCGAAGCCAGAGCCCTCCGTGGTTCTAGCAAGTCGTGCCAGCACCACAATACAAAGCGAGTCACGCAAAGGGTCCGTCGTCCCCAGCGCTCAGGAAAAGCACTGACAGGCTGCTCAGTGGGTGGCGAATACTGGAAGAGAGGAGCCTCCCCACACCCTCACATTTCCTGCATTGCTAGAAGCCATGTGGGGGCTTTCCTGAGACCCCCCCCCACACCGGAACCGGAAAACCGACCATCTTCCCTAACCCCCTCGGCCGGAAGTTGGGGGAACCAGCCGGCGCACTCACCCTGGAAGAGCAGGACGCCCAGCAGTGGGAGCAGAGCGCAGCCACGGCCTCCACCCGCTCCGCTCTGCTGCATCCCGACAGCTCTCTGGATGCTTGCACACCTTGTTTACAGCTCCCGGTAACCACACAGGTGATACCGGAAGTGACGTCAGGGCGGGAGGTCGCGAGAACGCTTCAAACGGCGATTCGAGGTTGCCATAGGAACGTGGCATCTTTCCAGGGCCACACCTGAAACTTGCCCCGACAAGCGATTCTTTTAAGTTTCGAGTAAGAATTAATTACTCCCTGTTGCTTGACGGTGAAGTAAGCCACCGACTTTGGAAAAATTACAATTTATTTGTGTGGGATTCTGCAGGACTAAATAGTCTCGATTCTGCGACTCTCTTCCAGAGGTCTTTAAATAGGTTTCTAGAGTTTTGGTTAGGAGAGATCTAGGAGATCGTACAGCATCAGTCAATAAATATGTATTAGGCCTTCATGATAAATGTGTAGCTCAAGTGTCTTTAGTGCCTGGGTTTTTGTGTGTTGCTGTTCAGCAGCCAGCTAAGTGCCTACGTAAATTGGGTGTTTATTAAACTGCCGTTCACAGTGGCAATGATGAAATCAGTACAACATGTAATAGAGGGGGAAAGGAGCTAGATTTATGTATCTTTGGGTGGGAAAAGTGAGAAAGTAATGTTTTCACCGTGCTGGAAGCTATGCGATGGTGTCACATTCTTCTAAGAGACGGGATGGTACCGTGCTACAATTGTTGGTCAACCTATTCTCCTGGAATCTGCGTGTTTAATGAAATCAAGAGAAGAACAAAAGTCCACGTTTCAGCTTTTGGGAAGGCTTAATAACTTTACATTTTTCAGTTCCCATTCCGTTACTAGATGTGAAAGCTAGTGGTTTTCTCTATTAAAAACGTGATGTTAGAGTACCAAACAGAACATGATACCCTTCCTAAGAAAGAGTACCCAGACTAAGTAGTTTGTTGTGCCCAATTCCCAGTTATCCGAAGCAATGTAGAATTCTTTATCCAGTATAAACATTTATTTATCCAGTATAAACTAATTTCACCCATTATTGACTTCCAGGCTCTAAGAAAACTTCTTAGTAATGATAAAGTACATAACCATGTGTTTTTGAGTACTTGCTATGTAAACTTTTTAGATTTGTATGTAAGCAAATTATACAATTGATAATTCTTTACTACTAAAGGTTATTTACATATGTGTTTAGGCACAATAAAAAATAAATTACCATACAAAAGTTCTCTTTAGGAAAAAGATACTGAACAATAGGGCCATATTAACCCCTGAATATTTAGCCAAGACACAAGCTACAAGTTTTGCTGAAAAGATTTTCCATGAGGTTTTAACTACTTCATTACACTTTTGGGACACCATTCAGGCCATCTGTTTGAAAAAATATTGTTATTTTCAAAGGTTGAATTATGGAGAAAAGTAGAAAATGTAATTTAAAAGTAATATAGACCTGAAAGCCAACTTTTAGTTTGGAGGCACCTGGGTGGCTCAGTCGCTTAAGCATCTGACTTCAGCTCAGGTCATGATCTCATAGTTCCTAAGTTCAGGCCCCACATCATGCTGCACTGACAGCGTGGGCCCTGCTTCGAATCCTGTCTCCCCTCTCTGCTCCTCCCCCGCTAGCTTGTACTCTCTCTCAAATAATAATAATAATAAATATTTTAATGTAACTTTTAGTTTCCAAATTGAGTGTTAAAATTTTACTTTTTTCGTGTAAAAGGCAAAATGAGATAGGTAGAGAATGAATGCAGAATCAAGGTTCATATGAATATTGTACCAATTTTTCTAAAAAGACTAGTCAAAGTTCAGCATATTTAAATACAGATAACCTATTTGAAAATTCCAGTTTGTTAAAAGAAAGAACATCTTTGGCCCAGTCAGTGAAAACTGAAGTTATTAGGCTATAAAGATGGGGCGGGGGTGGGGGCAACTAAACTTTCAGATGTTTTCTATTTTTTTAATAAATGCTGCCATAACTTAAGTTTGGAAAGACACTGGGAGGTTAAACACTTTTGAAAAAGCACTCTTCTTTCCATAGCCTACTTATAAAGTTTGCTGTCTCTACTAGTATAAGGGAAGAAAGAATACAGTTGGTTTCATATTGTTAGTTTTGGTATTTCTTTGCCCCATACCAAATCCTCCCTCCCTCAAAACAAGCAAATTAAAGCAAAAATAATATAAAGAAAAGGAAAGGAAAGGGGGGAAAAAAATCTCATCCAGTTCTCAGAGCTTTATATAACACTGTACAAAATTATCATCACTTAGGCTTGATTTTTTTCACCAGCCCTAAATTTTTAGTCATACTATTCCAGAACCTTCTGTGTAACTGCTTGATGATTCCAGTCTGCAAAAGAGCACAGATTTTGCTCTGTTGTTATAACTGAACAGTAAGCTGAACAGTATCCACTGCTCACGGAAGACTTGCTCTGTTGGTTGTTTTTTCGGAACACAGGGAAAAAAGGTGACAAGTGATTCATCCTGAGGTGGCATTTGTCAATCCATAAGCATTTACATAAACTCTCCTAGCTACTCTGTGATTTAGATTTGTGCTAATTATAAATGTGGGATCAACCAAAACAAACAATCATCTGGGATACTGAAAGAAATTCAATAAAACAAGATGTGTCCCATACTCAAGGAGAGCCATAAAAATCAAACTGTTGAAGAACGGGATTTAGGGTTTCCTGTTAATTGATCAAAAACGGCTGAGAGAATTGGCTCATCTTTTAGTTGAGACTGAGAAGGAAAAAGTAAACACATTAACCTTAGTAGCAAGAGTGCTGCTCTGAAGAAACTAATACGTTAAAGGAAATGTCATGACAGACAAGATGGCTTTCATCTCATTTGACACCAATGGGCGTGCATACAATTAATAATCCCCAAGGAGTGTTCAAGGGCAAAAATGTAGTTTCTCAGTATAAAAAGCTCACGAGCATTTGAAAAGTATTTGCACTCTGAAATTAAATAAAACCGTAGTGATGGGCCGTGTGTGAGTCTCCCGGTATCAGCTCAAGAGGGCCCTGGGCCTATGCTGGCTCCAGAGAGACGTTGCTTCTCTGGGTGGTTATGTACTGCAGGGCTGGTTGGAAGACAAGTCACAACTGGTAAAGCCAAAGAAAAGCTTCCATTAACTTCAGCTTATCCTAGGGTGCTTGTTCTTGGGAATCTTCAGCTTCCTGAAATACAGAAGTTTAAATGGATTATTCACGTGGGAAGAGTGCATAGAGGTAACATGGAATTCCGAATTACATCTATTTTATCGAATGTGCTCTCCACTGTGAAGGAAACTATTCTTTTTTTTTTTTTTTTTAATTTTTTTTAACGTTTATTTATTTTTGAGACAGAGAGAGACAGAGCATGAACGGGGGAGGGTCAGAGAGAGGGAGACACAGAATCTGAAACAGGCTCCAGGCTCTGAGCTGTCAGCACAGAGCCCGACGCGGGGCTCGAACTCACGGACCGCGAGATCGTGACCTGAGCCGAAGTCGGACGCCCAACCGACTGAGCCACCCAGGCGCCCCTGAAGGAAACTATTCTTAAACGTACTTGTTCTCCTTCTAATTCAACTTTTAGAAGATGTTTCCCGTTCCTTAACTACATAGCTCTCAGTGTCCTTAATTCATAGCTTCTGCCTTGCACAGACACTCAGATGATCTATAGCTCGATCACACACATGCATGCCTTCTCTCTCTCTCTCTCTGCCCCTCCCCCACTCTTTTATATAAAAAAAATCAAGCACACAGAAGAATAGAAAAGACAGTGTATAGAATTCACCTGTCACCTAATTTTAAAGCATTTTTTGCCTTATTTTCCCAATATTTATTTGGTACTTTATTATATATAAATACATATATAAATTTATATATAACAAATGTATATATGTATTTATTTATATATAATAAAAAAACAAATATAGGGAAAATAAATTTATATATAACAAATGTATATATAAATTTATATATAATATATATAAATACATATTTAAAATAGGAACATTTTCCTCTATAACCACAATACCTTTATTATACCTAATAAAATTAACAGTAATTCCCTAATATTATCCATATTCACATTTTCATATTCAAGACTCCCAATTGTCCCCCTCCTAATCTTTTTACAACTACTTTGTTCAAACTAGTATCCATCCAGTCAGGACATGCCGTAACAATGCACTTGATCATGTGAGTTCCTTAAAATTTCTTCTCATCTCAGGGTGCTTGGGTGGCTCAGTTAGTTAAGCATCTGACTTCGGCTCAGGTCATGATCTCACAGTTCATGGGTTAGAGCCCATGGGTTGAGTTCATGGGTTTGAGCTGCCCGCTGTCAGCACAGAGCCTGCTTGGGATTCTCTCTCTCTCTTCCTCTCTCTCACTCTGCCCCTCTCCCCCTCTCTCTCTTTCAAAATAAATAAATGTTTTTAAAAGTTTCTTTTCATCTCCATCTTCATTTTCCATGACCCAGACTTGCTAGAGAATCTTCTTGGTTTTTTTGTCTTTGTTTATTTTATTTTTAATGTTTGTTTATTTTTGAGAGAGAGACAGAGCGTGAATGGGGAAGAGGCAAAGAGAGGGAGACACAGAATCCAAAGCAGGCTCCAGGCTCTGAGCTGTCAGTACACAGCCCAACGTGGGGTTTGAACTCATGAACTGTGAGATCATGACCTGAGCCACCCAGGTGCCCCAAGAATCTGCTTGGTTTTTAAAAGACAATAGCCCTTGGTAAAATCTCTCTGATACCAAATTTGTTCTTCTGGGTTTACAATAGAATCATTTTTCTCCATATTCGATTTTATAAGTCCTTGAGACTTTTCACTGAGACTTTAGGCTACAAAAATATGACTCTTTTTGAAAATAATAATAGCAGGCCTATTTCAGAGAATAGAAAAAAATTCCGATCATATGAAAAATAAGTCATCGTATTTTTTAAGCATAATAAGCCTGAAAACTGGTAAAATAAAATTACACGCTACTAAAATGGGATTCCTATTCCCAATAACTAGATGAAAGGAGTTGAAATCAATTCCAAATAGTATAAAAGTTCTCCTGCTAAAATGTCAGGCCATGTCAGAGATCCTGGGTGGCTCAGTTGGTTAAGCATCCAACTTTGGCTCAGGTCATGATCTCACGGTTCAACGGTTTAAGCCCAATGTCGGGCTCTGTGCTGACAGCTCAGAGTCTGGAGCCTGCTTCGGATTCTGTGTCTCTCCCTCTCTCTGCCCCTCCCCCGCTCATGCTCACTCGCTCGCGCTCTCTCTCTCTCTCTCTCTCTCTCTATCTCTCTCAAAAATAAATAAGCGTGAAAAAAACTTAATAAATAAAAAATAAAGATTTATTTACATGTTGAAAGTTAATTTATTATTCGTGGTCATGGTAAACATAACCACAAAGCCTCAGATAATCTTAGAATTTTCCATCTTCAACGGCAGTAGGGTCTAACTCCCTCATCCTTTGCACAAAACATACTGAAAGGGGAAGCCATCCATAACACTAATAGAAGACTTTCATCTCCCTGACCCAGCTCCTCTAACGTCACGTAGAAAATACCTAACAGTCCTAAAATCTGGAGGATCCACATTAGAGATGGGCCAGACAAGGAAGCTAAGGAAAGAAATCAACTCATTTATGAACCTCACCATCTAAGAATGTCAGTCTGCGTCTTCTAAATAAACAGAGACCTTTTTATCTTGGTTGAGCCTTTCCTCTTCTTTTCTGTAACAAAGAAGCAGAAACTAATGTTAACAAGCAAGGGAGGTTAAAAAAAAAAAAAAGGCAAGGGAGGCAAATCTTACAAAGCTGCGGTTGATGTATTTTCTCCCATGTTTTGGGTAGAATTATACGCATCTGGGAATAGATCCAAAGTTACCACTAGTGCCGTCTAAAAATGCACATGCTTCCACATGACCCTGGGTATCTGAACTTTGACATGTTTCAGAATATTTTTGGAGGGAAATACAATTTGGGAACTTGAATAAACCTTAGTTTAACATTAGTATGCTGCCTCTAATTCCATTCCTTATTCAGAAAATACAAAGTTTTATGTTGACCTAGAAGTCATCTTTATTGCTTATATTCTATTCAAGCCCTAACCTCAGGGTTGGGCTCATTGAGCTTCTTCAAATCAATTCCATTTTACTCCAGTAAATATTACTTGAGGGAAAAAAAGAGATGGTGCTGGGACAACTCAAGTACTTCAAGTGCAAAAGGACGCATTTGGACTCCCACTTCACTCCATGTGCAAAAATTAACTCGACATGAACCAAAGACCTACTGTAAGAGTTAAAACTGTAAAGCTCTTAGAAGAAAACATGAACTTTCATGACTTTGGATTAGGCAATGGATTCTTTTTTTTTTTTTTTTTTAATGTTTATTTTTATTTTTGAGAAAGAGAAACACAGAGTGCGAGTTGGGGGATGACAGAAAGAGGAGACACAGAATCTGAAACAGGGTCCAGGCTCTGAGCTGTCAGCACAGAGCCCGACGCGGGGCTCGAACTCACGAACACTGAGATCATGACCTGAGCCAAACTCAGATGCTTAACACTTAATCCTGGCACCCCGGCACCAGATTCTTAGATATGAATCTATATCTAAGAATATATAGCTTCTGCTATATCCAATAGCAGAAGCAACACAAGAAAAAAATAGATAAATTATACTTCATCAAAACTAAAAAGTTCTGTGCTCCAGAGGACATGAAAAAGAAAGTGAAAGGGCAACCCACAAAGGACAAATAACCCAATTTTAAATGGGCAAGATATTTGAATAGATAGATCTCCAAATAAGATATACAAATGGCCAATAAACACATGGCAAGATGCTCAACATCATTAGTCATTAAGAAAATGCAAATCCAAACCTCAGGGAGATAACACTCCACACCCATCCATCCGCTGGCTATCATCAAAAGGCCAAACAATAACAAGGGTTGTCAAGGATATGGACAAATTGGAATGTTGCTGGTGGAAATATACAATGGTGTAACTGTTTTGTAAAACAGTCTGGCAACGCTTCAAAAAGGTTAACAGAGTAACCATACATTCCAGCAATTCCACTCCTAGGTATAATATACCCACGAAAACTGAAAACATGCCTACACAAAAATTTATAAATAAATATTCATAGCACCATTAGTCGTGTTGGCCAAAGAGTAGAGAAAATCTAAATGTCCATCGAATGAATGGATAAGCAAACTGTGGTATATACGTGCAATGGAATATGACACAGCCATAAAAAGGAACGAAGTGCCATACGTGGACGAACTTTGAAAATATTATACTGAGTCAAGAAGCAGACATAAAAGGCCACATCGGATGATTCTCCATTTATACGAAATGTCCAGAATAGGTGTAGGAATGCTGGCCATACTGCCTCCATCTTTGCCCTAGCATCTTGCTGTTGTCTGCTTGATGACCTCGTCAGGGATACATGTTCTAGAGTAATGTATAAGATGTAAAAGGTTAATGTATAAACTCTAGGCTCACCTTCTAAAACCAGAATGTCCAGGGAATCTGTTCTGGATTTCAATGGGCCCATTAAGATACCAGTGCAGATAACATAGTTTTCTGCAAACGCATGGATAGTGCCATAAGGTCTGCTAGACATTAGCCACCAGTCGAGTATATGCAAACACTCCCCCGCATGTCCAGCTCCTTTAAAGCCAGTAAGCTAAAACGCAGGGCTTCTGAGGAGACTGGCTGCACAGCTGTCCAGATGGCGGTCCTCCTGATCCTCCCTGGCAGGAAGTCACTTAACATGGAACTCTGCGTATTCTGTATCTCTTCCAGTTTCAAAGTGCCTTCTCAGTCTCGGGGCGGGGTGGGGGGGGGGGGCACTTTACATTCTCCTTGCCTTCAAACAACAGGCAAATCCATGGAGACAGAAAGCAGATCAGTAGTTGTCAGGGGCAGGTAGAAGTGGAAAATAGTGATGGCTAAAACGTATGGAGTTCCTTCGGGGGTGACGAAAATTCTGGAATTAGTGGTGATGGTTATGTAACTTGGTGAACATTAAAAAGACAAATTTTTATGATAGGTAAATTTCATCTCAAAAAATATATATTTTTTGAGCACCTTATATCAGCATGGCTGACTCTCCTAGGCACTGACTTACGATGCCCCTGCTGCCTGCCCAGCAGATTTTACAAATATACACTTTACATTAAAAAGTAAGGAATAGCAGGGGCGCCTGGGCAGCTCAGTCGGTTAAGCGTCTGACTTCGGCTCAGGTCGTGATCTCACAGTCTGTGGGTTCGAGCCCCGCGTCGGGCTCTGTGCTGACAGCTCAGAGCCTGGAGCCTGCTTCAGATTCTGTGTCTCCCTCTCTCTCTGCCCCTCCCTTGCTTGTGCTCTGTCTCTCAAAAATGAATAAATGTTAAAAAAATTTTTTTTAAGTAAGGAATATCCTAGAAGAGCTTCACATAAGCAGATTTTGACAATGTCAAATCCTCCATAATAAAGAAAGCCTCTAATGAAATCTTCTATACAATTAAGAAAGCTTTTGTGGGGGCGCCTGGGTGGCACAGTCGGTTAAGCGACCGCCTTCAGCCAGGTCACGATCTCGCGGTCCGTGAGTTCGAGCCCCGCGTCAGGCTCTGGGCTGATGGCTCGGATCCTGGAGCCTGTTTCCGATTCTGTGTCTCCCTCTCTCTCTGCCCCTCCCCCGTTCGTGCTCTGTCTCTCTGTGTCCCAAAAATAAATAAAAAACTTTAAAAAAAAAAAAAAAAGAAAGAAAGCTTTTGTGAAGTTACCAGATCACACCCTACTTTCTCCATCCTGTGAATCTGAATTCTTTTATAAGATTCACTCGGAGGGAAAAACATCTGTTCAACAATCATTCTGCCCAAGTGTAAAATACCAAGAGTCACGATAGAAGAGGGTTAGAGGAAGACTGCCCAGAACTGCCCAGCCTTACAATTTTATCTCCACCACTTTATGAGCTCTTTCGGCCCATCGCTTTTTCCGGAAATGCTGGACGAGGACCACCACGATTACTATTATGACCATGAGGGCACAGGCAGAGCCAATGGCCAGAGCCAGGAAGTAGATCTCAGAGAAGCGTACTGTAAGGACAAAAAGAGGATGTCATGATTCTCAAAAGAGAAAGAATACGATGAAACCTAACGATATAAGAGGGATGTAGTTTCAGCATTAAATGGAATCTTCCTTTCTCCTACCATATGATCTTGTGAACTCTAGCAGCAGTAAGGAAGCTATGAAGGCTGCTCTCGTGGTTCTCAAACTATGGTCCCACAAGTAATAGCAGCACTCTGCAGAACTTTGAAATGCAAATCATCAGGGCCACCTCAACCTCCTGAATTGTAGGTGGGGCCCAGCAATCTGTTTTAACCTGTCCTCCAGGTGATTCTGATGCTAAGATTCTGAGAACCACAGAGCCAGTAAACCACCCAGTAGGGTAAGGTTATTGCTGACCTAGCCAAACCCAGCGTCCAAACTGTTTCTCCTCGATTCCCTCTCACCTTTGGCATTCATCCGGTCATTTATTCAGATTTATTAAGGGCCTACTATGTTCAGACATTGCAACGGAAATACAAAGCCAAAAAAGACGTTACCTTCAAGGAACTCATACCCACTGGGAAGACAGGCAAGTAAATCTGTAACTATAGTCCAGTAGATAAAATGATGCAAGAGGGAACCCAGTGGGAAAGGTCCCTAACACCAGGCAGAATCTGTGAAGCCTGGGTCTCCTGCCTTTTAATTTTTTAATGTTTATTTATTTTTGAGACAGAGTGCAAGCAGGGGAGGGGCAGAGAGAAAGGGAGACACAGAATCCGAAGCAGGCCCCAGGCTCTGAGCTGTCAGCACGGACCCAGACGCGGGGCTCGAACTCACAAACCGTGAGATCACGACCTGAGCTGAAGGCAGACACTTAAACCCACTGAGCCACCCAGGTGCCCTGATTTCTGACTAAAACTTCAATAAACCCTCAGAGCCAGGAAGGACTTTAGAAAATGTCTAGCCCAGAAGTTCCCAGCCTGGAGTCTGTGACAGAGGATGGGAAGAGAGCCGGGCCACAAGCCCACAAACTCTGTGTCATAGTGTGTGTATGTGTACACTTTTGTGGGAAGCAGAGCCACGACTTTCATTAGGTTCTCAGGGTAGTGACCACAACACGTTTAAGAACATGTGTTCTTGTCCAACCTGTTCGTGCAGGTTACACGCAGATGAATTCAGAAACTGAGGTCCAAAGACATTCCATTACGTCTGTTGGTACTCAACCGACTTCTCCAAGGTCACGCAGCCCTACTGATGGAGCCCTGAAGGATGACACTAGGAATGAAAGGAGGAAATCCTACTACTCTACAGGTAGTAATATCATGTGTTAGTTAAGAGCACCCGCCAGAGACAGCTGGGTGAAAATGCCAGCTCCACAATTTACTAGCTATGTGATTTGGGTTAATTAACTTCTTTGAGCCTCAGTTTCCTCAATGTATCAAACAGAGACAACAATATTCATTTATTGAATTCTTATTTAAAAAAGACATTCGTATCAATTGGTTCCATGCTGTGCCCACACATAATAAACACTCACTGTACGGTAGTTATTATAATTTTCAGTGCAAAAAAAAAAAAAAGTTTTTTTGGTGCAATTCAGAGTTTGGGGAATTTTTACATTCATTGTCTCATTTTTCCTTCACCATAAGCCTCGCTAGATTATTCTCACTGTAAGGAAAGGAAAAAAAGATTTATTGCCAACTGGTAAATGATAGCAGTGATTCAAGCCCAGATTTACAACTCCTAAGTTTTATGGTCTTATCTGCACAGCTTCCGGGTTTTCCTTTTTATTTTTTTCCCTTCTTTTTATTTTATTTTTTTAATATAATTTATTGTCAAATTGGCTTCCCTACAACACCCAGTGCCCCGGGTTTTCCTTTATAAGATTGCAAGCACTACAATGCATTAGTCTAGGGTACAGTTTTGGAGCCAAAGATGCTTGGGTTTGAGTTCCAAATGATTCCATTCCCTCAGCTCCATGAATTCAGACAAACGACTTAACCTCTATGAACCTCAACTTCCTCATTAGTAAAATGTGGGGCACTAAGAGCACAAGAAACTGATGCGATATATAAAGATTAAATAACATATGCAAAGCCCCTGACACGTGGGAGGCACTCAATAAATGATCATCACCATCACTGGCATCCGCAGCCTAGGGTGTAAGGATTAAGTGAAATAGTACGGGCCAAGCACAGGACAGTGCCTGGCACAGAGTAGGTACTCGGTAAGCATCCTGTGAATAAGCGAGTGAATGAACAGATCTACTGTTAGCCTTTTATCAGAGAACTGCTTCCTCTCCCTTTTACAATCTCAATGCCACTTCTGTAACAGATTCCGCAGTCTGCTTGCTTAACTTTCTGTTTCTTTCCACAGACAAACAAAGCCTTTCTCTTTTTACCCCAGGACTCTTGAGTCTCCCTCTGTAGATTCCAGACCCGAAGGGCTAGCCCTTCTCGCTACTCTTTCAGCCGTCACAAAAGACCACCCCTCTCCTTTCTATAAGCTCTCAAGCTTCCCAAAACCCTTTTCCCCTGTGTGACCTACCAGTGTGCACGACGCTCAGCCGAATCTCCCCTATCAGCCCATCAACGTCAGGTGGGTTCTTCACCTGGCAGGTGTATGTCCCATTGTCGTCAAACTGCAGCTTCCAGAGGATGATGGAGACGTCGTACCGCTCAGGGTTCCCGTCCCAGACCACTCGATCCTTGAAACGCCCACTCATGGGTTTGAAGGGATCCACATGGTAGTAGAATACCTACAAGGCAGAAGCGGCCAAAAGTCTTACTATTCAGTGCCGGGGCACGGAGGCTGAGAAAGGGGAGCCAGCCTCACTGCCCCATATGCAGCTCTCTTCCAAGAACCTCTTGCTTTCCCCTTGATGGACCTCTCAACTCTGCCAGTCATTCTCTGCCAAGAATCGTGTCTCAGCTTTACCCTGTGCTTATTGCTGAGAAAAAAATACACAGGCAGGGCAAGGAGAAATGGACCGGCTTGTCTCCCCAACCAGGGGTCCCCGGGCCTATGACAATAATCTACTTACAAACTGCTCGGGGCCCCCATCTCGAGGACGGAAGTTCCAGGTCACTGTTAGAGCATCACCCACGGGGGCAAAGCTGGAGAAAGTGCATTTTAACCGAACATCTGTCCCGTTGACAGCCTCCAGCACTTGGGAGGTGTAAATTTCCACAGCTGCTATAGGCCAAAGGGCTACCAGAGAGAAAAGGAGAAAGGAAGATGCAGATTAAGAGAATTTCTGCCGACGCGGCCAAAATAAATGTCTGAGTGAGTCTTGTAAAGAAGTCAATGTCCCGGATCTCAAACTTACTCCATCCTGAGTCTGCATGCTCCCACTTACGTGCAACCGTGACTCAGAATACCACATGGCGAGCCTTCTCGGTGCTCTCAACTTTCTCCATAGTGCGATACCCTAGCCTCACGGTCCCCGCTCCCACACTGTTGGAACCAACTACAAAGGTCGGCAGATACAATTGAAAGCACAAACGAACAAAAATCAAAACTAATCGTAGCATGGATTAGACATGTATTCAGATGAAGCATTATGTATTGTGTGTATAATGGTCCCCTAGAAGGCAAGTTGTCCAGAAAGGGTCCTTGATTTCATACTGTCCCCAGTCTTCTGCAGAAATTGAAATTAATTAAGCCCGGACAGCTTCTGTTTGTCTGCACCCCTGGAACCTTTACACCACGTGGCGCTTTTTTTTTTTTAACCAGGATATTTACATTGAGAATGTGCATATTGGGGCAGTTTCAAAATCACCGTGGGTCTCTCTCCTTAAGTTTCTCAGCTTTCCCAGGGCTGCTGAGAGTCCCAGACAAGACACACAGAAATCCAAGCGCCTGATCCTGCCTGCAGTGGGAGGTTGAGAGTGGCCACAAAAAAAAAAAAAAAAAAAAAAAAAAAAGGAAAAAAAAATGGTGTGTAACCTGAGATTAGAAAGCCCTCTCTGTGCCTGAATCACTAGCAGCCCAAACACACCTAAACCTGTTTGTCCAAAATCAGTTCTCCAAAAACAACCCACCAACTTCGGTTTCAGCAAAGTCAAAACCTAAAGTGAACGGCAACCGTGGCTCAGGCTTCCAAGCAACACTCTTGCGACCACCTTGCAGGGTCGGCCGTGAAGGAGGAAATGGCGAGGGACCCCCCCCCCACCCTCACCCCTCCCCGCAGCCCTTACCTGTGAGCTGCACGCCAAGGAGAAGCAGCCCAGCACGCCAAGTGCTCTTGCCATACATGAGGGAACCCAGCCCTGGCCCCAGAGACCAGACCGGGCAGACCGAGGGCTCCAACACCCTGCCAAGGCCGCTCCAGTAAGAACTGGCACCCAGAGAGAAGAGAGCCAGTCCCTCACCTATGGGAACCTGAGCTCCAGTGCCTGTGACTCATCCCTGCTCCGCCGCTGCACTTTGCTGGAATGAAAGGTGGGGCCTCAGCTCCCTACGCCCTCCTCCCTTTCCTCCCTCCCGCCCTCTGCGCTGCAAGCGGTCCGCACACAGTTCCAAACTCTGCGGTCCTCTCTTGACTTTGCAGTTAATCGGCCTGGGCTCTGGCCTCTGGATGGCCTCAGAGACAGCCAGAGGAGGTGGTGCCAGCCTGAAACGTCCCAGGCTGCTTTGGGTTTGGCACGCGCGCGCGCGCACACACACACACACACACACACACACACACACACACACGGTTTTTTCTAATCAGGCTTCCTGCTAGCCTGGGAAGTGAACTGTTGCAACCACCTTGCAGTGATTGCCCTTCCCAAAGCACCTCCCTGGGGCCGCTTTGGCCTGGACTGGATTCACAGAACTCCAATCAGAATTCCTTAAGACCCTCTCCAGACAAAAAGTCCTACAGCGTAGACATTTGAGCCAAATGTTACCACAAGGATCTCTGCACCTTTTCCAGCTTGTAGCTTTCCCTGAGACCCAGGGAGGGGGGGCGGGGCGGGGGCCGGGGGGGGGGAGGGGGGGGGAGAAACTTACCGAACAAATGTCAGTGTTTTAATGACCCCTTCACTTGGAAGAATTTAAAGAAGCAGGACACTGTCCCTGCTCACTTACCATCTCGGTCCAGTTTGCAGGTACTTTTCTGCTTCTTTCTTCATCTCCACAATACTCCCATGAAGTGTTCCCATTTTTCCAGAGAGCCCAGGGAAGGTAAGTGATTTGCCCAAATTTGCACAGACAATAGGTAGGAACATCAAAACTTTTCTGACTCTCAAGTCTAACGCTCTTTCTGCAAAATTATACCCGACGTGGACCAGCAGACCCAGAGGACTCTCGCGGAAGAGGTTTCCATAATAACTTTTTTGGCAGGGTCTGGGTGGCTCAGTTAAGCATCCGACTTTATACCAGGTCAGGTTGTGATCTTGTGGTTGTGAGATCGAGCCCCGCGTGGGGCTCGGCACTGGGCAGGGAGGCTGCTTGGGATTCTTTCTGTCTCTCTCTCAAAATAAATAAATAATCTTTGAAAGAAAAATAACATTTTTGTGCCTCAGATTTCACCTGCCATTTTGAGGGCAGCCATCTGTCTGAAATCTGAAGAGTTGAGGAATTTAAATGAGTAAAGGTGCCTCTTTGTCTGGAAAGAGGGTGGGTAATTGTTACAGATTAATGAAGCAGCATGGCGAAACAGCAGAAGAGAAGGAAGATTCCACATGAAGTTAAGAAGCAAGCTTGACAGGAGTCTAACCCTGAACAGAAACAAATTGCCCGGATTCCCTGGATTAGCAACCTAGAAACTGGAGTGATTCATAACGTCTAGTTAAACCCTGAAACAGAGAAGTTGCCAGAAAAGGAAGGAAGGGGCAGGCTGACTAGGAAAGGGAGAAAAGAGAAAACTTCATAAAGAGGGAGGAAAAGAGAAAATTCCACCGAGGGAGAGGCAGATTGCAGAAGTGAAAAAGAAAAGCCAAAAAGAAAAGCAAAGCAGCAGGAGAAAGATGTCATGATCATGGGGCAAAAAAAAAAAAAAAGGTAAACAACAAAACGCAGTTGTTGGGGGCGCCTGGGTGGCTCAGTCAGTTAAGCAGCCATCTCTTGATTTCTTGATGATCTCTTGAGATCAAGCCCCATGATAAGCTCTGTACTGAGTGTGGAGCCTGCTTGGGATTCTCTCTTCCTCTCTCTCTGCCCCTCTCCCATGCCCATGTCCTCTCTCTTTCAATGAATAATAATAAACAGTTTTCAATTTTTTAACGTTTATTTATTTTTCAGAGACAGAGACAGACAAAGTGTGAGCAGGAGAGGGAGAGAGAGAGGGAGACACAGAATCCAAAGCACGCTTCAGGTTCCGAGCTGTCAGCACAGAGCCCGATGCAGAACTTGAACCCACAAACTCTGAGATCATGACCTGAGCAGAAGTCGGACACTTAACCAACTAAGGCGCCCCTAAATAAACATTTTTTAAAATAAAAAAATAAAAAGAAGAGAAAGAACTGAGAAACCCAGGGGCTAACCAAAATGAAGTGTTTCCTAACATGAGTATTTTATTGTGATGAGTGTTCCTGAAAATCGAGTGGCTCCTATGTCGGCTTCTAGACCAGAGATGAACCTAAAATCAGAATGCTGGGGGAATCTTCGAAATGGTGATGGGATTGGGGCGCCTGGGTGGCTCCGTCAGTTGCGCATCCAACTTCGGCTCAGGTCATGATCTCACGGTTTGTGAGTTCGAGCCCCGCGTCAGGCTCTGTGTTGACAGCTCAGAGCCTGGAACCTGCTTCAGCTTCCGTGTCTACCTCTCTCTGCCTGTCCCCTGCTCATGTTCTGTTTCTCTCTCAAAGATAAATAAACATTAAAAAAAAAATTTTTTTTTTAATGGTGGTAGGATAAAATAGAGGCTCTCCGACATGTAGGTCTGCGGAGTTTCAGCTCCAAGAGCCCCAAAGAAAAGGAGTTAGAATAACTTATCCGCTTTGTTAGCCTTCAGCTTGCGGAGAAATGCAGCTCTAAAGGAAAGGGAAGTAGAGCCTGAGGTCGTGAAGTCTAGAACAAATTGCAAAATTTGGTGAGAGGTAGAGTTACCAGAGAGCTCAAGGACACAGAGAAAAGCAGCAGGAGAGGAATCAGGGCAGGCAGCACTGAACAAACTGCCTGTTGTCAGGAGAAGAATCTCTCCCCCAGGTAGCCAGACGCCCTGGGTGCTGGCCGCCCGCGGTGCTCTGAAGGACCGCAGCTGCCCAGATCCCATTCTTCAGCAGGGTTGAGTTCCTGGCTCTGTGCCCAGCGACGCCCAATTCCTTCCAGTTAGCAGGCGTGGCTCCAGAGTCATCCAGTTCCCCTCCCTGGGAGGGGAGGGAGGAGACCAAAGGCTGGACTCCTTCAGTAGAGAAAACACTGAATAAAAAGGACATTTGCCCCCGAGGGTCCCCAGGGTGGCGGTAGGCAGGACTTTGATCAAAACCGGAGGCATCTAGATAAGGCCTCCGGTGCACTTAGTGTCTCGGCGAACAAGAGAAAAGGAAGAAGGTGAAGATTAAAACGAAAAAATGAAGTTTCAGAGCTATCACTTTTTTCCCTAAACTGTTCCAGAGAAAAATCCTGATTATCATTAAAATTGATGGCATACTCTAGTTTTCGAAGCACTTCATCTGTCCCCACCCCCTACACATTTCCTTTTAAATATTCCTTTTTTAAAAAAGTTTATTTATTTTGAGAGAGAGTGAGAGTAGGGAAGGGGCAGAGAGAGAGAGAGAGAGAGAGAGAGAGAGAGAACCTCAAGCAGGCTCACACTGTCAGCACAGAGCCCGAAGTGGGGTTCACACTCATGAACCGTGAGCTCATGACCCAAGCCAAAGTACCACTGAGACACCCAGGCACCCCTCAAAAATATTTTTAAAATTTTTTTAAGTTTATTTATTTAGTTGGAGAGAGACAGAGATAGCACAAGTGGAGGAGGGTAGAGAGAGAGGCAGAGAGAGAGAGGGAGAGAGAGAATCCCAAGCAGGCTCTGCACTGTCAGCACAGAGCCCGATGTAGGGCTCGAACCCACAAACCACGAGATCACGACCTGAACTGAAACCAAGAGCTGGATGCCTAACTGACTGAGCCACCCAGGCACCCCATTAATGGATACCTAGAAACCCACCGGCCAGTTGGAAACTCACAGCGGGGGCCCAAAAGACATAAAGGACAACTGGCTTGTATTGAAATTTGTAAAAATTGTCATCTTAACATTCAAGACAAAATGTCTTTTTCACCACAAGATGAAATTAGCATTCGAAGCAAGGGAAACAAATGATTTCGCTCCTCAGCTGGTTCAGATAAAGGTCTGTTTACTCAAAAGCTTCTGCCCATATGTTTTCTTATTAGGAAAGATTTTATTCAATTTTTGTTATATGCTGGGCGAGCCATATAAAGTAGAATAAGATATTTCTGCCTGGGGTGGGGGTGGGGGGAATCAGAGTCCAAAGAAGATTGGGAGGTGGAGTCTTATGTTAACAAATAATTACCATATTTGTGACTTTTGCGATGGGTCCTTAGAGGACAAATAGGAATTAGAGAGAGAGAGGAGAAACAAAGCCGCTCCTTTGAAATAAATGGGGGTGGGGGGGGGGGCGGAAATGTATTCCCCACAGGGACCTACAAATGATTTCTCAACCCAGTGCACGGGGAGGGGTGGCTGGCCAGGAGGCTGGAGAGAGAGGCTGGGTCCAGATGTTGAGGGTCCTCATTCTGCATTTTAAGGAGTATGGACTTGATCCTGACAAATACACCATTTAGAAGTGGCTGATACGTGATCCAAAAAGAGTGGAATGACTTTGGTATTTACCGGACCAAAAAAAAGTAATGAGGGAGGGACGCCTGGGTGGTTCAGTTAGTTAAGTGTCTGACTCTTGATTCTGGCTCAGGTCCTGATCTCACAGTCTGTGGGATGGAGACCTGCGCTGGGCTCTGCGCTGACAATATGGGTTTCTCTCTCTCCCTGTCTCTCTGCCCCTCCCCTGCATGCTGGCTCCCCTCCCCTCTCAAAAATAAACGTTAAAAAATAATAATCATAATGAGGGAAAGCCTTGGAACCTCAACCACCACATACTCAAACAGCTTTCTCAGAGGTCCCCTGGCCAGAATTTGAAAAGTACAAACTTCATACCCATTTTCAGACGACTCAGGGACTCCCAGCCACCCCTCCCAACAACAGTGCCCCTCTATAGCTCCTTTCTTTCTTTTTCTTTTCTTTTCTTTTTTTAAACTTCTGGTGAGCTTTTCACAGATGAGAGAGGGAGGTCAGAATGTCAGAGTCCTAGATGAGAGTTGAGCTCTTAGTCCAAAAGAGGAGGTGTGTTCACTTTGGTCCTCCTGGCCTTGCCTTCCCTGGAGATACTCCAAAGCAAGTCTGGATCTGAGACTGAGCTCTAATAGCTTAGAAAAACCATGGGAGGGAACACTCTCGCTCTCTGGCTCTCGAATCTCCCTCCTCACTGTGGCTTGTATACCTCCCCAGTAAAGCCCAGAGCTCCTTTCTTAATTATAGAGGAGGGGCATCAGGCTCTTATTAACTGGCCCAGAGAAGAGACTCTGAAGTTTAACCCTTCCCTTACTCTAAAGAGCAGCTAGATGGATTTGCACAGGGCTGGAGAGATGGGTGTCTTGCAAGATAACCGAAGAACCTCCCTGTTCACCAAAGGTACTACATCGAAATAATGAGTGAGAATTTACATTTATATACTGCTTACTAAAAAAAAAAAAAAAAAAAAAATATATATATATATATATATATATATATATATATATATATATATCCTGCTTACTGATGAAGATAGTATCTTCTGGTTACCATGACCAATTTTCATTCTTAGGAAATTAATTCATTTCCTGAGAGAAAACACAGCAACTTCTTTTTTTCTTTCTTTCTTTCTTTTTTTTTTTGGCTGCTATATACTAGGAGGCAGGAGGCAGGGGCTGGAATCTCACCTGCTTTGCTTTGATCCAAATCCACCCTTGGCCACTCGCTAGCTGTGAGGAGACCTGGGTAGTTATTTAATTCTCTGTGCCTCGATAGTCCCTTATGTAAAATGAGAATAGTAATATCTGCCCCACAGGCTTGGTGTAAGAATCAGATAAAACACTGCATTTAAATACAGCTCTGTGCTTGGTGCCCATAGAAAACACTCAGTAAGTTTTGGTTGGTTGTGATTGTACTTAGTTAAGGTTTTGAAAAGTGCTCCCATGACCACTTTGGGAAAAAGTCTGAGAGTTTCTTACAAGGTCATGTTTCAGGGTGCCTAGGTGGCTCAGTCAGTTAAGCGTCTGACTTTGGCTCTGGTCATGATCTCACAGTTCATGAGTTCAAGCCCCATGTCGGGCTGTGCACAGACAGCACGGAGCCCGGACCCCACTTCGAGTTCTGTGTCTCTCCCTCTGTCTCTGCCCCTCCCCTGCCCCTGCTCGTACTGTTTCTCCCTCTCAAAAATGAACATTAAAAAAATTTTTAATAATCATATAAAGCTAACCACCTCAGCATTTCTACTCCTAGGTATTTATCCAAGAGAAATGAAGTTATATATCCACAAAAAGACTTGTATGAGAATATTTGTAGAAGTTTTAGTCATAATACTCCCAAGATGGAAACAGCCCAGCAGTCCATCAGCAGAAAAAAATGGGTACTTTGTAGAATACTCGTCCAATGGGATACTACTCAGCAAAAAAAATAGGAGCAAACTTGTGAGATGTTCAGCCACATGAGGGCATCTCAAAAATACTATGTTGAACAAAATTAGTCAGATGTAAAGCAGTATGTACTCTTTGGTTCGATTTATATGAAGTTCTATTACAGGCAAAACTAATCTTTGGTGGAAAAAATCCTGACAGTGTTTGCCCTTGAGAAAGTGAGGACAGGAGTTGGCAGGAGGGACATGAGGGAAATTTCTACAGGATATTAATGTTCTCCATCTTGATAGCAATTTGGGTTACACAGGCTTGTGCTTTTGAAAAAAAATCTTTGAGTTAAAAAAAAATTTTTTTTTAATTCATTTAAGTCATCTCCACACCCAACGTGGATCTTGAACCCACAACCCTGAGATCAAGAGTCACGTGCTCTGACGACTGAGCCAGCCAGGCACCCCTGAAAAACCTCTTTGAAAGGTACACATTGAACGTTTTGTGTGTTTCATTGTATGAAAATTTTATTTTAATATTTTTTTTAAAAAGAATGATTAATGAATATCGGACTCTCATTAATGCTGAAGTGCGTAGGGGGATGTGTCCTGATGTCTGCAATTTCATTTTTTTTTTTTATTTTTTTTTTTTTAACGTTTATTTTTGAGACAGAGAGAGACACAGCATGAATGGGGGAGGGGCAGAGAGAGAGAGGGAGACACAGAATCGGAAGCAAGCTCCAGGCTCTGAGCCATCAGCCCAGAGCCCGACGCGGGGCTCGAACTCGCGGACCGCGAGATCGCGACCTGAGCTGAAGTCGGACGCTTAACCGACTGAGCCACTCAGGCGCCCCTGCAATTTCATTTTTAAATGCATCAGAGGCATCTGGGTGGCTCAGTCGGTTGAGCGTCTGGACCTCGGTTTTGGTGCAAGTCATGATCCCAGGGTCATGATATTGAGCCCTGTGTCAGGCTCCACGCTGAGCATGGAACCTGCTTGAGATTCTCTCTTTCCCCCTGCCTCTCTCCCCTGTCTGCATGCGCTCTCTCTCTCTCTGTCTCTAAAAGAATAATAATAATAATAATAATAATAATAATAATAATAATAATAAAATAAAATGCACCAGAAAAGTAAAGTAAGATGCATTGCTGGATGGATGGGTAAAGGGTGGACGAGAAACGAGCGGATGTGTGATAAAATGTATAGTAAAATGTTGCTCAAAGAACCTAGGTGGGGTAAACAGATATTCACTGTAAGATTCTCCCAACTTCTCTGCGTGTTTGAAAATTTTCATAATAAGATGTTGGCAAAATTTATTCCCTCTTTCGCCAAGTTTCCTTCACATTAAGTAAATGTTTATAAAGTGTTGGAGATTCATAATTTTATAGTATTCTAGTAGAGACATCATTCCTTAGAATACGGGTAGCTTTTAACAAATAAAAATTACCATTAAAAAAACATTTCCATTTTTCAAGCGCCTACTTGGGGTGCCGGACTGGCTCAGGCAGTGGCACTCTTGATCTTAGGGTTGTGAGTTTGAGCCCCACGTTGGGTATAGAGATTACTTAAAAATAAAGTCTTTTGGGGCAACTGGGTAGCTCAGTTGGTTGGGGGTCCAACTTTGGCTCACATCATGGTCTCACGGCTGTGGGTTCAGGGCCTGCGTTGGGCTCTGTGCCGACAGCTCAGAGACTGGAGCCTGCTTCGTATTCTGTATCTCCCTCTCTCTCTGCCCTCCGCCCATTCATGCTCTGTCTCTCTCTCTCTCTCTCAAAAATAAACAGTAAAAAAAAATAAAAAATAAAGTTAAATCTTTTTTAAAAAACATTTATTTATTTTCAAGAGATAGAGAGACACAGTGTGAGGGGGGAGGTTCAGAGAGACAGAGGGGGACAGAATCCGAAGCAGGCTCCAGGCTCTGAGCTGTCAGCCCAGAGCCTGATGTGGGGCCCGAACCCACGAACTGTAAGATCACGACCTGAGCCGAAGTTGGACGCCCAACCGACTGAGCCACCCAGGCGCCCCCAAATAAAATCTTTTTTTTTTTTTTTAATTTTTTTTAATGTTTTTTTTTTGTTGAGACAGGGAGAGACAGAGCATGAACGGGGCAGGGTCAGAGAGAGGGAGACACAGAATCTGAAACAAGCTCCAGGCTCTGAGCTGTCAGCACAGAGCCCAACGCGGGGCTCAAACTCATAAACCGTGAGATCATGACCTGAGCCAAAGTCGGCTGCTTAACCTACTGAGCCACCCAGGCGCCCCTAAAATCTTTTTTTTTTTTTTAAGTGCCTACTGTGTACCAAGTTCTGTGGTAGGCATGTTACGTATATTATTTCTGATCTCCGTAATTGTGAGATTTTATAGAGGAAATTGAGACTCAAAGAGATATATTCATTCTAGTACCTATTGAGCCCTATGGTAGGTAGAGAGAAAAGGGTAAAAAAGAAGAATGATTGGGGCGCCTGGGTGGCTCAGTCATTTGGGCGTCTGACTTCAGCTCAGGTCATGATCTCGAGGTCTGTGAGTTCGAGCCCCGCATCGGGCTCTGTGCTGACAGCTCAGAGCCTGGAGCCTGTTTCAGATTCTGTGTCTCCCTCTCTCTCTGACCCTCCCCTGTTCATGCTCTGTCTCTCTCTGTCTCAAAAATAAATAAACGTTAAAAAAAAAAAAAAAAAAAAAGAAGAAGAATGATTAACCAGAGGTGAGGCTGAAAATCTAATCAGAAGCCAGACCCTAAAAGCTCTTGATAAGGGTTAAAGTGTTTGGACTTTATCTTGAAGATAGTAGAGAGACATTGAAAACTTAAAAAGTGACCTGATCAGATTTGTGTATTAAAAAGATCACTCAAGAGGCGCCTGGGTGGTTCAGTCGGTTGAGCCTCTGACTTCAGGTCATGATCTTGCATTCCGTGAGTTCGAGCCCCATGTCAGGCTCTATGCGGACAGCTTGGAGCCTGGAGCCTGCTTCAGGTTCTGTGTCTCCCACTCTCTGCCCCTCCTCCCCCTCAAAAATAAATAAAACGTTAACAACAAAAAAAAGAATGTTCTGGGTGCTCAAGAGCATCCTGATTTATAGCTGTTGTCCTGCCATAATGATTAATAGTACCCCTTTCCCACTCCGATGTCAGTGTTACAGTTTGTAAAATAATTTACATGGTCAACCTAGATAAGGGGAACCCCAGGATGGGCACAGATCAGGCTCACTCTGAAGGGAAAAGGGTCGGGAACACAAGCTGAAGGAGATTTCGTCTGTGTGTGTGTGTTTATAAAGTTCTCTCCCCTCCTGAGGGAGTTCTCCCCTGATAGCTTCTCCTTTATGCACTTCATAGGAAAGAAAGTTCCAGAATGAGACAGGAGATGGGGGAGCAGATGTCTGAAAGACAGAGGAGGAGGTCTGCCATAGGTGGTGACAGGAACGAGAGAGGGAATTCGCCCAAGTCTGAGACTCAGAGGTCAGGTACACACCCAGGGTTTCCTATCCAATGATGTGACCAGAATCCAGAGCCAGGCTTAACTCCCAAGCCCTCTCCAGAGCCAACTGGAAGTCTCTCTATGATACTAATCTCCCTTCCTCGTTAGAATTTACCAAACATGTCTACAGTCAACCTCGGCCGTAAAGACAGGCCACTCTTTGACATGTAGTGGCCTCCCTTCCCTCCACACCATTACCACCTCTACCGTTCTCTAAGACTTTTGTTTTTTTATGTTTATCCTTTTAAGTTTATTTATTGAGAGAGAGACAGAGACAGAGACAGAGACAGAGACAGAGAGAGAATCCCGAGCAGGCTCTGCACTGTGAGCACAGAGCCCAAGGCAGAGCTCCAACTCATGAACAATGAGACCATGACCTGAGCCAAAACCAAGAGTCAGACGCTTAACTGGCAGAGCCACCCAGATGCCCTTGGAAGACTTTTGAAGCAAAAGTAAATGAAGCAAACATTAGGCATCCTCTTCTCAGTGTCTCTCCTAAAAGAAAAGATTTGATGGGAAAATACTTAGAAATTGTGTCTATAATGAGGTTTGGATTATGCCAAAAGATCATCATTTTGGTCCTTCCGTACCCTATTACTCATTGATATTTTTTAATTACATATTAAATCGTTTTTTTAATTAAATAATAATTAATAGTTTTTTTAATTATTTTTTTAATGTTTATTTACTTTTGAGAGAGAGACAGAGCGTGAGCATGGGAGGGGCAGAGAGAAAGGGAGACACAGAATCTGAAGCAGGCTCCAGGCTCTGAGCTGTCAGCACAGAGCCCAAAGCGGGGCTTGAACTCACAAACTGTGAGATCATGACCTGAGCTGAAGTCAGATGCTTAACCAACTGAGCCAGCCAGGTGCCCTGGAAAATAAAGAGTTTTGAGCAATGACAGGAGTCCAATGCTGTCCTCGGGAATTCCAAGGTTAAAGAAAAGATAATATCTTAGCTCTCAAGGAGTGATCAGGCTTTTAACAAACAGTCACTCTATGGAGTGATAGGCAATGGTAAAGTACATGCTGGGTACAGCATTAGCACAGGACTAGGGACAAACCCTACCTGGGAGCACTGGGGAAGCCAGCTCCGAAAAGGTTAAACATCTCTGGCATCCACTTGACGAAAGGGCAGGGCCTTCTGGGCCAAGGTCTCGTCATTAGTTTTAAGACAGCACGGCCTGTATAGGAACTTCAAGTTCAGCGTCAAGCATAATGCTGGAGCACAGTAATAATAACCATCGTTTGTTACATAACTTTTCGTATCTTTACATCTGACCGCAACCGTAGAGAGTAATTTGTTAATATGCCCATTTCACGGATGAGAAAATGAGTCTGGAAGATTTAGTACCTTGCCCAAGATCACATAGCTGGGAGACGGTGTAGCTGGGCTTTAATTCCAAACCCTGTGGTCCCTCTTCTACAAAGCAAGTTTAGGATGTAAGAGCAGGACAGCAGGAAAGGAGCTTTGGAAGGTGGGATTCTTTTCTCTGCATTGTATTACAAGGGTTCTCAGTTAAATTCAGATAATGTAAGAGGAAATTCTAATAAGTAATGGAAGTTCTATTCTATTCTATTCTATTCTATTCTATTCTATTCTATTCTTTAGCAATCGCTACACCCAGCGCTACACCCAGCGTGGAGCTCGAACTCACAACCCTGAGATGAAGAGTGCTCCACTGACTGAGCCAGCCAGGTGCCCCCATAATGGAAATTTTAAATATGAGTAAAAGAGACAGGCAATAAGGACTTACTTGTCAGTAATGCTAAGGAGACTTGACTTTTTCTAAACGTAATAGACATTTTACATCCACTTAAGGATTTAAGCATAGGTCATCAAAAGCGTTTGCCTCAAGCACCCGCCGAATTCTAACATTAAAAGGGTGGAGAATAATCTGCTGGTTAATTAAAAGACGGAGTCTCCACATGAGCCACACTCTGCCAGGCAGAGTGGGAAAAAGCTTCCCTTTTTCCAACACCTGCAAATATTTGGCTCCATAAACATCACTGAGACAGCGCACTTACACCTTTGAAAACAGACCTACCCTTCGTGGAAGAAAGCTGAACTTGCAATCAGCCTGTTTACGGCGTGACTGCAAGTGGAGGCTTCCCAGAGAAACGTGCAGCAAGTCCTGACTTGAAATCTGAATCAGCAGGTCTGTTCTCCCCTGGCCGCAACGTCAGCAGTGTTCTGCCCTGGGCCCTGGATATGCCGTAAGCCCACCTCTCCTTCTTCGCTATTTTTAGCAAGTGTCTGCTGGGGGGGAGGGGGCAGGGGGGTTGCAGACACACTAGGTTTAAGATAGTATCACAGGCCAGAGGAGCACGGCATCCGCAAGCAAGCAAGCGGAAAGATGGATACGGGAGTCAGGAAGAGAGCGCAGGATCAGGAGTCCAACTCTTAGAACAGCGAGGCATCGTGGAGCTCTGTCACTGCCACTAAGATGCCCTCGATGATCATTCAGACAAACACCACTCCGCCGGGTGTTAGTAGGTACTGACTGAAAAGAAAATTCTATGCGCAAGGGGAAACACTAGGTGAAACAAAATTAAACGGTTTTCTTGGTTTCATTTATAGCCACAGTACTTCTCAGGGTTTTTATTTTATTATTATTACTTTTTAATATGTATTTATTTCTGAGGCACAGAGAGACAGAGCGTGAGTGGGGGAGGGGCAGAGAGAGAGAGGGAGACGCAGAATCCGAAGCAGGCTCCAGGCTCTGAGCTCAGTTCGAGCCTGGGCTCGAACTCACCGACCGCGAGATCATGACCTGAGCCGAAGTCGGATGCCTAACTGACTGAGCCACCCAGGCGCCCCGACGGTGGGATTCTGGTTTTAAATGGCATCCAGCGAGCAAATCGTCACAGGGCCCCACCCAGCAACAGTACAACGGTGTGCCCTGTGCCCGTGGCAACTCAGGCAAACGGATCAGGCTAATGCCAAAATCCGGGAAGAATCTCCAGAATGAACTGGATTGAGGAAATTCAACCTCGAAAGAGCACACACCTGAACAAAGTGGGAAAGCCATGCGTTGACCCAGACCCAGGTGTAGGCAAGGCAACAAATGAGCGAAGCTGGCCAAGGATGAGACGATAAGGAGTGAGTGGGGACTGTGGCGAACAAGAAAGAACACACGGCCATTCGCAGACACATCTGCTCCCCAACTCCAGCCACTTTGTCGCCGTGAGAAAGGCAGGCCTCATACTGTCGCATCGTTTTGTTTAATCATCCTTACTATGTTGTTTGTTTGAAGTAGGCTCCATGCCTGGCATAGAGCCCAATGCAGGGCTTGAACTCACAACCCTCAGATCAACAGTTGGACACTTAACCGATGTAGCCACTCAGGTGCCCCTCTCAATATGTGTCTTAACTTTTTACGCTGAGGGGCTCCTGGGTGGCTCAGTCAGTTAAGCATCTGACTCTTGATCTCAGCTCAAGTCGAGCTCCAGATTGATGGCAAGGAGCCTGCTTGGAATTCTCTTTCTCCCTCTCTCTCTCCCTCTCTCTCTGCCCCTCTACCTGCTCTCTCTCTCTCTCTCTCAAAATAAACATTTCTTTAAAAAAAAGTCTCTACACCAATGACCTTACATTTTAATGAAGGTACACCGTAGCAAAGAGAATTCCAAACCATAAGCCAGATGTGACATTCTCATAAAATATTTGTAATCGTTCATTGAAACACACGGTCATTAAAAATTTACCAGCCTCTTGAAAAGAAGTGCCCCAGCTCACTGATCACAGTACTTTAACACAGAGTAGGTGTTCTGTAAACATTAGTGAGTGAGTAAACTGATCTTGGCTTAGCAGAAGTGAGTTCTTTTAAGGATAATGGTGAAAGCCTAAGTTTTGAGTAAAAATTCTTTCTTCCTGGCAAAACTAAGGTCAGGTTGCTCTTTCACCAAAAAGCCACTACCTGGGTGCCTGGGTGGTTCAGTCAGTTAAGCATCCAACTCTCGGTTTGGGCTCAGGTCGTGATCTCATGGTTTCATGAGTTCGAACCCTGCACAGGGCTCTGTGCCGATGGTGCAGAGCCTGCTTGGGATTCTGTCTCCGTCTCTCTCTGCCTCTCCCTGACTTGTGCTGTCTCTGTCTCTCTCAAAATAAATAAATAAACTTGAAAAAAAAAAGAATACCTTAAAAAAAACAAGCTACTACAATTTTGAGTTTTTTTCCCCTAGTTTGTTTCTTTGGTATTCTTTTTTTTTTTTTAATTTTTTTTTAACATTTATTTATTTTCAAGGGACAGAGTACAAGCGGGGGAGGGACAGAGAGAGAGGGAGACACAGCATCTGAAGCAGGCTCCAGGCTCTCAGCTGTCAGCGCAGAGCCCAACGAGGGGATTGAACCTACCAACCGTGAGATCATGACCTGAGCGGAAGTCGGACGCCCAACTGACTGAGCCACCCAGGCTCCCCTCTTTGGTATTTGCATATGAATGATTTGTAGTAATTTGCTTATACCAGCCAAACAGAATTCAACCAGAGTGCTAGGACGAAGAAATTCCAAATTAGCTAAAATTTTAAAATTTATATTTATGATTCTCTCTTTTATCTTGAGAAGCAACAACTCGTGAAGGAAAATGTAATTTAGCAACAGAACCACTGAAGAAGAGATCTGACATGCTAAATTCTTTCTTACTTTCATCTTTTTTTTTTTTTTTTTTTTTTTAAGTAATCTCTATGGAGTACCTGGGTGGTTCAGTTGGTTGAGGGTCCAACTTAGGTCATGATCTCCCTTCTCGTGAGTTTGAGCCCCACGTGGGTCCCGCTGCCATCAGCATAAAGCCTGCTTCAGATCCTCTGTCCCCCCTCTTTCTGTCCCTCCCCCACTTGCACTTTTTCACTCAAAAATAAACATTTTTCAAAAAATTTTAAAAAATGAACTCTATGCCCAATGTGGGCCTCGAACTCACGACCATGAGATGAAGAACTGCAGGTCCCAAGGAACCTGGGTGGCTCAGTTAGTTGAGCGTCTGACTCTTGGTTTCGGCTCAGGTCGTGATCTCACAGTTTGTGAGTTCAAGCCCCGCATCAGGCTCCGTGCTGACAGTGCAGAGCCTGCTTGGAATTCTTTCTCTGTCCCCCCACCCTGCTTTTTCTGTCTCTCTCTCCAAAATAAATAAATAAGAACTTTTTTTTCCCAATATATGAAGTTTATTGTCAAATTGGTTTCCATACAACACCCAAAGTAGGAACTTTTTTTTAAAAAAAAAAATTTTTAAAGGGGCGTCTGGGTGGCTCAGTCGTTTGAGACTCCGACTTCGGCTCAGGCCATGATCTCACTGTCCATGAGTTCAAGCCCCACGTCGGGCTCTGTGCCGTCAGCTCAGAGCCTGGTGCCTGCCTTAGATTCTCTGTCTCCCTCTCTCACTTCCCCTCCCCTGCTCATGCTCTCTCTCTCTCAAAAATAAAGATTACACGATCTCGCGGTCCATGAGTTCGAGCCCCGCGTCAGGCTCTGGGCTGATGGCTCGGAGCCTGGAGCCTGTTTCCGATTCTGTGTCTCCCTCTCTCTCTGCCCCTCCCCCGTTCATGCTCTGTCTCTCTCTGTCCCAAAAATAAATAAAAAACGTTGAAAAAAAAATTAAAAAAAAATAAATAAAGATTAAAAATAATAATAATAATGATTTAAAAATTGGAAGAAAAAAAAAAAAAAGAATCACAGCCTCCACCAACTGAGCCAGCCAGGTGTGCCTTTATCCCTTTTTCATACTGTCTCCTCCCTCTAACCTTCCTTCTCCACTGCTCCCCACCTATTCATAGCCTTGCTTTTCTTTTAAGTCAGGGTGTGGGTGCCCATACAATTTATTGTCCAAACTGGGACACCTCAGAGAGTGTAAGCAGCATTATTGATACTCACACCCAAAAAACAGACACCGGGACTGCCCCAGGGACACCAACAGGTGGGGTCACCCTATTTTAAACTCTCGGGTCCTCGGTTTCCACATTTATAAAAGGAAGGGAGTGGACCAGGTGACTTCCAAGAATCCTTCCAGCCCTTTACATTCTAAAAGTCTACCGTGCTGATTTAAAGGACTTCATCCTTCGAACTCGGTCTTAACTCAGAAGAGTCAGGCTGTTCTGTCACTAAGAAGGTGCTCCCGGCCTCAGGGCGGCTGGTGTCCATCAGGGATCTGCGGAATGCTGAGCAAAGGCGCTGAGTTGGCTAAGGCATTTTAGCCTCTCCGGCCTCCCCTCCACTCCCACTGAGGCCTGAGGCCTTGAAGGGAACCAGCAGGTTGGACTTGTCTGCTCAGTGTTTCTGGGTGGAAGGGGCAGCCAGCCGCTTGCCCAGGCAAACAGGATGTGAGTCTCCTCAGGTGAGTCAGAGCAAGAGAGGACAGGCCCGGCGCCCCTCTCGGTGGGGGTACCCCCCCCCCCAGCTTCAGTACTGGGAAAACTCAGGGAGACTTCCGCACCGTTGCCGTTTTCTGTCTCTTCCGGTGTCGTAGGCCCAAGGGTCGATGCCTGCTGGGCCACACTAGTAGGTAACCGGAGGAAATGTCTTTCTTTTAAAGGCAGAGCAAAAATTATGGTTTAAAGCTGTCACCTTGGCCTTGGGTATCAACTGTACTTCCATTTTGTAAGTAAATTTAACTACCTAATTAATTAAAACTGTCACCTTCAGCACAAGCTTTTTTTTTTTTTAATTTTTTTTAACGTTTTATTTATTTTTGAGACAGGGAGAGACAGAGCATGAACAGGGGAGGGTCAGAGAGAGGGAGACACAGAATCTGAAACAGGCTCCAGGCTCTGAGCTGTCAGCACAGAGCCCGACGTCGGGCTTGAACTCACGGACTGTGAGATCATGACCTGACCTGAAGTCAGCTGCTTAACCTACTGAGCCACCCAGGCGCCCCATAAGCTTTTTACTCTAATGCTGCTGACATCCTCCCAGACATTTCTAGAATGAGTCTTTAGGAATTGCCTCAGAAGGCTGAACCACGATTTTTTATTGATTTATTTGTTTAAATCCTTGATCGTGGCAAATCTCCCTGGTTTTTGAGAGGGTGTTTGATTTTTGGACACATTTCAGTCACAAAAACCAAATCCTAAGAACGTGAGAGAAAGTGAGCACCAAACCGGGCATCGATTATGAAATCATGAGAACGTTGACCTTGTGAAGTGTGTACATGGTCCCTGAGGACCCTCTAAAAAACAAAAAACTAGGGGCACCTGGCTGGCTCAGCCCGTGGAACATGTGACTCTTGATCTGGGGGTTGTAAGTCCGAACCCCACGTTGGGTGTAGAGCTTACTTACAAGTAAAATCTTAAAACAACCACCACCGCAACAAAAACCCACAAAAAACTAAACAACTATTTTGTGCACAAGTATGAGAAGGGTATAATCTCTCCTACAGTTTAAGATCCCTCATATAGCTATTGAGTTGATACACACACTAAGTGGCTCTTCTCTTTTCACAGATTAAGGCCTTTGATGATCTGGCCCCTGCCAACTATCCAGCCCCTTTTCCGCTTTCTCCAGCCTCCCGGAACCTTAATTCTTAGCCATTCCGAACTCATCACATGCTTCTTCTTATTTCCCCACGTGTATCTGTATAAGCTATGTCCTACCTGATAAACCATTGTCTACTCTGTCCACCTGATAAACTCTTGCCTTTCAAACTTCAGCTCCCGGTCTATGAAGACTTTCTGGCCCCCTGCCGCCAGAGTTAATAATCCCCTTAACACCTTGCGACACGCTTTTATTATAGCCCTCGCTAGACTGTGCCATCGTTACTTGTTTACATGTCTGTCTCCACTTTAGACTTGAGTCCCTGGAGGGCAGAGTCCTCCGCAGGGAAAACTGCTAGGCGCATAGTGGACACTCAATACACATTTGCTCAACGAGTGAACGCATACTTGCGGAAGAGTCTCAGTAAAGCTAAGCGGTATGGAGCTCCCTCTGGTGGAACCCAAGGAAGTTGCAAGAGTGAAGCCCTGAAACCAGTCTCCGCTTGAACTTGGCCTGTTTTCACGAAGATCCTCTCCAGGACTGAAAAATCTACACTGCGCAAGAACTTCTCACTGTTTCCTGCCGAGGAGCCGTCGTGAAATAAGAGGAGCAAATATAATCTGTAACATATATAACAGGTTCTACTTGGATGTGTATAATGTAACATATTCAATAATTGTCAGAAGGTCTCGCCTACTTTCCATTCATTCATTAAAAGTCTTAATTATTGAATGAATGACAAAAAAATATTAAATGAATGCTCTAGGTGTCTGGAACCTAGAATTGGGAATGTACCTATTTATCATTCATTTAATAAATAATGACTTGATTGAATAAGAATACTGAAGCTAAACACTTACAAAGCACCTGTTATATGATCAACACTGCTGGAAAAAAAAAAAAAAAAAAAAAATATATATATATATATATATATATATATATATATATATATATATATATTAGAAGATGCCGGGGGCGCCTAGGTGGCTCAGTCAGCTGAGCATACGACTTCGGCTCAGGTCATGATCTCAGGGCTCCTGAGTTCGAGCCCCGTGTTGGGCTCTGTGCTGACAGCTCAGAGCCTGGAGCCTGCTTTGGATTCTATGTCTCCCTCTCTCTCTGCCCCTCCCACGCTCGTGCTCTGCCCCTCTCTCAAAATAAAGACATAAAAAAAAATTTTTTTTCTAAAAAGAAGATGCCATATCTGGCTTCATTGAACTCAGTCTGTGGATACTAGAACCTTTGCAAAGCTTTGTGCAAAGCATTTGAACACATCATGTAATTCTCACCACTTTATTTTACAGATGAAGAAAATGAGGATAACAGATATGAAGCGATTTACCCAGCTACCCACCTCACTCCTGCTACAAAATAAATGGGCTAGAACTAGGACTCATTCTGGGGATTCCCAAAATTCTTCCCATGGGTTCCCACAAAGACCCCCAAAGGCAAAGGCAGTTCTTTCCTTAAGCTTTAACGATGACGATTTTCAAACATATGCAAAATTAGACAAAATAGTATAACAAATAGTAAATACTAAAACAAAATAACAAAAAAGCCCACTTACCGTCAACCCATGGTCAACCTTTTTCCATTTTTACCTTCACCCACCCATCCAATATTATTTTGAACAAATTGAAGACATCATTTCACCAATAAATGTAGCTTCAAAACCATCATCATGCCTAAAAAGAATTAACATTTCCTAAATATGAAATATCCAATGTTAAAGTTTCCAATTATCTCATAAACGTTATTTGAAAATTCAGTCTGTTTATTTGAATTATCCAAATCAGATACAAAATTTGCCATTGGTCTGTATGTTCCCCAAGTCTTTTTCTTTTTTTTTTTTTTTTTTTTTTTTTTTTTTACATTTTTTAGTGTTTATTTATTTTTGAGAGAGAGAGTGCAAGTGAGGGGGGCAGGGTAAGAGGCGGTGGGGGAAAGAGGATCCAAAGCAGGCTCTGTGCTGACAGCAGACAAGCAGACAGCCTAATGCGGGGCTCGAACTCATGACCTGATCCGACTGAGCCACCGGGGCACCCCCCCCCCCCAAAGTCTCTTTTAAAACATAGGTTGCCCTTCATCTCTTTTCTATTTTCTTATGATTTAAATGTAAAGAAACTGGGTCATTTGTCTGATAACGTTTTCCACAGTCTGGATTTTTTTTGCCTGCAATCACCATCATGTTGTGTAATAGGTTCCTTGGTATTTCCTATAAATTGGTATTGTGTTTAAAGCAGTGAGTCTCAGTCCTTCCCAAAGGTATCAGAATCCTCTGAATGGCTTGTTGAAACAGATTGCTGGGCCCCACCTTCAGAGTGTCTGACTCTGGTCTGATGCAATCCTGAAAATTTGCATTTCTAACAAGTTATCAGCAAGCTGATGCTGGCCACACCCAACAGCCGATGACCTTAACTACACTGGGGCTCATTCAGAGTCACGGTGGACTTTTTGTATCCAAGACTACCTGTCCTGTGGGGTTGTGTTCTTCCTTCAAGAGGTACATAACGGGTGGTTGTCTTTTTTTGCGATAGTAACAGCCTTTGATGCCCAGTGCTTGGATCTATTCATTCATTTGGTATTGCAAAATGGCAATATTCTAATTCTATCATTCCTGTTTCATTTACTGGCTAGGAAAAGAAACTTCCTCATGTACTAAATAGTTGCCCAGTGGGATAGTTCATATAGGAAAGACCCGATTTGAGCATAATGAGTTAGTTCACTGATATCATCCAATGGTTACCAGTTAAAGATTTATCTTTGTTTGTGTTTATTTGTAGTGTCATTACAAACTCATGTCATTAAACATGTTTGATGCAGTTCACACATTATAATTATTATCCTTATGGATTCTCACATTTTCCCATCTTTGAGCAGTGGGACCCTCTTCAAATTGGCTCCTGAATCCTTGTAATATGCGTTTGTTGTATAATTTAAGAATATTAAGAATATTCAAGTCTGGGGCACCCGGGGGGGCTCAGTCGGTTGAGCATCGCACTCTTGATTTCAACTCAGGTCATGATCTCACAGTTCGTGAGTTTGAGCACCGAGTAGAGCTCGACACAGACAGCACAGAGCCTGGTTGGGATTCTTTCTCTCTCCCTCTCTCTCGGCCTCTCTCTCTCTCTCTCTGTCTCTCTCTCTCTCTCAAAATAAATAAATAAACTCAAAAAAAAAAAAAAAGAATATGTGGGGCAACTGGGTGTCTCAGTCAACTAAGTATCCGACTTCGGCTCAGGTCCTGATCTCACGGTTCATGGGTTCAAGCCCCACCATGGTCTCTCTCTGCTGTCAGCACAGAGCCTGCTTCGGATCCTCTGTCTCCCTCTCTCTCTGCCCCTCCCCTGCTCCCTCCCTCCCTCTCTCTCAAAGATAAATAAACATGAAAAAAAAAAAAAAAGAATATTCAAGTCTGCTATAGAAAATAAGAGAAGGAAACAAACAAAGACGACAGATGAAATTAAGTGTGGAAGCAAGTGGCTTGTGAAACAAGTTAGACCTTGACGAGTAAAACAGATGCCTGCTGATCTGGGAAGAGATGGTCAGGCTAACTCGGCACTGGATATTCACTAGCCACACAAAACTCCAAATGTGTGTGAGACACTCAACATGTATAAGATCTTACCTCGGCTATCTCTTTGTGACACCTATCCTGTCACTGCGTCCTCTGCCTGAGGTTTACAGATAAAACCCGCAGCTCCCGTCGTGGTAATTTGCAAGCTCCAGCTATTGCCTGGAATTCTTGCCCTTGCATTCCCACAACAGAGTGCAGGAGAGGAAAAGCTTTCTTCTCCCCGAACTGACAAAGACAGAATGACAGGAGAAAATCCTGCAAGTTCATTTACTATGAGTTTTACGTGGCACAGGAGCCTTCGCCAGGAAATGAAAACTCCAAGACAGACCTGAGTATTCGACGCAACGTTGGATGAAGAGTGGACGCTTGTCAAGGAAAGGTAAGTAGAGGAGCATGAGGTAATTGTAGTAAACAGAGCGGAACCTTAGCAAGGACTGTTTGTTCGGATTCCTCTTGAGGCTGAGATAAGGGTACTCCTTTCCTGCAGGCACAGGGAAGGCACCCCTTACAAGGAATTTATGGTCTGTCTCAGGGGAGAAGGACCGGGAAAGATCAGAGTGATCTTGCCTTTGCCATTTTCTCAGATCCCTTCAGCTCAAAGCGTTCGCTATGCCAAGGTGTCATAGTTGGGGTAGCGGGTCCTGAACCCCATCAAGGGCGAGAGCATTTGGGGCTCGGTCACCATCAATCTGCTGAGGCCCCTTGCTCACCCACAACTCCAGTCCCTGTAACAGGCTGGTGCAGCAGAGTAAGTTAGGATTTATGAACACCATAGAACACAGGATTCAGGTCCTTCTGCCACTGATGTGCACCCTATCCTAGGGGGATGAACCTTCCCCACCTCTTTTCCACGGCTTTTCACTAAATATTTTTCCTTGATTCAATAAGCCAAATGACCCAAGGGTCTTAATTTTGCCTATGAGCCATACTGTTCTGTGATCTCTGGAATCGCTTGTTATATAGTATGGTAAAGGGCTATCAAAGCATCACGGTAATTTCTCACATGCTAATCCTTCTGACCCACGACAAGATGTTCCAGGCTGATCTCGTACACTTCTTGCCCCAGACCTGAAATCATCCATAATTCTCCAAGGATTCTGGGTTACTTTTAGTGGGAAATAGTACTCGAAGCTACGGTCTGCGTACTGAGAGAGTGCATTGCTCCTGGGTTGGTAAAGTATCTTTTGAATTATATACCGTCTTATGGTACATAAAGGCTTCTTAGGTCATCTATTAAAATGAATAATTTAAAGTTAAACATACAGGCTCAGACCTGAACCTACTCTTTAATATAATCAACCCTCTGGTAGTCAAACTTTACAGATAAATGCGTGAATGAGAAAGGAAAGAGAGATACCAGATTTGGGGTGAAACGTGAAAAACAGAACAAACACTGATCTTCAACGTCTGAAACCCTGCTAAAATGGCATATGCGCATAAAAGACAAGGAGAATAAGAAGACAGCAGCACATAGGAAACGGAACAAAACTTTAGAAGTTGAACGATAAGTGAATGAGTGCTAAACAAATTAACATGCCAGAAAAAGCTGAATTCTTCTAGAATACTGAAGAAATAAGATACTATTCAATGCATTCTTTGAGGCTAGCATAACCTGATGCATCAGATAAAGACATAACATAGAAATATCAAGCTTATTTCACTCATGAAAACAGAAACAAAAATCCTACACAAAATATTAGCAAATCGAGGGGCGCGTGGGTGGCTCAGTCGGTTAGGCGTCTGACTTCAGCTCAGGTCATGATCTCACACTCCGTGAGTTCGAGCCCCGCGTCGGGCTCTGTGCTGGCAGCTCAGAGCCTGGAGCCTGCTTCAGATTCTGTGTCTCCTCCTCTCTCTGCCCCTCCCCTGCTCATGCTCTGTCTCTCTCTGTCTCAAAAATTTTTTTAAACTTTTAAAAATTTTAAAAAAATATTGGCAAAACGAATCTCACCAGGTGAAGACAGGAAGAAAAAATCACCACTACCAAATAGTTATACAACAATGTTTAATATTAGAAAATCTATAAATGAAATTGACCACAAAAACAGATTAAGAGAAAAACCATAGGAACATCTCAATAGAAGCAGGGAAAGCATTGGATAAAGTCCCTTCCTTGCCTATTCAGGATTAAAAACTCTTTTTGTAAATCGAAACCATAGGGTGTTCCTTAACCCGATAAAGAGGATCTATTAAAATCTTACAGCAAATATTATCCTAAGTGGGGAAATAGGAGATTCATTCCTAAATTAAGAATTGAAAAGATGGCCTGATGTCCTCACTTTTATTTACTGTCGCGTCAGAGGCCCTACATAGAACTGTACGACACGAGTAAGAAATTAGAGGCTTACAGAACGAAAAAGAGGAAATAAAGCTGTACTTGTTTGCAGATGACATGATTTTTTTACTTTACCAAAGCTATATCATGTTCATGTAACCAAAGACTTACCATCATAAAGATATTAATTCTCCCCAAATTAAGTTTATTCCATTTCCTAACAAAATCTCAGCAGTTTTCTTTTTACATTTATTTATTTTTGAGAAGGGAGGGAGGGAGGCGGGGGCGGGGAGGAGTCAGAGAGAGAGAGAACCCCAAACGGTCTCTGCACTGTCAGCACAGAGCCTGGCGCTGGGCTTGAACCCCTGAACCGCGAGATCATGACCTGAGCTGAAGTCAGACACTCGACTGACTGAGCCCCCCGGGAGCCCCTCGGCAGCTTTGAATGAAATTGTGAAGATGATTCTAGCATTTGTATGGGGAAGTAGGAGGCCAGGAATAGCCAAGACACTTCCAAAAAGAAAGATGAGGGTACAGAACTTACTCTATCAGATATCAAACTTTATTACAAAGCTGTAAAAATTGAGATGGTGTGGTACTGACTAGAGATGGAACAATGCAGAGGCCATTAGTTAGACCTTTACGCATATGAAGCTTTGATATATAATGCAAGTGGTGCTTCAGAAGATTGGGGGAAGAGAAGACAACAGTATGGATGTTGGGAAAATGCCATACGGGAAAAAATGAAATTGGATTTCTAGTGGTATCAGATCCAAAAATCAACTCCAGGGTCACCTGGGTAGCTCAGTCAGCTACGTGACCAACTTTGGCTCAGGTCATGATCTCGCAGTTCATGAGTTCGAACCGCACGTCGGGCTGCGTGCTGAGAGCTCGAAGCCCAGAGCCTGCTTTGGATTCTGTGTCTCCCTCTCTCTCTCTCTCTCTGCCCCTCCCCTTATTGTGCTCTCGCTCTCTCGCTCTCTCTCTCCCTCTCTCTGTCAAAAATAAATAAATAAGCATTAAAAAAAAATCAACTCCAAATGGTTTAAGGGGTGGAAGAGGCAGGCAGGAGATTATTGGTTTTTGTTATAAGCCTTGCAGTGCGAATATGACAGCTGTGTTATTTAGATGAAAATATACATCCATTTTTAAAATACAAATAAAATTTTTAAGGGAGAAAAACTCCCAGCATTCACAAAGACATGTTGAAAAACAACATTGATACACTGATTGAGTATAAATTGGTACCCCTTTTGGGGAGGGCAATTTTGAAAATATCTGCCAAAATTTAGCTGCACATAACCTTTGGTCCAGCAATCTCTCCTCTTGGAGCTTATCCTACAGATATACTTGCTGAAAGCGATAGGTGTATGTGAATTTTGTTGCAGCATTGCAACAACAAAAGGTGGGTAAAACCCAAACGACTACCAGTAGAGGATTGGTCAAATAGATAACAGTACTCTGGCCAACGGGATGTTTTGCAGACAGCACAAAGAAAAAATAAAAAGCTCGAAAGTTTGGGATTTCAGATGCGGAGAGATACCGGTGATGACAAAGTCAGCGTGTCTTCGCAATTACCTGAGGCGGAGTGGGGATAAAGGCCGTAGAAACTGAGGAAGTCAAGGATACGTGAAGCCAGAGTAGGAAGGATGGCTTATCGGGTTTTACTCAAATATTGAGGGCAGAGAAAAAAGTGCCAACCTGGTGTATAAGTCACTAGCGAACGGGAAGGAATGCTGGAGAGGTAGGTTGGCAAACCCTCGAAAGAGGAGGGGGAGAAAGCCAGAGGCAGGACTTAGACACTTGCGGTTTATTAGGGAATTGATCCTACCAAGCCAAAATGAGGTTGCAGGGACAGTAAACGAGAAAGGGGAGATCAGGGGCGCCTGGGTGGCTCAGTCGGTTAAGCGTTCGACTTCGGCTCAGGTCATGATCTCACGGTTCGTGAGTTCAAGCCCCGCATCGGGCTCTGTGCTGACAGCTCAGAGCCTGGAGCCTGCGTCGGATTCTGTGTCTCTTTCTCTCTCTGTCTCTCCCCCACTGTCTCTCTCTCTCTCTCTCTCTTGCTCATTCTCTCTAAAAAATAAACATCAAAAAATTAAAAAAGAAAAAAAAAATTAAAAAAGAAAAAAAGACCAGATGAAGAGTGTTTTAGTAAGCTAGTTACTGCTCTAGTCACCTGCAATTCAAAGTCTCTTAGGAGACCCTCTGAGGAACCATGTAGAATGCATTTCAGAAATGGATCAATCTTCTGACTGATAGAAGGCTGGGGACGGGGTCCACTGTGTCCTCTCCCATTAGATCAGGGCTGCCTCTGGGGGCAGCAAGTCCCTACTCTTTCCTGCTCATTCAGGCTCACGCCTGCCTGCACAGGCTTTTGAGGGGACACCACATCAGTGTGCATCAGAAGTGACCACAGAGCTGCCACTGAAGTCACACATGGGCTAGGGGGATGTGGCATAGACACCAACAGCATCTCCGCAAGGGGTTTGTGCAGGAGGGTGGAAATACAATGGGCTGGAAGAGATCATGAAGAGCGAGGAGTCAGACTTTTTATTCCTGTCCTATAGCATTTGGAGACAGAGCAAGAAAAGAAGTGTCCTGAGGAGGGAAGGAGAAGAGCCAAGCTTTCTGCAAGATAGGCAGTATGGAGAAAAGCATTGTGGGAGGAGGTTGAGGATTTCGGGCCATCTCCGTACTGTGGAATTCCAATGGCGCAAGGGAGATAGATAAACGAGGGACAATAGGGTAGGGCGGATGTCAGCTCGGCATGGGGATGCAAGCCGAAATGAACAGTTACAGCCCTGAATGCCCACTCAGAAGTGGGCCTTGAGAGACAGTAGTGAGGGGAAATCCTCCCAAAGGACAGAACTTCTGGCACTGTCCGTGGTCACCCACTTCATGTGGAGAGAGAAGTGGCCTGTTATTAGAATATATAGAGATTCGTGGACAGTGAATAGTGGCTTAATTTATTGGTCAGGGGACAAGAACGAGTAAGATTAGAAGCTTGGGGGCAAGGGAGTAAGACACGTGGATATGGACCCATGGAATCATAAAATGTGAAGGTCTTTGTGTCATATAACACCCACCAGAGAACATCCATCATGGAAGAGGCACTACCACACAAAGTAGAAGAAAATGACTTGGCCGGCTAGCCTCTTGGCCAGCCTTGGCTAACCCTTGGCCTCTGCCCTTGGCCATCCCAAAACAGCAACATTGGAGGTTATAAACGTAGCTATGGCAGCAGCGGTAAAGGCTGTACTTAGGTACAACAGTGTGGGCTCCCACCAAGGCTGGTGTAGATTTTGTTGCTGCTGAAACAGTCCAATGCTGAGCCTCCTATGTGGTACCCTCCCTAGAGGAAACCAAGGAGTCCCTTCCTGGCCAGGTAATTACATTGGATCCCCTCCAGATGAAACCTGGAAAGGACTTGATTCATTTCATACGAGTGGGTACACGTTCTGGGCGTGGATTTGACTTTCTTGCCTGCAAAGCTCACCATCCACGAGTTCGCGTACTGGCGGATCCATCAGCATCAGATCCTGCGTAGCATCACTAGGGACCATGGGACCTACTTGATTTATTTATTTTTTTAATTTTTGTAACGTTTATTCATTTTTCTTCAACGTTTTTTTATTTATTTTTGGGACAGAGAGAGACAGAGCATGAACGGGGGAGGGGCAGAGAGAGAGGGAGACACAGAATCGGAAACAGGCTCCAGGCTCCGAGCCATCAGCCCAGAGCCTGACGCGGGGCTCGAACTCACGGACCGCGAGATCGTGACCTGGCTGAAGTCGGACGCTTAACCGACTGCGCCACCCAGGCGCCCCCGTTTATTCATTTTTGAGAGAAAGAGAGACAGAGCATGAGTGGGAGAGGGGCAGAGAGAGAGGGAGACACAGAACTGGAAGCAGGCTCCAGGCTCTGAGCTGTCAACACAGAGCCCGATGCGGGGGGCTTGAACTCACGGATCATGAGATCATGACCTGAGCTGAAGCCGGACGCCTAACCGACTGAGCCACCCAGGCGCCCCGCATGGGACCTACTTTATAACAAAGGTATATGGACACGTGACCATAGGATCCATTGGTACTTTGTCCCCAGGAGGTAGAATCCATGCATCCGGGAACTAAGGGTTGGAAATAAGAGTATTCGTGCTTACCGTTACTCCCAGTGAACCATTCAGGGAATTCGTGCTTCCTGTCCCCATAACTCTAGACTCTGAGTTTCTAGAGGCCATGGTTTCCAGAAGCAGGATGCTTCCATCATGGTACCCAGCAAGAGTTCCATTACACTAAGCTATACCTGTTCCCTACCATGGCCAAGAGACTGGGAAGCAATAAATAAATAAATAAATAAATAAATAAATAAATAAAAAGATTCTCTTGGAGCGCCTGGCTGGATCAGTCAGTAGAGCATGTGACTCTTGATCTCAGGGTTGTGAGTTCAAGCCCCACATTGGGCATAGAGCTTACTTTAAAAAAAAAAAAAAAATGATTCACTCTCCCAGCAGAAGGAATCTCTCTTTATCATCAGGAGGAATCAAGGCTGCAGGGAACAGGAGAATACATACAAAATGGAGGGGTTCACTGCCTGAAAAGGCCAGGCGACCAGACTCTTGGGGCTCAGACTCCTCAAGCTAAGTCTTCCCGTGGGTTAGCAGAAGTGCTAGCCGAGGCTGGGAGCAATCCAGAATACGGGTAACAAAGGAGGGAGATGACTACCAGATGGGGCCCCAGAACTGCGGTACAGTGGGACCGCAATTTGTCCCACTAACTTGCCATTTATAAGCTTCTCCGGGAAAAGAGATCAAGCAGAGTCCTGAAATGGTTGTTTAAGGATAGGGTGAAATTATTACACAGCAAGGGGTGAACTGTGTCGTGCCATGTGGTGCTGCCCAGGCTCCCCCTTGAGGACTGCTCATCCCCCCAGCTGCTGGCGTTGTGTCCCCTGAGGGCCCTCGGCTGAGCTTCTCCACGGTCAGGGCATTGTCCTCAGCAGGAGCAGCCGCCTTGGCCAAGTTCTTACCCCCTTTCTAGAAAGAGTTCGCATCCAAGACTAGATGATGGGCCTGGTGCCTCAATTCGGGACCGTCCGGAGAGGTCGTCCCAGCCTGAGAACTCCCTGTGGGATTGGCCGAGCTCTCTGTTGGTACCGTGACTTAGTGCCCCTTCTTCCTGTGCCCCCTCACTGGGCCTCCCGCACACAAGTCTCCATCTCAGAGTTTGCTTCCCAGAGAACCCCAATGATGACGGTGCACGTTCAGAGATAAGAAGGTAACCACGAGAAGGAAACAGTTCACAAAGTTAAAAGCGGTTTTCTCTAGGGAGAGGAATAGGGCTGAGGCGAGGTGGGGTAGGAGGCTGTCGTTATGTACCCTTCCGTGCCCTTCGTTCTTTGTAACGTGCATGTATTAATTCTGTCATTAAAACCTTTTTTCACTTCAACTTTTCTTTAAGTTGTTCTTTTTTTCGGTTGTTTGTTTGTTTTTAAGTAGGCTCAACACCCAGCATAGAGCCTGGTGCAGGGCCAGAACTCACAACCCCAAGATCAAGACCTGAGCTGAGATCAGGAGTCGTTCGCTTAACTGATTGAGCCACCCAGGTGCCCCAAAGATTTTTTTTTAATTTTTTTAATGTTTTTATTTATTTTTGAGAGAGAGAGACAGAGTACAAGCGGGACAAGGGCAGAGAGAGAGAGAGGGATACACAGAATCGGAAGTAGGATCCAGGCTCCCAGCTGTCAGCACAGAGCCCGACGCGGAGCTCGAACTCACGAACCGCGAGATCATGACCTGAGCCGAAGTCGGACTCATCCAACTGAGCCACCCAGGCGCCCCAAGATTTTTATTTTTAAGTAATCTCTACACCCAACGTGGGACTCAAACCCACAACCCAGAGATCAAGAGTTGCATGTTCCTTCCACTGACCGAGTCAGCCGTGCGCCCCGAAGCTTTTTTAAAGAAGTTGACACCATCAGGGCACCTGGATGGCTCAGTCGGTTAAGCCACCGACTCTCTGTTTTGGCTCCGGTCATGATGTCACAGCTCGTGAGTTCGATCCCCTGTGTTGGGCTCTGTGCTGACCGTGCAGAGCCTGCTTGGGATTCTCTCTCTCCCTCTCTCTCTGCCCCTTCCCCACTCGTGCACTCACTCTCTCTCTCTCTCTCTCTCTCTCTCTCAAAATAAACAAATAAGCTTAAAAAAAAAAACAGGTTCTAAGAATTTCATACTGTTGCTCTTTGATTTAAACCTTTCAACTGTTTCCCATTGCACTTAGAATAATCCTTAAGAATTTTTAACATGGTTCCTAAATCCCTCCCCGTGTGGTCCCTGCTGAGTTGTCCTACCTCATTTCTTGACAACTTCTGACTCTCCTTCTGGACTTCTAGATTCTCACATGGGCCATTCTTCCTAACCCGAGCTTCAAACATGCCTGCTCCGTCTGGAGGAATACCTTAACCCGTCCTCCCCTCCGCCTGGTTCACTCTTACCGGGCCCATCGGATTTCTGCTTGGATGTCACGTCCTCAGGGACACCGTCGCTGCCCCCCAAACTGTATTAGCCTCCCCCCCCCATCATCCCCAGGGCACCTGTATATCCTCTCTCTTAGTATCAGTCTCCCGAAATCGTCCACTTAACATGCACAAGGACTGTTACAGCTGTCATTACCAGGACCCGGCACATAACTACAGCCTAATAGATATTATATATTTGCAAAGTGAGTTTTGCCAACATGTTTTGTAGAGTCCCAGCTCTGTACTCTTCAACAGGTTAGGTAACCCGTCCGAGCCGCGGTGTGCTCAAGATGGGGATAAAAGCAATACCTACTTTGGAGGGTTGTTTTGGGCATTAAATGAGATGTGTTGGCAAAGCCCTGAGCACAGTACCCGGCATAAAATGAGCATTTGATTTATGCAAGCTTAAAAATAAAGGCCGTATCAATCTGGCAGCAGCAGATTTTGAGACTCTCACCCTGGACCCTTCCCAACACTGAATGTTGTGTTTTTAAATATTTTTGTAGGGGCACCAGAGCGGCTCAGTTGGTGAAGCGTCCAACTCTTGATTTCGACTCAGGTCATGATCTCACAGTGTGTGGGATCGAGCTTCGCGTCAGGCCCCGCACCCACAGTGCGGGGTCCGCTTGGGATTCTCTCTCTTCCTTCTCTCTCTGCCCCTCCCTCTCTCTTTATCTCTCTCAAAATCAATAAATAAACATTTAAAAAAAATAAAGTATTTTTGTCACTATCATGGGCCAAAAAAAAAAAAACCACCAAAAACGGTTTTAAGCCAATTTGTAGTTCCAAGCCAGGTTTTGTCAATAAGACGTCTGCACCTTTGCTGTTCCATGGCAGACACACCATAAAGAAAGCAAGGGGGGGCGGCACCTGACTGGCTGAGTGGGTGGAGCATGCAACTTCTGATCTCAGGGTTGTAAGTTCAAGCCCCATGTTGGGGGTAGAGATTACTTTAAATCCTTTTTTTTTTTTTTAAGCGCTTTCTTCCTTGTCACAGCTTATTTGGGGAGAGGGGGCATTTGAGAAGGGGGGGTCCCAATGCGGGACAAGGCCCCGGGCAGTTAAATTGCAGGTGTTTTTTATTTCACCCCCAGGTTTTGCCAGAGTGCTCTTGCTTGTGCTATGGGAAGATGAAGATATGGGGCCCATGTCTCCCCAGCCAACCCAGGTGGCCGCCTCTGCCTCGAACGTTTCCAAGTGACGTAGAACCCCGCAGGCCCAGAGGCCCCTGCACACTTCCTGTGTGGGGTTGTCACTCGCCTCCCCTCCCAGCCTTGGGTGCCTGCTTCAGAAAATGGTGAGTCTCCCCCTAACAAGGCCCCCTGTATCATCCCGGCATTGGGAACAATGGCCTCAGGGTCCTCACCTGCAGCAGGGGGGTTGAACAAGTCCTCTGGTTTCTTTTTCAGAAGTGCTGAGCCACCAGCCTCCACCATCTTAGGTAGAATTCAGGGTCCATCCGGTGAGAGAATGATGCCATCGGGAAGCCTCTGGAGAGTTCTGGGACTCTGTCTCCTGTCAGGTAAGTAGGATGAAATGAGACAGGGTCGTACTTCTCCAGGCTGTGGGAAGGCCCACAGCCTCCCTTGGTGATGCCCAGTGGTACCAAGGGAGCCTCATTTACCAGAAGGTATAAGGAACTATTTGTGCTATGTTAGGCTGGGGATCCAAGACGGCAGGCTGACGAACGAGATATGGGACGGACGCATGGGCCACCACTCAGGGAACATTTGGGATCGTAGCTATTGAAAACAAAGAAGTCTCTCTGCCTCCAAGGACAGGCTTGTTCGTCAGTGAACTACCCAGCCTTTAAGAACTAACACAAAAGAGATGAGAAGAGCAGAGAGCTGAACCCGAACCGTAGCGGGGGGGGGGGGGGGGGGGGGTACAACAAGGTTGGTCTCTGAGACAAAACATACCTCATAATTTTCAGTCCTTTTCAGGTGACTAAGAACTTTCGATTAATTGAGTCCTTTTTGAAGCAAGGGAGAATATAGGCAGGTAAACGACCGAGAGCAATTCCACATCTCATAGGAGATAAGATTAAAAAAAAAAAAAAAAGTTGCCATTTATTAAGTGCCAGAGACTGCCTAAAGAAAACTTCTTTACATGCATCAACTAATTTAATTCTTAGCTTCATCTTGGAAGGCGAAGGTTACATCCCCTGTTTTGTAGATGAAGAAACTGGTGTGCAGAGATGTTACATAGCTTTGTTGAAAAGCGCACAGCTAGTCAGTGCTAAAGCTGACCCGGGAAGCCAGGACTGTCTGTCTAGAAGGCCTGTGCCCTGCAAGGCTACGTGATGCAAAATGGTTCACGACGGCTTTAGTTCAGAGGCCTAGAAAATGCTATCAGAGCTGGGGCTCCTATCTCAGAGCCACAGCCATGGTGTCTCTGCTTCCTGCTTCACTGTGAGTTTCTCAGGCTTGAACGCTCACACAAATCACCTGGGATTCTGGAGCTCCTGCTCCAGTAGGACCAGAGTGGGGATCGCCATTCTGCCTTTCGAGGAAGCTCTTGCGTTTATAAGTCTGCTGCCGGTCCCAGGAACACATTTTGAGTGTCAAGGGGCAGGACGTGACTCCTGCAAGGAGAGGTCAGGCATTTTCTTCAAGGCTTATAATATAAACGATGCTTTCTGGGGTGGGGGGGGGGGGATGGAAAGAGAGCGAGATGAAGTATCAAAGTCCCGGGCATCCCTAAAGATCTGGCATCACGAAAATGTGCCCAGTCGGCTCTGGGTGGGTGGAGGGGTCTCACTCGATGCTGTTGGTAATAAAAAAAAAAAAGGGAGGCCCGGGTATACGGAGAACTTAAAGACAACACGAGGGAAGCTGGTCATCGTAATGAATCCAGGTTATTGCTGAGTGAGGAGCCCAGTGGAAGTGTGACCAGGCTCTTCAACACACAGGCTCTAACGGAGGAGTAATTGTAGTTTCAAATATCTCCATCTCTGGCTCGAGCAGAAAACAGGTGGAAAAACTGAACCATCAGACAAGCGGGAGCCAGAGACGGAACGAGAATCTCAACGCGCGTACCTAAACAAAAGCTTGTTTTTCGTCCACAGTCCGATTTTCAAAAACGGAGGCTAGGCTGCAAGATTCGTTTGCCATTTCCCTGGTGGCCTGAAAAGGAGTCTCAACTTTTTCTAACTCTTGGTCAAATATTGAGTGTTCATGTTTAACGCTAGATGCTTCTTCGCTTTGTTTCGTCCCAATGGGCCAGGAACTGGACACTGGTCCCTACCCAGCAGTTCATGTCACTTATCTGGGGTACAGGTATGACTCTGGTCCAGGGGTGGTTCCGACATGGCCAAACTAGACCACATTACTCGTTCTGCTTGGAATTTCAGGCACCCACAACATTGACTAACTCTTTTTTTTTTTTTTTTTTCCTTATTTGTTTTCTAGTTGGCGCTTGGGGGCAGGAAGGTAAGAATATGCTTTCTTTCCTTGTTATGCAATCAGCCCAGCAGTCTTTGTTTTTATGAGTGGAGCTTTCGCTCGCTAGACCCCACCCCCACCCCCTCACTTCTCACCGCCCCCTCCCTCCCCCCCCCCCCCCCCCCCCCCCCCCCCCCCCCCCCCCCCCCGCACACACACAGAGCTTCCACAGAGACCTATTAAAGGAGTTTTTACTATCTGGTCAGTCCAGAGGTAGTTACAGCAAGAGGAAAGGAACAGAGATCCCAGGAAAAATGAGTTTTAGTTATTTTTTTTTAAATTTTTTTAACATTTATTTATTTTTGAGAGACAGAGACAGAGAGAGACAGAGCACAAGCGGGGGAGGGGCAGGGAGAGAGGCACACACGCAGAATCCAAAGCAGGCTCCAGGCTCCAAGCTGTCAGCACAGAGCCCAACGCGGGGCTCGAACCCACGAACTGTGAGATCATGACCTGAGCTGAAATCAACGTTTTAACGGACTGAGCCACCCAGGCGCCCCCAATGGTAACTATTTGAAAGAAAAAACTTGGAACTGTTCAGGTTGAAAGTGCTGAAAGTTTTCATTTGTTTGCACTTCATATTTGATGTGGAATCTTGTAGAGGATAGGAACGTATACACGGGCATGCGGCGAATAAGCCTCTGGGTGCAGGTTTAGAGTCAAGTGTCCAAATGCTCTGAATGTGTGTGTGCATGTGCGTTCCTGTGTGCACACGCGTGTGAGCACGCCTGGCCGGACTTATTTCCCAATCACAGCGGTAGAGTCAGGAATGTCCCAATATCGGAAGCCTTTCTGTTCAATCAGCTCCTCCGAGCCGCCGTGAAGCAATTTTGGGTTAAAAGGAGGCCACTGCGCCCGTCTACATTCCGTGACACTGCCTCTTTTGTAATATTTTTAGAACACTGTCTTTCTTTTTTCCCATGCAGCATGCTTTAATGTTACCTTATTTCTTTTTAATTTTTCAATGTTTATTTTTGAGAGAGAGAGAGACAGACAGCATGAGCAGGGGAGGGGCAGAGAGAGAGGGAGACACAGCATCCAAGGCAGGCTCCAGGCTCTGAGCCGTCGGCCCAGAGCCCGACGCGGGGCTGGAACTCACGAACCGTGAGATCATGACCTGAGCCAGAGTTGGACGCTTAACGGACTGAGCCACGCAGGCGCCCCTAACGTTACCTTCTTGACAGATGGAGCACGTCGAAAGCACTGACATGCTTCGGGATAACTAATCTCTTCTGCATGCCGTTGCCATTTACAGTTGATTTTCTTTCTCATCGATTTATGTGCAATGCAGAGCTTCATTTTCTTCCCCAGCTTTATTGAGATATAATTGACGTATAGCACAATGTAAGTTCAAGGTGTATGATGTAATGACTTGCTATTGCAAAATGACTACTTAGGATCTATTTTTGTAAATCGCCATCAGTTGTTTAATGTAGGAGGTAGGGCCCAAAACAACTTTCCTATACAGCCATGAAGAATTTGGAGATCCGCTGTTCTCTTTCTTTCTTTCTTTCTTTCTTTCTTTCAATCTGGAAAATTACATTTTAATACCATAGAGAATTTTTTTTTTAATGTTTATTTTTGAGAGAGAGACAGACAGAGACGGAGTGTGAGCGGGGGAAGGGCAGAGAGAGAGGGAGACACAGAATCCGAAGCAGGCTCCAGGCTCCATGCTGTCAGCACAGAGCCCGACGCGGGGCTCGAGCTCACGGACTGTGAGATCATGACCTGAGCCGAAGTCGGACGCTTAACCGACTGAGCCATTCAGGTGCTCCAATAGAGAATTTGAAAGATGAATATAAACTTGTCCATAATCATTTCACCAGTCATCAACATGACTGACCTGTTGACGCAGTCCAAGGATGCATTTCTTTTTCCTTTTCTTTTTCTTTTCTTTTTGTTTGAGTAGAGTTGACACACAGTGTTACATTAGCACCAGAAGGTCCTAACCCAGGGGAACAGGGTCTGTTCTTGGTAGCTGATACAAGGGTAGCTAACAATTGCTTATCATTTCCTTTTCAGACAATGACGACCCTTCAGTAAGAGGATTTTCACTCTACACGACCTCTTTTCAAACGTGAGACAAAAAGGTGTTGAGGACAATCATATTAATAATGAGAACTACTAGACGAAAAACAACAATGGTCTACCGGTAGGATCTATCGGGGATGGGCCTGCGTTTGTTGCTAACTGTCACGGATCCCTGAGCATACATTCTGGGAAGTATGGATAGAAGCCACTGGGAGTTTCTGTATAAATCACAAATTCATCTTTTTTATATTTTTTAATGTTTATTTCTTGTTTAAAACGTGGTAATTTATTTTATGTGGCTGTTTACATCCATGGCTTAAAAATGTTCAAAAGGCATTTTAATTTTTTTTTTAATGTTTATTAATTTTTGAGAGAGAGGGAGAGACAGTGAACAGGGGAAGAGCAGAGAGAGAGGGAGACAGAATCCAAAGCAGGCTCCAGGCTCCGAGCTGTCAGCACAGAGCCCCACGCGGGGCCCGAACCCACGAACCGTGAGATCTTGACCTGAGCCGAGGTCGGACGTTTCACAGACTGAGCCCCCCAGGCGCCCCTCAAAAGGCCTCTCAAATTTAAAAAAAAAATTTTTTTTTTTAATTAAAAAAAATTGGGGCGCCTGGGTGGCTCAGTCGGTTGAGCGTCCGACTTCAGCTCAGGTCACGATCTTGTGGTCTGTGAGTTCGAGCCCCGCGTCAGGCTCTGGGCCGATGGCCCGGAGCCTGGAGCCTGCTTCTGATTCTGTGTCTCCCTCTCTCTCTGCCCCTCCCCCGTTCATGCTCTGTCTCTCTCTGTCTCAAAAATAAATAAATGTTAAAAAAAAAATTTTTTTTTAAATTAAAAATACATTTTTCTGACCTGGTGGTGGATAAGATCCCTTAAAATAGGCAAGTCAGCACACATTTATAAACCGTTCATGATACTACCACCTTACATAATTTTTAAATTCCAAAACACAAATATTCACTGTATAACATACTGCTGAGCAGTAAGATTAGTTTCCCTCTAATATATATACTTTGTATGGATTCTTAATTTGTAGGGCCCTGCAAAGTTATTTAAACTGAACCAATAAAAACTACAAACTAGAGAGGTAAAAGGAGTTGAAATAGAACACTATTCACCTCTGAAACTAGTTTTAGAGTTGGTTTCTCCAGAGAGAATTTGTAAAATTTCTTACGCTAATCTGCATTAAAGTTTCTATTTCAACTCCAGTGTATAAACATATGTCCTATTTTTAAATCAATAGAGGTTACACTTAGCATAAAATAAACCACAGGTTGTCCCCCAGATTTCTTAAGAATGTTTCTGTCAGGCCCACAATAAATAAGAGAAATGAGGCTCGGTGTTTTTGGTTTTGGTTTCGGTTTTGGTTTTGGTTTGGTTTTGGGAAAAGGGGGTAGAAGGAATGGAATCCAAATACCTTTATTTAATCATTGTGTATCTAGGGGCTCCCGGGTGGTTCAGTCAGTTAAGCGTCCGACTTCGGCTCAGGTCATGATCTCATGGGTCGTGGGTTTGAGCCTCGCATCGGGCTCTGTGCTGACAGCTCAGAGCCTGGAGCCTGCTTTGGATTCTGTGTCTCCCTCTGTCTCTGCCCCTCCCCTTCTCATGCTCTGTCTCTGTCTCTCTCTCAAAAATAAACAAACATGAAAAAAAAATGTGTATCTAGAATTAGTTTAGAACTGTAGACTTTTAAGTAGGGCAGATAGCCTGAGAGCCAGCAGATAATGTCTATTTATTTTTGAGAGAGAGAAAGACAGAGCACGAGGCAGGGAGGGGCAGAGAGGGAATCACAGATTCCAAAGCAGGCTCCAGGCTCCGAGCTGCCAGCACAGAGCCCGACATAGGGCTCGAACTCAAGAACCGTGAGATCACGCCCTGAGCCAAAGTCAGGTGCTTAACCGACTGAGCCACCCAGGCGCCCCTTTACATTTCTTTTTCAAACAAACACCAAGCAGAGTGAAATGTCTATTTACTTTTAAATTATTTTATGTATGATTTCTAGTTTATATAACATTTCTAAGAAATAGTTTTGAATAATTATTTCTAAGTCCAAATAGTATCAACTATCTACGTCATTATACTCAAATCCCAACTATTAGCAGATAGACAAATCTGGAGAATGACTTGTTTACATCCCACATGATCTCAGCCAGAGAGCTGCCTGAGCAACTGGGTCAGAACTCAGTCCTGTTCTCCATTGTAGCAGGACCCCAAGAAGGAAAGGAAGAAAGTAACTAACATTTTTCTTAAGCATCTGCTATATGCCATTCATTTTCACCCTCATAATCCATTAACCACTCACAAATACCCTGTGAGGTTGGTGTTTTATCTCCATTTCACAGATGAATAAACTGAGGCTCAGAGAAGTTCAATGACTTGCCCTGGGTCACACAGCCTAAAGCAGATCTGAGATTCAAACACGGGGCTTCTGATTCAGTCCAACGCCCTGTCCCTAACAGCCTACTATAGCAGAAAGCCCCCAACAGAGAAAAAGCGGTCTCTGAGCACCTCTCCTCTCTTCCAGCTGCCACATCCAGGCTTCAGCATAACCTAGTGCCGCCCTGTGTCCCGGCCACAAACCTTCCAGAAAACAAAGAGGCGCCCCAGCCCCACCTCCCAGGACAACATGGCCTGCTGTGGGGAATGTGCCTGGGCCCCAAATTATATATACTAGCGGCTCTTCGTTGTCCACACCAATACTGCCTCCCTCTAACAAAAAATAACTGAGAGTTGATTATACTCAGGAGATAGTTCAAAACAAAGCCACCTTTTACGGGAGGAACCATTCTCTTAAAAGGAGTACAGTCCTTTACACAATTTAAAGGCAATAACAGGAAAGTGGTAGAGAATAAGAAAGCTGTTTGATCTCCTATGAGGGATTCTGTTCATCATAAGAGAGAACTTCTGAATGATGAAAAATAGGTAAGCCCAAGGATCAGTGGCTCAGAGATCTCCTGACGACGAGTGAAGGTCTTTATCTCTGAGAAGACCCTTTCGTGTCTAACCAGAATACGGTTCGCGCCAATGCAGGAGAATGAGCTTGAAGACTGAGAATTGTTCACCTTTAGGGTTTTAAGACTTCCCGCACTCCCATGGATCTGGATTTAGAAACGCGTGCCGGTATAACCTCAATCTGATGCATCCGAGCTACGTCTAGGAGCATACTTGGTGCGCCGAGTACACGACTTACCTTCAAGGCTTGGGGCTCACTAAAGGATGGGCCTTCTTTGGCGGTTCTGGGGGGATAGTTTCTAGCCCCACTTGAAAATCTGTGTCTACAACTGAAACTTAAGCCAAGGTTATTTTCTTACTGTGCTTTCTTTTTCTCATGTTCTGGTGAAGAGCCACCTCCACAGACATCTGCCTCCGCACGTAAGTTCAGCTGTCTTTCATGGGTGCCCTCAGGGTGCCGGTGGGTGGCTAGAGGAGAAGGAATTGGTCGGGAGAGATTAACCCCAAGAACTCAGGTCCTTCCAGTATCACATCTCCAACTCCCGTTTTGGAAATATTCCCAAAGGGACTTTTTTCTAGACTTTCCTTTACTTCCATCCTCCCCTTTTCTGTCTGTCTCTCTCTCTCTGTCCCAAAAATAAACACTAAAAAAACTACAAAAAAAAAAAAAAAAAGGTTGTCCAGTTCCCCTTTGCCTTCGGATTCCCTCTTTCACGCCCTGTAGCCAGCAGACATCCCCTTTGACAAGAAAACCCAAGGCCTGGGTGACAAATGACCTTCTGTATCAGGTTGGTTCTTTGTGACTAATTTGCCTTTGCCAAAATCTTACTGGTTTCTCCCTCCGATTTCCCTTCTCTCCTCTCCCATTTCCCAGGGTATAAAGTCTCCATTTCTGGAACCACGGTGGTGCTGACATGCCCTGAGGATTTGGGAAGTGAATCAATAAAATGGGAAAGAAATGGTGGCCTCTTGCCCAATGAATATGGAGAACAGCTATTTCTGGATGGTTTTTCAGAAATGGAAGACAGTGGTTATTATGCCTGCTATACAAGCAACACGCTAGAGAAGAACTATCTCTACCTGAAAGCAAGAGGTAATATAGGACCATTAGAAAGGACCACTTCAAGAGGGTGTTCTCAATTATTTCCCCTAACTCAACTCACAGTCCCCTGGCATCTTTGTGTTCCTCTTACACTCAATCTGAGACTCTTAGGGGCCACACAGTGTCAGCGTTTTCTGAAATCTAGATTAAACACCAATGTGGGGTCATCTGGGTGAACTCAGCATTAGATCTAAAACAACAACTTCCCAAGAGACAGGATTGCATCGTTTGCATTCTATTGAATCCAGAATTATGGCTCATAGATATGGGTTCAGCTGATGCTTTATCCAGAGATAAATTCTTCAGAAAGATTCGCAAAGCCGCTACAAAAAAGTGTCGGGGCACTTGGGTGGCTCAGTCAGTTAAGCGCCCGATTCTTGATTTCGGCTCGTGGCATGATCTTATGGTTTGTGAGATCGAGCCCCAAGTCAGGATCGGCACTGACAGCTCAGAGCCTGCTTGGGATTCTCTCTCTTTCTCTCTCTCTCTCTCTCTCTCTCTCTCTTTTTCTCGGCCCCTCCCCCATTCATGCTCCCTCTCTCTCTCTCTCTTTCTTAAAAATAAGTAAACACTTATAAATAAATACACGAATAATAAAGTGTCATAAACTAGGGCATAGTAATAACAGCTAACATTTTCTTTTTTTTTTTTATTTTTTTTTAACTTCTTTTTTTATTTATTTTTGAGAGAGGGAGAGACAGAGCATGAACAGGGGAGGGTCAGAGAGAGGGAGACACAGAATCCGAAACAGGCTCCAGGCTCCGAGCTGTCAGCACAGAGCCCGACGCGGGGCTCGAACTCACGGACCACGAGATCATGACCTGAGCCGAAGTCGGCCGCTTAACCGACTGAGCCACCCAGGCGCCCCAACAGCTAACATTTTCTGAGCGCTTGTTAAGCTCCAAGGGCTGTATACCAAACACTTGCCAGGAACTTTTTTTTCATCTAGCCCTCGCAACAACAATACGAGTTAAGTACTATTTTATTCCCATTTTATACAAAAGGAAACAGAGCCTTTGAGAGTTGAAAACACTTCTCACGATCCTCACAGCTAGTAAGTTGCGCGGAGCTGGGACTTGAACCCAGGACTGTCTGACTCCAAGGCCTCTATCCATAACCGTCCCCCTTTGCTTGTTGTTACAAACTTTGGAAGGTCCCGCTCCGGCCACGGCAAGCGTGAGAGTAAGAAAGGGAAAATCGCCTTTATGGGTTCCTTGCTGGGGTCTACTGTTCTGTGTCTTCTTTTCCCGGTGATTTCTCTTCTTCTCCCCCTCCCCCTGTCCCCCACAGTGTGTCAGAACTGCATGGAGGTGGATCTGATGGCAGTGGCCGCGATCATCGTGGCTGATGTCTGTATCACTCTGGGGTTGCTGCTGCTGGTATATTATTGGAGCAAGAATAAAAAGGCCAGTTCCGTGACCATGATGCGAGGACCAGGTGCAGGCGGCAGGCCCAGGGGTAAGACCGCGGGCTTCAGTAGGAAAAGAGTCCCACCGAAGGGAAAGTCCAGCCGGGGTGGCAAGTCCACAGCCAGGTCAAGACAGCTCCTATAGAACATTCACCGTGTGGCCAGCATCTGGACAGAGGGGTTCACATCTCAGATCACTTCTCTTTCCCGTCCTAGAAAAGTACAAAAAGCTTATTAACGGGATGGCTTCCCCAAATGCCTGAGTGTTCTGGAGTAACCAGATTCCCCTCCCAGTCTGTGGGGACAGAGACTTTGGGATACTGGCGCCCGCCTTCTCCTTTCCCTTACCCGTAGGAAAGGAAACATGAAAGGACTTTGAGCTGAGGAAAGTCATAAAATGATAGAGAGTGTGGGGGTCGTTAGAGATGGGATGAAAGGAAGCAAGAGAAAGAACGGCCAAGATGGAAAAAGAGGAGACAGAGACGAGAGAACAGATCTGGGTCTCGTTGCCACGAGATGGGTGTTCCCTCTAGAAACTAATCCTTCCCCCACCCCCTCCCCTGCAGGACAAAACAAGGAGAAACCACCACCTGTGCCCAATCCAGACTACGAGGTAACAAGGGACGGGGTGGGGTGAGCTTTCTAGGGGAGAAGGGGACAGGTGGGACCATCTAGCTTGCCCTCCAGACCCTTCGAAGCCCCTCACTCAGAGCTCCAGGACAACCCGCCTTGTGCCCGCCTGTGCCTCCTTCGTGATGGAACAGGGCCATTTCCAAGGCTGTGTGGCTTCTACAACCATGGCCTGGGGAGGGAAACAGCGCTCCTATTTCTGTGGCTGATTCGTTAGCACAGGGGAGACCACACCCGCACGTTCTAATGTGACACAATCGGGACTGATGTCCCACCTGCGCGCACCGGTACCGTCACACCCGTTGTTGAAATATCAAAGTACTTCGCTGGTCAACAGCCCCAAGCTTCCTGCCCACCCTGCCCCAACCCACGTACCGCCAGACCTCGCAGCCTCTCCCCCCACCAGACTGCCTCCCCATCAGACAGCTAGAGAATTAATGTCTGGCGCGGCAGACCCCCAGCAGGACCGTTCCGACCGGTGGGTGGGTGTGCGCACCACCAATTGCTAAATATTTGGAATAGCACACCTGGGCAAGCTCGACAAATATTTATTTATCGAGCAGCAGCCAAGCATGTGCTATATTCGCTGTCGTATGCGTGAGTGACTTCACTGAATTCCGACAAATGCCCTGAGAGGTGGGTCTTTAGAGTCCCATTTTCGAGATGGGAAAGGTGAGGTTTACGGAAGGCGGCAAGTCTGTTACGAGTGGGTGCCTGGTCCAGGTGAGAACTTGAGCCTGCCTCCTGACTCCTAGTCTAAGAGTCTTTCCATTGCACTAAAGCTAGATCTTCAGAGGCCCTTCTTTCTGAGGAACTACCTCCTGCCACCCTGCTGACTACCACCTCTCTATTCCACCCCCAGCCCATCCGGAAAGGCCAGCAGGATCTGTATTCTGGCCTGAATCAGAGAGGCATCTGACGGCTCTTGAGGACGCTGCCTCCCACAGGCCCAGGTCTGGCTTCTTCGGGGCCTGCTGTTCCCTGTACCCTGAGTAAATCTTGGACCCCAGAAGAGAACGGCTCCTCTGCCTTCTGGAGAGCTCACACCCTGCAGCCTTCTCACCAGCTCCTTCCATCCTGCCTTCTCTGTTGGCACTCAGTCCTAGAATAGCACAGGCACTATTCACTATTGTGAAACATCATGGCTACCCCCCCCCCCACCTGGACGGCCCCTCGTCTGGGTATTTATTTCTGTTATTCCCACCCCCACCATCACCAGTTCCTTCCTACCCTGCAGGAGAGCCCCCTTCTCCCTTCGCTTCCCCCCTTTCCTGCACAGAAGTTGCCCCCATCCCTAACTATTCCATCTACCTTTCCATTTTCCCAGCTCTGTCTTCGGTGACCCTTTGTGGGGATGGACCGGGTAACTTTGGCAGAGGTCCTGCCCCGTTCGCAGACCCTGGCCCCGAACCAGCCCTCTGGGCCCTCCCCCACGTCTTCCCCGCAGGCCCCTGGATGGTCATTTGCATCTGCGCGAATGCGCTAGGCTCCCTGTCAGCTGAGAGAGAAAAGAAATAAAGTGTATTTGGCTGAAAGAGTTTCCGTCCCTCTTTTCTGGGAGGCCCTCCGAGGCTGCCTTGTTTCCTCAGGTCCTCCCTCCCTTTGACTAAATTCCCAGCTATGATCTCAAATGCATGCGGGTGGGGGCATCATCTGACCCTGTCTTTGGAGAGGGCGTTAGGGAAGAAATAAACAAGAGAACGGGAAAGAAGGGAAAAGATAGTCCCCTGACTAACTTCTCTTGGAGAAAAACATCAAGGATGGCAGAGAGTGGCTGATGGGCCCCGATTGGAGTGGCCAGTTCAGAAAACGGAGGGACAGAAGCATCAGCCTTCAAAGGCAGGAGAAAGTGGCGGATGGGCAGCGTGAGGTGTAAGGGGCTGGGGACCCCGATTTCCACAAGCTGCCTGGGAGAGAAAGCCAGGGCTGAGCCCGGCCCACGGGGAAGGATGTGCTGGGGAGCAAGCAGGCACCCCTCCCTTCACCTTTTGAGCCAGCAGCCAGAAGGCAGCTGCTGTGGTTTGTCTCAGCAGGATGTGGGCTGGGGGGCCCAGTGGGAGGCCTCGCCCTGACCCAGCGCCCAGCGCTCCGTCTACACCCCTACACCCGGCGGAGGCTGGAGCTGTGACAAGCCCCAGCGGGCCCCCTTCTCCCTCTCTGCGCTCAGAAACCTCCCTGCTCACCACAGGGCTATTTCTGCGTGTGGCCGTGACCGAAAAGGCCATTCGCGGTTAGCAGCCTGCCACATGGCGTGCACACTCAGCCTCGGCCGGCTCGTTGGGACCGTGTTATGTGTCGGTCCCTGTTAAAGCGACGGTTCTTTGCCTCTGCACGCTCAACACGCAGGCTCACCAGGAGACTCTGTGATGCTGACCATGCCTAGCTGCTGATCAGCAACCTGGCCCTTGTGTCCCTTGATGACGGACACAGGGAGGTATGGCTCGGGGTGATCCAAGAGATAGTAGCCCATGTCTGGTGAACGTTGACTATGCTCTAGAAATCGCCCTTAGCGCCTTCCACGCGTAATCTCATTTTTAATCCTTTCGACAACCCAACGAGGCAGATAAGACAGAGGTTGCCCTGATGGGGTCAGGGGACTCGGAGAGGTTATTTACTGAAGTTGCACGGCTAGTGAGGGACAGCGCTGGAATCAGCAGCCGGGACTGTCCAACTCCAACGTTCTGAGCAGCCCCGTGTGCCGGCTGTGACCATAGAAAAGTGCTCGCCATTTTCCCGGCTTAAAAGCTCTGTATTTAATCCTTTAGGTACTTCTTCAGCGACTGCTTTTCTCACCACTCGTGTGGCAGACCAGCACTGTGCTGAGCGCTAAGGGGGTGCAAACAAACAGTTTTTGCCTTCAAGGAGCTTGCGATCATAGAAGGGTGGCCAAGAATGCAGAAGGTTGAACACCAACAGAAAAACAAATGAGATTAAGCGGCCGTGAGGGCTGCGGACAGTGTTCCCGGGAGAAGCCGGGAGAGCTGCCGTGGTAGGGAGAGAGCAACACAGAGAAGAGACCTCGCCTGGGCCTTGAAGGGAAGGATGGGTAGAGCTTGAAGACAGAGCAGAAGGCACTCCACTCACTGACGATGAAACAGGTAACCTGGTAAGTAAGCTGTTAGCTATTAAATACGTTGAACTTATATAGTGAAAAACCTTTCCACAGGGGCACCTGGGTGGCTAAATCAGTTGAGCATCCGACTCTTGATTTCGGCTCAGGTCATGATCTCATGATTATGAGATCGAGCCCCACTTCAGGCTCCATGCCAAGCATGGAGCCTGCTTGGGATTCTTTCTCTCTCTCCCTCTCTCTCTGCCCCTCCCTGGCTCATGATGTGTGTGTGTGTGTGTGTGTGTGTGTGTGCCTCAAAACAAACAAACATTAAAAAAAGAAAAAAAAAAACTCTCCACAAAGAAAACTCCAGACCAAGAAGACTTCATAGTGAAATCTACCAAACATTGAAGGAAAAAATAATACCAATTCTATACAAACTCTTCCAGAAAATTGAAGAGGGAATACTTACGGCTCACTCTATGGAGACCAAACTCATCCATGTTAATTTTATGTGTCAACCTGGCTCAGATATTTGGTCAAACAGACCTGGATATTGTGGTGAAGGTATATGGGGGGATTTATATTTAAATCAGCAGATTCTGAGTAAAGCTGGTTATCCTTCATAGTGTGGGTGGGTGAGCCTCATCCAATCACTTGAAGGTCTTACAGAAAAAGCAGACTGAGGTCCCCTGAGGAAGAGAGAAGTTGCCATCTCCAGACTGCCTTTGGACTCAAGCTGCAACATCAACTCTTCCCTGGGTCCCCAGCCTCCTGGTTTACTGCCAGCTTTGGACTTGCCAACCTTCGCAATCAAATGAGCCAATTCCTTAAAATAAATCCCCCTCTCTGTCTCTTCTCTCTTCCCTCTGTTCCTTCTCTCTGTTCCATCTCCTACATACACATCCTGTTGGTTCTGTTTCTCTGGAGAAACTTAATGCCAAACGCTGATATCAAAACCAGGCAAAGACACTACAAGAAAAACAAAAAAAGCCAGCAGACCAATATCCCCTTTGAATAGATGCAAGAATTATTCACTAAGTTTTAACAAATTTAATCTAATAATATATAAAAAGAAGAGGGGAGCCTGGCTGGCTCAGTTGGTGGAGCATGCGACTCTTGATCTCGGGGTCACAAGCTTGAGCCCCATGCTGGATATAGAGATTACTAAAAAATAAAATACATAAATTCAAAAAATAAACCAACCAACCAACCTATGGCCAATATCATACTTAATGATGAAAGACAATGTTTCCCCCTAAAATCACACATAAGGCAAGAATGTCCTCACTCCGCGTCTATTCAACATGGTACTTGAGGTAGCCAACGCAATAGGCCAAGAAACAGAAGTAAAATACATCCAGTTTAGAAATTGAATAGTTAAACGGTCCTTATTCATAAACACCACGATCATCTGTGTGGAAATTCTGATGAACTTTACAAAAAAAAAAAAAAAAAAGAAGAAGTTACTAGAATTAATACGTGATCTTAGGAAGTTTTCAGGGTACAGGATCAGTATACGAAAACAACTGTATTTCTAGATTCTATCGGTGAACAATTGGAAATTGAGATTTTAAAAGTGCCATATACAATAGCGTCAAAAAATATAAAATACTTAGGGGGTAAATCTGACAAAAGACGTGTTTGTGTATTGGAAGAGTATCATTAAGAAGTCAATTCTCCCCAAGTTGATCTGTAAATTCAACATGATCCAGATCAAAACTCCAGCAGGTGTTCTGTAGTAACTGAGAAGGTAATTCACATGGGACTACAGAGGACCTAGAATAGCCAGATTACTTTCTTTCAAAGTTGCATCTCAGAGGTGGCTCAGTGGGTTAAGGGTCGAACTTTGGCTCAGGTCATAGTCTCATGGTTCATGAGTTTGAGCTCCACATGGGGCTCCACACGGACAGTGCAGATCCTGTTTGGGATTCTCTCTCTCTCTCTCTCTGCCCCTCTCCTACTTGTTCCCACGTGCAAAGTAAATAAGTAAACTTAAAAAAAAAAGTTGCATCTCAGCCATTCCACTCTTGAGTATTTGTCCAACAGAAATAGAAGCGTATGAGGGGTGCCTGGGTGGCTCAGTCGGTTAAGCGTCTGACTTTGGCTCAGGTCATGATCTCATAATTTGTGGGTCTGAGCCCCACATCGGGCTCTGTGCTGACAGCTCAGAGCCTGGAGCCTGCTTCAGATTCTCCCTCTCTCTCTATCCCTCCCCCATTCACTTTGTCTCTCTCTCATTCTCTCTCTCTCTCTCAGAAATAAATGAACATTAAATTTTTTTATTTTTTTATTTTATTTTTTTTTTTTTAATTTTTTTTTTTTAACGTTTATTTATTTTTGAGACAGAGAGAGACAGAGCATGAACGGGGGAGGGGCAGAGAGAGAGGGAGACACAGAATCGGAAGCAGGCTCCAGGCTCCGAGCCATCAGCCCAGAGCCCGATGCGGGGCTCGAACTCACGGACCGCGAGATCGTGACCTGAGCCGAAGTCGGACGCTCAACCGACTGAGCCACCCAGGCGCCCCACATTAAATTTTTTTAAAAAGGAAATAAAATCATATAGACCACACAATAACTTCTATGGTGACTGGTCATCGTAGCTTTATTTGTAATAGCCCAAACCAGGAAATAACCCAAAAGACTATCAGCAAGTGAATGGATGAACAGGCTGTGGTATATCCATACAATGGAATACTACTGGACAGTAAAAAGCAGTAAACTATTGATTGATGCACCAAGATGTATGAATTTCAAAATAATTATGCTCAAGTGTAAGAAGCCAGACCAAAAAAGGGTACATGTTACATTATTACACTCCTATATAAATCTCAAAAAACAAAAACTAATCTATAATGACAGAAAGCAGATCAGCGGTTGCCTGGAGGGTGGAGGGATAAGGAGAGAAAGGAGGGAGGGATTGCATGCAAAGGGGCACAAGGAAACTGTTCACGTTGTTGGATATGTTCATTACCTTGCCTGTGGTGTTGTATCACAAGTGCATACATATGTCAAAATATCAAACTTTACGCTTTAAATACATGCAGGTTTTTCATGTCGGTTTACCTCAGTAAAGCTATTTTTTCAAAGCACCAAAAAGAGAACCAAAGGCACACAAGTTTCCAGGAGGGCTCAGGTGGAGGGCAGGTTTGTCAACCGTGGCTTCACACTGAAATCACCTTAAGCCGTTTTTAAAGTCCTGATGCCTTAGCCCAAGATAATCAGAATCTTTGGAGATTCCAAAGTGCAGAGGAGTCCCAAGCGCACCCAATGTTGAGGACTGGAGAGAGGTATAGGGGGATGTAAGAGCATACGAGGAATACAAGAGAAGTGTGCAGGGCATGGGAAGGGTACAAGCCTTGGTGCTGTAGAAGCCATGGTTAAGTTGCCCAAGGCGGAGGGAACCCAATGTGAAAGCAGGAGGCAGGTTTCAGAGGACTACGGTAGTAGGGATAGAAACGGTAGAAATAAACTGTAACCATGATCCAAGCATGTGTAAATTACAAGTTCACAAGTTCAATGTGTAAATTACAAGTTCATTCTGTCGCTAACTTCTGTCGCTAACAGAATTAACATCCGCGTATAGCTCGAGAAGATAGTGGGCAGAATCATACAGATCCCTGGCTGTGTGGTTGTTAATTCTTTCCTCCTTTGGAAACCCTGGTCTGGGGAACTCCCACTCTTATTAAATTGTCCTGAAGTCCTTCCAATTACTCTAACTCAGAGAACAAAAGGGAAGGGTTGCCCTTATGGTGGACAGGAATGAGCATAAGGGTCTCAAAAGAGTCAGTGGCCTCAGCTCTTCCTCTAGAGACACTCTGTACTGGAGGTGCTTCAGAATCACCTGGGGGCCACGTTCCGAGAGGGGGGCCCTAGTGTCTATTTTTTTTTTATTTTTTTTTTACATTTATTTATTTTTGAAAGACAGAGTGAGACAAAGTGAGAGTGGGGAAGAGGCAGAGAGAGAGGAAGACGCAGGATCGGAAGCAGGCTCCAGGCTCCGAGCTGTCAGCACAGAGCCCGACGCCGGGCTCGAACCGACAGACCGTGAGACCATGACTTGAGTCGAAGTCGGATGCTCAACCGACGGAGCCACCCAGGTGCCCCATCGAGCGTCTATACTTTTAATAAATCTCTCAGGCTCCCAAGGTTTCAGAATCTCTCAGGCTCACCACTAACCACTAGCTGAAGATGACATGTATTGAAAACATCCCTGGCCCCTGTCCGCTCTCAAATTCCAGCTTTCCAGGTGGTTGAAGAGGAATAACGCATTTGGATTGCTGATGAGCTTCTGATGTTACTTTGTGATGCAGAAGGCAGGGGTGGGACGGGGACAGGTTCTGAGAAGAGGAAGGTGAATGGTATCTTCTATACAGGAGGAAAGAAAGGGTCCTGAGCAGACCTACGTAGAAACCTCCTCGCAGCCAGTGGCTACCACTCCACAGGGGCCATAAAGCCAGGGCCAGCCCCTTGGCAGAAGTGGGACTTTGCCACACACGCCCTCCACATCTTGATAAGAAACGGTCTCCTGGGCCCTTGATGTTCCCACCTCCTCTGCTTACGATGTCATGGAAACTTCTGTGTGGCTGGGTCTCTAAACATAGCAGCCCGCCCTCGGCTGTGGTGAGAAAGCCAAAGCCTTTAAGGGGTTGCACTAGGGGGCCGGAGGCAACAAGTAGCCGAGGCAGTGTGATGGAGCCCTGCACCCAGGGAGCCCACCGGGCAGCAAGCACCAGTGGGCCAGATGGGGGTGGGAGAGTGCCCGTCACACGGTCCGTCTGGGGCAGAGGAATGGAAGCAGTGAAGGAAGGACACAGGTGGCCAGGGAGGGCAAGGGCCCAACTGAGGCAGGACAACTCCCGTGCCTTGCCCGGCAGTCTTGAAAAGTCCAGGCACCTGCTGAGGGAGAGAAGACATCTTTATTGGCTGAACAAGGAAAGGAGGTGCAGTCGATGTAGCTGATACTCCTATAAGCCACCGGTCTCCGGTTCACTTCTTCCGAGGCCAGTTTTCACCAAGATGACTGTACTGAGCATCATTCCGATCTCGCAGGGGCTAGGAGGTGAGAAGGGGGAACAGTGAGGCAGGCAGAGTCAGGATTCTCCCAGAGAGGACCCCAGCAGACCCCAGAGATGAGAACTCCTGCCTGAGTTTTCCAGCCCCCACATCCGCTCTGATGAGTTCCCCACCAGGACCCTTCATCCATTCACCTCCATTCATGTCCCCTCCCGTGCCCCCCACCCCCCATTCATGGCTCCTCCCCCTCAGGGCTCACCTGATAGAGCTGGTCATTTCCCAGGAGAGCTTGAGTGTCAGCGGCTAGAAGAACCAGGGAAAAAGAGTCATCAGGGGCCTAGGAGGATGGGACAGTGAAACCCCACGCTCTGCAGGACGACCGCAGCTGGTGGCATCCTCAGAAGTCCGCATGAGCGAGATGGGCACAGGTCTTCCCAGAACCAGGTTTAGGAGTCACTGGGAGATTGCAAGAGCGGCTCCCAGGTGAGACACAACCCACTGCCAGCCCCATGCTTCGCAGGGGCACACTCACACCCACGACATAAGCGTGCACACACACTTTGTCCCATCCACTTACCCTTAGAGAGCCTTCCGGTCTCATATCCCGCAAAGCAATAGACCCCCAAAGCGAGGAGAAGAGTGGCGATTATGTCCGTGATGATGATGCCGGCCAGGGTGCCTGAGTCCAGTTCCACACAGTTCTGACACACTGAGGGGGAAGGGGAGCCTTCAAGACCAGGGAAGCATCTCTGCCTCCCTAGGGCGGCCCCGGGATCTCTCACACCAAGACCCGAACGTCAGTAAGACCCTTGGAGAAAGGCCTGCTGATGCCCTGGCTACATCCACCTGTGCCCTTTATCCCCAGAAATCCCTGAGAAGAGCCAAGAAGTAATGTCAGCTTTGTAGGAATGTAAACAAGGCGGTGGGCCAAACCTTTCTCCCGACGAAACCTCTACTGCTCGAGTCACAAGCCCCTACTGTTTTGTTTTGTTTTGTTTTTCCACCAGCTAAGCTCTTTCTCACTCCGAGGGCTCCAAAGCCTGGCTTATACCATTACAAGAGTGACCCCAGTTTGTTGGGAGAACAGATTGGTCCACTATAGTCCCCTCTGGCTCTGAAGTTCTCATAGCCAGAGGTCCCACCCATTTCAACCCCAAGGGTCCAGAAGGCACATACTTCGATAATATACTTGCGTGTAAGGTATCTTGTCCTGTTCGTCTGGCCTCTTGCACGTATACACTCCTCGTGGGTCCAGGATGCGTTTTCCCAGGTCCAGATTTGTATCGTTGCGAAATAGCGTTCCCATCGTTCCCTCCATCCATATGATGCTGGTGTTACAACTCAGCAACACCTTGTCCTCCAGTTCCTCCACGGATATCTTGTAGGGACTCACTTGGGGGGGGGGGGTGGAAATACCATGATTCGAGTCAGCTGTTTGATCTCCAGCAGAGGCCTGATTCTGCTGAGGCTTATACTTAAAAAGGACCACTTTCGGGGCACCTGGGTGGTTCAGCTGGTTGAGCCTTTGATTTTGGCTCAGGTCATGATCGCGCAGTTCGGGAGGGAGTTCGAGCCCTGCCTGGCTCTCTGCTGTCCGCGCAGAGCCTGCTTCAGACCCTCTGTCCACCGCCCCCACACCTCCCCCAGTCACACTCTCTCAAAAATAGATAAACATTAAAAATAAATAAATAAAAGGAAGTCAGAGGGGAGCGTAGGCTGCGGAAGCATCCGAGAAACATGAAAGGCAGAAGAGCGTTCCTCAGCTGAAGATGTCTACATTTGTTCCCCAACAAAACTTCTAGAATTACAAGGAACAAATAGGGGACAAGTAGAAGTCCACCTGGGGGAGGGGAGAAGCCAGTATGAATTACCAGCCCAGTGATCCAGAAGGAGACCCAGGGCAAATGCCATGTAAAGATTTTTAGGTTTTCTACCCTTGCTGAGGGGGAGGGGAACAGAAAAACAGTTTTATCAAATTCATTCGTGGGGCTCCATGCAAGTCAAGTCTTGTAGGGAGTTTAGAGGCTGGAGGCGTATGTACAGTGTCTTTCTAGATCCCCTGAATTGCTTTGACTGAGAGCATGTCCACAGCCCACAGAGACCCTAGAATCTGTATCTCCAATCCCCGGGGAAAGTGGAATCCAGATTTTTCCCTGAACTTCATATTCAGGTACCCGTTTGAATACAAGAGCATCCTCAAGAAAATCCCCCAAAAGAGCTGTTTCTCATGCCTCTCAAGCAGGCCAGGATGATACATGCGTGTACACTCGCTCAGGGAGATACAGGCACGTCAGATGCTTCACATCCTACAGTCAGTCGTGTCTCCCACGGGGAACCTGTTTCCAGTGGAAATCCTGGATGTCCCAAAGTGTTAGTCCCAGTTTGCCTGAGGCTGAGACGGTTTCTGGAACAAGGGACTATCGGTTTTAAAACCAGGCAAACAAATGAGTTGATGAGCCTACCTCCCTAAATCTGCCCTCCTTCCTGTTCAACCTAAAGCTAACTTTCTCTTTAACTTTCCCCTGAATGCTGGGTCATGCATGGCTCTTGGTGGTGACAAATGATGGCCAAATGAGTAAGAGCCCTAGACCCCAGAGACCCTCTGCCCTGGAAGGAATAGTGCTCCCTTACCAGCCCAGGCTCAGACCCCTGCAGACCACAACATTTCCTGCAGAGATCTCTGGCCTAAGGCCTTTAAAAAGACATTCAAGGGCAACATGCATGCCTACCTAGAGTCCGTCAAAGCCAAGAGCCTGTCTCCCAAACCCAAGCCCTGGGCTGTATCCCAGCCCTGCTCCCCTGACAGCTCTGCCTTGTGATTTGAAGCTAGCATTGAGGACTTTCAAGTGGAGCTCCCTCCAGGTGGTAATGTCCCTCTCCAAGGGAGGGACGTTCTCCAACGTCCCTTCCCCAAGATGCCCCCACCACCTGGAGAAGCCTTACCTTGGGAGAGAAGGACAGACAGTGTCAGGCCGGCCAGAAAACTGGAGTGTTCCATTTTCCGGCAGAATTCATTCAGCAGACAGCCCCGGGTCTCAGAATGAGCGGCCAGGGTGAGAGAGGATGCCCTCCCCCAACCGACTCACGGGTACCCGGAAAAAGTAAAGGGGTGGGGGAGGAACTAGAAAACGCCTATTTCTCTGCTCTCTGCCGTTGGTGATGGGAAACTGTCAGGGTAGGGGTAGACTGGGGGTGGGGTAGGAAAGAAGCAGGTGCGAATTGCTCTTTCTGCAAGCAGTGAGCTTGGGGGTGAGGTGGGAGGGAGAGTAGAGACTATGAAAAAGGTTGTCTAGGCCTCCAGGAAGTAAAAGGAGATTTAGAATGTTCTTTCCTGCGTCACTGGTGAAAAACGATAATTGCAGAATTTCTGTCGACAGAATAACTGCATTCACTCACCACCTGAAAACAGCCAGCTCTCAAAACACTGGAGAAAAGCTGTAAGCCCCATCCCATAAGCCATCCCAGAAGGTTCCTCCCACTGCTGGGCTTTCTTGGGAGCTTGCCCAAGGTCCTCCTCTAGCAGCCTGGGATACCAGACTAAGTAACTTCCCACCAGTAGGACGCTGGGCTTTGGAACCCCACCAACCACCCCCACCGCCCTCAGCCAGACATTGGAATCCTGGCTCCTATACTGCCTACCCACAGGGCCTGGGCCAGTCAGGGAATTTTTCAGAGCCTGATTACCCCAGTATCACAATAATGATTTGGACAAAAAGTTTGCATCGTGCCTGACACATCATATTTGCTCAATAAGAAGTAACTATTAAAAACAATATGATTGATGCACAGGCAGAGTGAGCCTCCCCAGGAGACAGGTGGACTTCTTCCCCCTGAGGCCTATGGGGGTCCAAACTCTCTACACTGCCGGAGTTGGACTATAATTTACCCGAGGGCAGAGATAGCGTGGGTTTGGTTGTTCCCTTCTGTATCTCCAATACCTGGCTCGTGTCCGGCACGTCACGAGATCTCTGTACGTGTTTGTTGACTCACTGACCGACCTGCTGAGGGAGACGAACCTTAACATCCTGGAAGCTCTGTTCAGGCTCTGGCCCTTGGAAATATATGGCCTGTCCCCTCGCAATTATTCTTCCTATTCTCTTCCAGGCAGGCACTTTGTTGATGATCTTGTCTCAAAAGAGCAGTGAAAAATTCCTGAGCAAGCGCCTGGACTCAGACGGGCTCGTGTTCAGATCTCCAGCCCTGAGCACGAGTGTCCCCACCTAAATTCCTTAATTCTGGCAACGGCAGCTAGCAACAAGCAACCGGCTGAGATCCTAGCAACAGGTTGGGGCAGAGATGTTTACCTCTCTCACGAAGTGAGGGGCCCAGGCCATCTCCTACCCAGAACCCAAGGGGTTTTCTTGTGCAAGCTGTCCCTGCAATGGGGATCCAGCACTCTCTCCCTCTTCCTCTTGCCAACTCCCATCCTCCACTCCTTAACAGAAAAGCAAAATACATCTGCACCTGCAGCCCTGCTGAGGCCCCCTTCTGCCCACATTTCAAGGAGAGGGTGGAGGCTCAGATTCAGGGCTTTCTCTCAGGGGCCCCAGCCTGAAGGATGCTGGGCGGAGCCAGACTAGCTGCTCAACAGGTCAGCTGGCTGCTAGGGGTTGCTTAGTGCTTCTGCAGGGACAAGACAGAGACTGGCATGGAGCAGGGGAAGCAGCTGGCTGGCCTCATCCTGGCCTTCACTCTTCTTCAAGGTAAGGGGTTCTGGCCGCCTGGAGGAAGGCTCAGGGGAAGAGATCATCACCAGGGGGGAAACAATATTGGGATCTCTAACCTCAAGCCTACCAGAGCCATCACATCAGAATTCCGAGAAGGAAGGGCAAAAATGAAGCCTCTTACTGTTCTTTGCCAGAGAGAAGCAGTGTCCCTTGAGAGACATGGGGTCCCTGTCTCTTCAGAAGTGAAAACAGAGGACTTTACAGGCTAGAGAGAGGACCCGGATGTCGCCATCTTAGGTCGAATGTAGCCCCAAAGGGCACAGGGCAGGAACCTGAAGAGAAAAAGTATGTGTTCCTTAACGCAGAGCTGGAGTGAGGAGCAGACAGACCGATAAGGCATTTGCTCACTCGGTTGGTCAGCTGGTCAACTGGTCAACAAATATGAGTGAGATCCTGTTACATAACAGGCTAGAAGGGTATAAGGATGAATAAAAACCTCTGCCCTAGTGAGCTTATAGTCTAACTGGAGAGAGAAGCTTCAGTGTCACCAGATTGAATGTAATGTGCAGTAAAGGGTGTCTGTATGCATATGCAGTTGGAAATAAACAATAGGAAGTAGATGAACTGGGTCAATGCCCGGAATCTGGACTAGAGATGGTTCTCCACATACCGGGGGGAGGCTAAAACCACAAAAGTTGTTGAAATCACACAAGTACAATGTGAGATCCCCAAAGAAGAGGAGTGAGGACGGAACCGAGAAGATAATAACCTTTAAAGGGTCATTAGAGAAAAACATCTCGAAGAAGAGAGAAGAGGATGATCACAGGGCTGGAATAACCAGATGAGTGCAATACCATCGAAAACCAAAGGAGGAGAGAGCTTCTAGAAGGAAAGAATCACCAAGAGTATGAAATATTATAGAAAGGTCTGCTGATAGAATATATTTAAAAGTTTAAATCTGTGGAATCTGGCAAAATAAAGGAGGGCCATGCCTGATTTATAACAGTTTCAGTGGGGTAGTATGAGTGGAAACTGAATGGAAACATGTAGAAGATACAGGGCAGGTGATAAAGTGCACCAAATGCAAACTATTCTTTATTTTTTTTTCAAGAATTTTCAGTTTGTGTGTTTATTTATTTATTTATTTTAATGTTTTTACTTATTTTTGAGACAGAGAGAGACAGAGCATGAGCAGGGGAGGGGCAGAGAGAGAGAGCGGGACACAGAATCTGAAACGGGCTCCAGGCTCTGAGCTGTCAGCACAGAGCCCAATGCAGGGCTCGAACTTACAGACTGTGAGATCAGGACCTGAGCTGAAGTCCGATGCTTAACTGACTGAGCCACCCAGGCACCCCCAGACTATTCTTTAAAGATGTTTGGATGAGGACAGTTTAAGTGGTAAGCAGAAAGGGAAATAGGGTCTAAGATGAACTATTTTTGAGTGTGAGAGAAATTTGAGCACGTTTCTAGGCTGAAGGAAACGATAGTAGACCAAGGTCCTGGAGTTGATGTTGCAAGGATGGAGTCAAGAGTGGGCTCAAGGATGCAGAGAAGACAACCTTACCATCTAAGACGAAGAGAAAGGAAGATGGCTTTAGTCATGGGTAGGCATGTAGATGGAAAGGAAGCCAGAGAAGGTCGTTACGGCATCTACATTCTCAGTGAACTAAGTGGAAGGCAATGCCACTTGCTGAAACCAAGCTGGGTGATGGCTGAGCGGGGGACTTGAAGAAGACAAGCCACCAGTGAGCTGTGTGAACTTGGACAATGCCTCCTTTCTGGGGCTCTGTTGGCTCACTAGTCAACCTAGGAAATGTAGCTACATGAGCTCTCAAATCCTAAAAAGGAGTAAGACTCAGAGAAGCAAAATTAAAAGATGTCAGCAATCAGGTGGACCCTCTCTCCTATAAAATCTGAGTTAGAATGAGGGACCTCTTTGTCCCTCCCATGGTGACCAGGTGGTCAGGAAGAAAGGCTAGCAAGAAATCTTCTTAACGGTTTGTCTTGCTTTTCTTTTTTTTTTTTTTAATTCAATCATCCAGTCATGCATGCATTCATTCAACAAATGTAAAGCTCTGACCATGTTCCACATACTGTACTAGGTACTATTAGTAATCCGTTCAGTCCTGCTAGAAGTTCTAAAACAGCTGACTCCTTCCAACCGTTTCCATCATACCTTTTTTTCCCATCATACTTCACTTCTGCCCTATCTGTCCCCATCACACGCTCTACATCTAGACGCACTACCTCTCTGTCCTTTTCCAACCCGTGTCTTTGCTCGTCTATTCTTTCTTCCCAGAATGCTCTTCTCTGTCCGGTGAATTCCTAATCATTCTTTGAGGCCCAGCCAAACATCACCTTCTCTGTTAAGGTTTCCCTGTCCCTCACTCTTGGGCAAAATCAATAGCTTCTGCCCCACTTTCATATGCACTCATGGAAGTACTAAAGATAATTGACAAATTCTATTGTATTAATTCCATACATATTTATTTTTTCTACTTCATTGTAAACGCTTTGGAAGCAGCAAGTTAGTTCTTGTATTACAGTCTTTTTTTTTTCCACCCTGATTAATCATGCCAGGTACATAACAGTGCTTAGTTCATGTTTGGATTAAACTCATTTGAGTTGAATTCCCGTGTCAGTGCTCTGTAGTACATCCACCATACAACTCTACTACCCTGAGTTTTGAGACAGATTTGAGGGCTATTGAAGACCTACCTCCCCTACGGCATCCAGGGTTTCTACAAAAAAACGGATCACCAAGGCTGAGGATTCTAGAAGTACGTACTTTAAAAAGTCTTTACTTAGTGTAGGGGTGGCTGGGTGGCTCAGTCAGTTAAGGGTCTCTTGATTTCATCTCAGATCATGATCTCACAGTTCGTGGGATTGACCCCCAGGTTGGGCTCCATGCTGTTAGTACGGAGCCTGCTTGAGACCCTCTCTCTCTCTCTCCCTCTCTCTGCCCCTCCCCTGCTCACACTCTCTCTCACTCTCTCAAAATAAATAAATAAACATTTCTTTAAAAAGGTCTTTAGTTGGTAGGGGCGCCTGGGTGGCTCAGTTGGTTAAGCGTCGACTTCAGCTCAGGTCATGATCTCACGGTCCATGAGTTCAAGCCCCGCATCGGGCTCTGTGCTGACAGCTCAGAGCCTGGAGCCTGCTTCAGATTCTGTGTCTCCCTCTCTCTGACCCTCCCCCAGTCATGCTCTGTCTCTCTCTGTCTCAAAAATAAACAAACATTTAAAAAAACTTTTTAAAAGCGGGGGCTTTAGTTGGTGTAAGCCCACGTTTGGCCAGAACTTTAGCTGCTAAAAAAAAGCAGAGCATTCCAGACTACACAGGCAATACCCTTATGAATATTGCAGTACCGTTCTGATGCTAACCATCCAGAGTTAATATCAGACTCCACAGGTTAAGGGCACTGTCCCCAACAAGACTGCCTTCATTTTAAATTCCAGGCACAAGTTCAGAGGTTCCCATACCACCTACACTTCTGACGCACAGGGTACAAATCTGGAGGGTTCCCAGATTTGATAATATGTTAGAACAACGCACGGAACTCGGGAAAGTGCCGCATTTACTATTACAGTTTTAGTATAAAAAAATAAAATCAGGATTTTCCATGAAGAAGCACATAAAGTAAAGTCTGAGAGGGCCCTGAACACAGAGCTTCTGTGCTTTCTCCCTGTGGAATCAGAGTACATCACCCTCCTAATACATTGTGTTTACCAACGAGGAAGTTCCACTGAGGTTTTTGGTTGTTGTTGGTTTTTTTTTTTTTTTTCATTTTGTTTATTTGAGACAGAGAGAGCGTGTGAGCATGGGAGAGGGGCAGAGGGAGAGAGAGAGAGTCTCAAGCAGGCTCCCTGCTTGGCACAGAGCCTAACATGAGGCTCAATCTCACGACCCTGGGATCATGACCCACCCTGAAATCAAGAGTCAGACGTTCAACTGACTGAGCCACCCAGGTGCCTGTGCACTGAGTTTTTATTGGGGTTTCATGACATAGGTATAATTGATTGAATAATTGGCCATGTGACGGAACTCAATCTCCAGGCCCCTTCCCTTCCAGGGCTCAAAGTCCTAGATTACATGGTTCTTGACCAGCCCCATCCTGAGTCATCTCATTAGCATAAACTCATATATGGTCCAAAAGCCCACTAAGAATAACAGACAATCCTATCGCTCATGAAATTCCAAGGCTTTAGAAACTCCCTCCCAGGAATCCAGGACAAACACCAGACACATTATTATACAGCACCCTGAATTCAATTTGATGATTTAGGCTACACTTCAATGAAATAAGTATAAATACCGTCCACTCCCGTAGATTAGGATCTCTCTCTATCTTGACCTCAAATGACGATGGAAATGCTACCTCAGGGCATCTGAATGACTCTATGCCCAGCTAATCCGCTCTCTGTCTTCTATCTCTACAGGTACTCTGGCCCAGTCAAAACAAGGTAGGGTGCATGGCTTCTTTCTATCCTCAAATCTCATAGAAATATGGTTCCTACCATAGTGGTCCTACAGGAGTGAGTGATGGAAGGGATAGGATGATGAATGATAAATAGCAAATCTCTCGTTGCCTTCCAGATGAGTGGCCAGTCATGAACAGGCAGTTTTCCTGTAGCTAAGCAATTCATTCTCTAGTTCTTGGAGTAGAAACGGGACACTAGCAGCTACGGCCTATTCAAAGTGAGACTCACGAACCAACAGCATTAGCATCACCTGGGAGATGCCACATTGCAATCCCTTCCCAGAACTACTAAATGGAACCTGAAATTCTCACTAGATCCCCATGTGATCCATGCGCACATTAAAGTTTGAGAAGCACTGCTGTGATGGTCTGGTCCTGATACCCCAGGGCAGGGAGAATTCCAGAGGAGAGATCCTTAACAGACCATGGCTTTTTCCCTTTTCAGAAATTCCTGTGGTAAGAGTAAACAGCGATCGAGAAGATGGTTCGGTACTTCTGACTTGTGAGTCACCAGACAAAGATGTCAAATGGTTTAAAGATGGGAAGGAAATAAAGTCCCACGAAAAGAATAAAAATATACAGAATCTGGGAAGCAGTATCAAGGACCCTCAAGGGATATATTGGTGTCAAGGATCCAAGAACCGCTCAAGAACACTCCAAGTGTATTTCAGAAGTATGTAATCCCCTTCGGTTTGTTTGTCGTACAATTAATCAGTACTTGCTGTTCTGGCGGGCCTCCTGCCCCGGGTGGGCGAGTATGGAAATAGACAGGAAACCGTTCTGGCTCTCTTAATCTCAGCTTGCCCTTTTTTGAATATAACAACACAGTTCCCCCAGTCTTCTTGGAAAAGCATAACCGGTCCTATAAAGGATGGTTTGATTTTGGATGGACCCCCACGGATTGGAGCAGTCGGCTTTTGCTGCTATAAACTGAGTTGGTGTAGCTAGGGGAGACAGAGGAGATTATAAGGTGAGCGGCAATCAAATGTAGAAGGCAGTTGACCACGGAGAAGAAGATCTGATCTTCCTTCTATTTCCTATAGTTCCTGGTGGTAAGACTACATGGGCTTGCTTCCCCAGGACACCTGGGCCACAGAAGGACATCAAGAAGTATTGCATTCTTAGTGCAGGTGTCCTCCCAGGCAATTCCTTTCCATACCATGCACAGAGGAGTCTGCTACCCTAAATATAGGCATTATCACTTGTAGGCAAGAGAAAAAGATGCAGAAGAACCCCTTTCACACCCTGAAGGACCTTGTCCCTCCCTTTCCCCACAGTGTGTCAGAACTGCATTGAACTAAGCGGAGCCACCGTATCCGGCTTTGTCTTCGCTGAGATCATCAGCATTTTCTTCCTTTCTGTTGGGGTCTACTTCATTGCTGGACAGGATGGAGTTCGCCAGTCAAGAGGTAAGAAGAAGGTTCTTGAATGAGGGACGGGGCCACCTAGGACCCTCAGTTTCCTTCCTACCAACATAGACCCAATAGAAGAGACGAGGTAGGCATGCGTTGTGGACGCGCACAGTTCGGTGAAAAGGACACCGCTTTTTCACAGCACGCGTGCCCGTCACAAGATCCACCTCCCTCTGATTTTCCTCCGTGTTTTTAAAAAACTCTTCGCTGTCGTAAAACCTACACATAGAAAAATGCATGAGTGACAAGCATACGGCTAAACAAAGCAAACACACTCATGAATCCAACACCCAGTTTAAGACCGAGAATATTACCAACACCCTAGAAGTCCCCTCTGTGATCAATTCCGGCCTCTCCCTAGCCCTCAAAGTGAGCACTATCCTGACTTCTAACAGCATTGATTAATTTTGCCTGTTTTCACTCCTTATGTCAGTGGACTCATACAGCAGATACTCGTGTGTGTGTTTCTTTCACTCAAAAACATGCTTGTGAGATGTATCTGTATTCTCGTATGAAGATGTATTTCACTAATTCTTACTGCTAGCTAGTACTCTAGTGTGTGAATAGAACCCAATTTGTTAGCCACTCTACTTTGAGTGTTTTGTTTATTTTTTGTGCAGCTTCGGACAAGCAGACTCTGTTGTCCAATGACCAGCTCTACCAGGTAAGGGAAGGGGGAGTGAAAGAGACATTGCTACAATTCGGGGTAAAATTTGGAGGGGGTGGGGGACAAGTTATTTGGAAGATACCGTACAGATAAGGAACTACTTAGGGCACACCAGATGATTACATAGTTACCCTTTGAGTAGAATGGATGAAAGAAAAAGAAGGGTTGAAAGAGACTGAGGTCAGGATCTAGTGAGAAAAAGTTGAAGGACACACTGAGAGGGACACACAAAGAAACTGTATACAGAGCCTCCCTTCCCCCTTGTCCTCTCTCCACCCCCTGGACAGGGAAGCACCCACTCCAAAGGCTTGCACGTGAAAAAGCACTCAATAAATATGCATCATATTAATTCAGAGAGGGGGAGGGAGGATGAGTTTATGACCGTGCTGTCCTTTTTAGCCCCTCAAGGATCGGGAAAATGACCATTACAGCCACCTTCAAGGAAAACAGTTGAGGAAAAATTGAACTCAGGACTCAAAGTAGGTGTGTTCTTCTATACCAACTCTAAGAAATTACCTTTCCTTTACCTGCCCTTCCAACTGCTGCCAAGTCTGTCTCCTTTCCCCAACCAACTCTAAAGCTTAGGGGAGAGTGGGTGACTGATAATTCTCGGTGGTGCAAGACTGCTCTGTGCATTGTAGGGTTTTTAGCAACATCCCTGCCCTCTATCTGCCAGATGCCAGTGGTGCCCCCAGCCGTAACAATCAAAAATATCTCCAGATAGGGACGTCTGGGTGGCTCAGTCGGTTAAGCTTCCAACTCTGTGTTGACAGCTCAGAGCCTGGAGCCCGCTTTGGATTCTGTGTCTCCCCTCTCTTTCTGCCCCTTCCCTGCTCGCTTGCCCTCTCTCTCAAAAATAAATAAACCTTACTTTTTTTCTTTTTTTTTTTTTTTAATCTCCAGATATTTCAAATGTCTCCTCCAGGGCAAAATCACCTTTTGTTAAGAACCACTGACCTCTATTAACTTTCAATCAACCAATCAATCAATCAGAAGTTCTGATTCAATCAAGCAGGAAAAGTGTCTATCAGGAAAACAAGACCCAAGCATTATTTGGTTTTCTGAACCCACCCCAATTTTTCTTTTTTCAATCCAGGTGTCCTCCCTTCTGGATAGGTCTCAGGAACATAGCAATACGTTTTGGAGCACTCCTAGCTGAGAGAATTTCAGCCCTAAATCTAGATTCAAGTTTCCCAAAGGCGACAAATGGAGAAGAAAGGCCATCAGAACAAATTTGGATTTTTCTCAAAATAAAACAAAATTAAAGGAAAATAATATGTATGGTGTTGCAGGAGCGCCACCTATTGGAAGGTAGTTTTTCTGTAAAAGAAAATTGAAAAGATCTAATAACCCCCTCTATTTGAATATTATTTTTTAAAGTTTTAATTTTTGTTTACTTTTTGTATGTGTCATAATTTACTTGGTTTAAATATGCAACGAAAGGTCTCCCTCCACCTCCATCCCCAGCCATTCAGCTGTCCTCTCCAGAGACAAAACAACATACTAGTTTCATATAAGGTGTTATAAATCAGAGTATTCTAGGCATACACAAGCAAGCTCTTAAGTACATATTATTCTCCCTTTCCCTATTTTTCACACCAATGGTATCATACTATCTCCATCTTGCACTTTCACCTAATAAAACCCTAAGATTGACGCAGCTGGGTGGCTCAGTCAGTTGAGCATCTGACTTTTCATCTCAGCTCAGGTTATGATCTCATGGTTCATGAGTTCAAGCCCCACGTTGGGCTCTGTGCTGACAGCGTGAAGCCTGCTTGGGATTCTCTCTCTCTCTCTCTCTCTCTCTGCCCCAACCTCTCTCTCTCTCTGTCTCTCTGTCTCTCTCAAAATAGATAAATAAACTTTTTTAAAAAATAACCTTAAGATTATTTCATATCAATAAGTAAAGGAACTTTTTTTTTAATGCAGCCACGTTGTACAGATACGCTATATTTTATTTAACCAATGCTCTGCCGATGGGCATTTAAGTTGCTTCCAATATTTTGTTCTTATGATGCTGTAATGACTAACATTGTATAAGTGTCATCTAAAAAAAATAATTGTATTGAGGTACAGTTTACATGCCATAAAATTCACTCATTTTAAGCAATTTCTCCTGTTCTCCGTGTTAGAGAATTACCTCAATTGTACCCTCATCACCATAAACCAGTTGTAGAACATTTTCATTGCCTTCTTCAGATTCCTTGTGCTGTTTCCAGTCATTCCCTGTTCCCACCCTCAGCCCCAGGCGATGACTATTATCTTTTCTGTCTCATCAGATTTGCCTTTTCTGGACATTTCATATAAATGGAATTATACAAGCTGCTCTGGACATTCTCATGTTAATCTTTGTGTGGGTGTCTTCATTTTTCTCGGGTTGATTCATGGGTGTGAAGAATTGCTAGGTTGTATGGTAAATCTCTGTTTAGCTTTTTAAGAACCTCCCTGTACCATTTTACATTCCCACTAGCAATGGGTGAGGGTTTCTGTTTCTCCACATCCTCACCAATATTTGTTACTATATGTTTTTTTAGTATAGCCATTCTCGTAGGTATAAAATGGTATTTACTGGACCTTTAATTTGCATTTCCCTAATGACTAATGATGTTGAACATCTTTTCACATGCTTATTAGCCTTTCTTACATCTTTCGTGAAATGTCTATTCAAATCTTTTTTTTTTTTTTTTAGTTTTTTTTTTTTGTCTCACTGTTGAATTGAAAGAGTTCTTATATATTTTGAATACAAGTCTTTTATTACAAGACATTATTTGGAAATACATCTACCCGTCTGCAGCTTGCCTTCTCATTCTCTTCATGGTGACTTTTGAAGCACAAAGAAGTTTTAATTTTGATGAAGTCCATTTTATCCATTTTTTCTCTTATGGATTGTGCTTTTGGTATCATGTCTAAGATCTTTGCCAAACCCAAGATCACAAAGATTTCTTCTATGTCTTCTTTTTACAGTTAAAATTTCCATAGTTTTAGTTGTGACATTTGAACACGCTTAAGACTATTTGTAACAAATACAAATAAATGAACTTTGGATACTGTAATGTGTCTGCACTAGCAATTTTATTAAATATTGCCAAATTGCACTTAATGGAGGTTGGACCAGTATATACTCCTAATAATAATAATTGAGAGTGTCTTTTACTCCATACTTTTTGAGCTTTGCCAATCTGATAAGTTAAATATAGCATCTCAGGGTAGTTTTAATTTACATTCTTCTTATAAAAAATGAGAGCCACGAGTTTTTCCCTCTCATGATATATAGGCTCGTATCTTTTTCTCTTTTTCTTATTGACTTGCAACAGCTCTTTACATATGTGGGAAACTAGATCTTTTGTCTGTGATGTTAGTTGCAAATATTTTTCCAACTTTGGTATTTGTTCTTTGACTTGATGATGATTGGTTTTCTGTGCACATTTTACAAATATCTGCATAGAGTAGAATTCATGGGTCTTTTATGGCTTCTAGGTAGTTTCCTTTTTTTTTTTTTTTTTTTTTTTTTTTTTTGAGAGTCTGGATGACTTCATTCTTTAAATGGTTTTACCCTTCTCATAGCTCCAGGTGAGACTGAGAGCACTGACCCGGGCTATCCCTCTCTCCATTGTCTGACCAGTCACAGAGAGAAGCCAGCAGGATGCTGGCAGAGTCTGACGGCCCTTCTGGGGATGGAGCTAAAGGGGCCTCCCCCAGTCAGGGGGTACTTGAGCTCAGCTGCAGTGGGCGACAAAATGGGGTCGACAGATAGGTGACAGAGAGCTTCAGAATACCTCACAGGGTTGGACAAGGGCTAGGGATGGGATGCAGGGACCCTCGGGGGCTCACAACAATTACTGACCTAAGGAAGGGCCTAGGAGAGGGAAAGGTGAAGAGCTTGTTGGGGGGGGGGGGGGGACAGAGCAATTCAAAGGAGGACACAGAAGAACTTCTTCTCCCAGAAGAGGTTCTCCAAAGTGGGCACAGGGGTGATGAGGGGATCCTCGCAGGAGTGGGCATCACAGTAAGCCATCAAGTCTGCTGCTGCCTTGAACACCTTTATCCGGCACAAGGTGGCTTCACTCTTCAGCTGTTTCACCATCTTGCGGGCTTGCTCAGTACTCATTGTGCTGTTCACAGGAGTCTCCGCTTTCATCCTGAGGCCACCGGCAGCGAGGGCCCTGTGGAGTAGTCAGTGGGGTGCACAAAACCTGCCTGAGATGGGTGCCCCACCTTGCAGGAAGTTGCACCTGAAAGTATCTACTGCAGCAGCAGAAACAGCTGATACAAAGAAGGCCACTGGGGAGGGTCAGGGCACAGGTCCCTCGAGGGCTGGACCCAGTTCCTGCAGCTCAAGCACTCTAGGCTCTTTCCTATTTAGAAAGGTCTTCCCCATTTTAAGATTATTCTTTTAAGAATTTTTTCCTATGAATTCCACCTGCATTTCTATGGTGTCATTTTATACATTTAAATCTTTGATCCATCTTGAATTAATTTTAACGCAAAGGCCAAATATATTGACTAACTTTTAAACTGTATAGCTATCCAGTTATTCCAGAACTATTTTTTTTTTAAGTTTATTTATTTATTTTGAGAGAGACAGATTCAGCATGAGACGGGGAGGGGCAGAGAGAGAGGGAGAATCCCAAGCAGGCTCTTCACTGTCACCGCAGAGCCCAACGAGGGTCTTGAACCTATGAACATGAGATCATGACCTGAGCAGAAACCAAGAAGTGGACCCCTAACCAACTGAGCCACCCAGGTGCCCCCCGGGACTATTTTTTGAATGATCCATCTTGTGCCTATTGATTTTAAGTGGTGTCCCCACTCCAATCTCACCAGACAAGTACATTTACGTGTTGTGCAACCATCACCTCCATCCATTTCAAGGACTTTTCATCATCTCAACCTCTGTACCCATTAAACAATAATTCCCCATTCTTCCCTTCCCCCCAGCTCCTAATAACCTCTATTCTACTTTTCTTTGTCTATGAATTTGTCTATGCTAGGTACCACATATAAATGGAATTACACAATATTTGCCCTCTTGTCTCTGGCTGATTTCACATAACAATGTTTTCAAAGTTTATCCATGTTACAGCATGTATTAGAATTTCAGACTTTTTAAGGCTGCATAACAGTCAATTGTAGGTATATACCACATTTTGTTTATTCATTCATTCGTCCCTGGACATTTTGGGTTGTTTCCACCTTTTGGCTAGTATGAATAATTTTGCTACGAACATTGGTGTACAAGTACTTGTTTGAGTCTCTGCCTTCAATTCTTTGAGGTTTACACCCAGAAGTGGAATTTATTGCATCATATGGTAATTCTATGTTTAACCATTTGAGGAACCACCAAAAATTTCCCCAAAGTGCTGCACTATTTTACATTCCCATCAGCAACGCTCAAGGGTTCCTATTTTTCTCGACAACAGCACATATTTTCCTCTTTTTCTTTTTCTTTCCTTTCTTTTATTTATTTATTTATTTATTTATTTATTTATTTATTTATTTTGGTAATAGGCTTCTTCCTAAAGAATGTGAGGTGTTATTTCATTGCAGTTTCAATTTGCATTTCCCTAATTAGCGACATTGAGCATCTTTTCGTGTGCTTATTGGCCATTTGTATATCCTCCTCGGAGAAATGTCGACTGAAGTCCATTGCCCATTTTTGAATCACATTGTGTGGGGGTTTTGTTGTTGAGTTGTATAAGTTCTTTATATACTTTGGATGTGAATCCTTTGTCGGATATATGATTTACAAATATTGTGTTTCATGCTATGAATTGTCTTTTCACTTGCACTCTTGAAAAGTATGCTGCTTTCACAGCCTTTGTGTACCTCAAAGTAACCTTGTAGCATGCATATTGACACTTTACAGCAAGAAAAATAAAATCCAAAGCTACCGTATCTTAGCACACTCCCTGACACCTAATAAGAGCTCAAAATTTTGTTATTATTATTGTTATTATTGCTGCTGTTGTTTCCTCATAGATAATAATAATCTATGAAGAGCAACGGAAGCTGCTTCAAAAAGGCACGACACTCATATTTCACCAAGCTCCAGGCGGCCCCGCGGACACCCCACCTCCCCACTGCAGTCTTTCTCAGCCCCTCCTCCAACCCGGCCCCGCCCCCCAGGAGCCCAGAGGCACTTCCGCCCCGCCCACCAGGCTGGCGCATGCGCCGTCGAGGTATTTGCGCGCCAGTTCCCCGAGCTGGGCGGCACACCCTGTTTCCGGCGCCCGGATGAGATTCCGCAAGGCCTGGCGCCTGGTCGTGATGTAAGCTCCGGTTGTCGTGCTGAGTCGGAAGTGGGAACCCTTCGGCCGCTAAGACTTCTGTCGTGTCGTCGCTGCTGGCCTTTCAGGCTCTGGTAAGAGAGGAAATAGCTTCAGGGGAGGGGGTCGTTGAGTCTGCGATGGGATATTTTTCTCCTAGTTGAATGCCGCTCCGGGCCTCTGCACTTTTGCCTCCAAATTCCTTCTCCTGTGCTTTCCTGACCCTTGACCCTCTCCTTCATGAACTTCGACTCTGTCTGATTTGGGAACCCTTTACAGTGCCCCCAGCTTCTGGCATCTCTCCCCTCCTTTGCCATTCCCTTCCAGGAAAAGCCCAGAATACTGGCCATGCATTATCTTTGACTTCCTTCCTCTGGAATGAGCGCCGAGTGGGTGGGTCTCCTTCCTTGCCGCGAATCCCTTATGGAACCTGGAGGGATGACATGTAAAGCGTAGACAGCAAATAGCCAGATACCAAAGAAGGTAATATTAAGCACGGGACGCAGTAATCAAGCCAGCTGAATACATATGGCAAGATGGTGACATTTCTTCAGCCACCTGATCAGTTCACTACTCAGAACTCTCCTGGCACTCTGCTTCGTTCTCCCTCAGTAAAAGGGTGTAGAAGACACTAATGAGATTGCGTAACCACAGCTCGGGAGCTTATATTTGATGGGCCTTCTCTTTGGGATCAGTTTTTCACTCCCAGAACAAGGATGTGTTTAGTCTCACTGTTTTGGTCTCACATGGGAGTCCTCCTGAGATAAAATGGGACCCAGGAAAGAATGCTGTCGGCTTTTTAACTTGATGAGATCCTTCTAACTTGCTGAAATGTTGTTAGGATCTCTTGCCACATTATCAGGACCTGAAAGGATTTGGGCGTGGAACATATAACAATGAAAACATTTTAATTCTTTTTTGGTTTAATGTATGTATTACTCACCAGGACAGAGACCTTGCTGAGTATGGTTTAGTAGAGCTTGATTTTGCCAATCCAGTTTTATGAAGTATTCTACATATTTCTGTTTAAAAGCATTACTAAGTCTGATGTTAAAACATTTGTGTGCTCACCTTTTTAAGAGCTGACATTGGTCCTTAGGGATTAGCAGTACGGTTCATAAACAAAAGATTGAATGGAGGTGGGGATGAAAGGATTTTTGTAGGACTGGAAATAAGTAGCTATTATAGATGTAGACCCTTGCAGGGAGTATTACCTGAGTGAATTGTGTTTTTAAGTAGGAAATATTAAAAAGGAATCAAATCCGGGGCACCTGGGTGGCTCAGTCAGTTGAGCGTCCGACGGCTGCTCAGGTTATGATCTCAGTTCGTGGGTTCAAGCCCCACCTCGGGTTCTGTGCTGACAGCTCAGAGTCTGGAGCCTGCTTTGGATTCTGTGTCTTCCTCTCTGTCTGCCCCTGCCCTGCTTGTGTTCTCTCTGTGTCTCAAAAATAAATAAATAAACATTAAAAAAAAAAAAGGAATCAAATCCAAAAGCTCTTAAAGGTTGGTGGTGTCACCAACAGGATGGTGCTGTATCTCTGTATGGCAGTTGAAAACAGAAGATTATAAATAATCCGTGCCATTGAATATTAAAACAAAATATCAGGGTTCCATTTTATCAGATCTTTTGGAGTGGGTGATATCTAGGTGCTCTTAACATTTGTGAGACCATTGATCATCTCCACAAAGACTCCCATCAAGTGATCATTCCTCCCTTTTCCTATGAAACTTTTCTGTAAGTGGTTACACAGTATTTGCCATTTGACTACGACAGTAGCTTGTGCATAGAGTTGAAGTTCATACGAAAAAGATGAACTTAGTGAGGACAGGCAAAAGCTTTTGTTCTTCAAAAAGACATATAGCGGAGATGACAAGAGATTTATTTCCGTCTGTACCCTACACATGCTGAGATACCAAAGAGCCACAAGTGTCTGGCCCGGAAGTTTGAGCTCCTACTGTGACCCAAGACACATAGCAAAGCCCTTGTAGGATCATGGGTGCTGCTATTGATTACAAGGTCAGGAGTAATTACATGTAAGGTTAAATCATTTAATAAATATGTATGTGGGATTTTGTGATGGTGATATATAATGCCAGACACGGAAGAAAAACTAATCAGACATGAAAATGTACTCAAATTGCTTCCTGTCTAGCAGGGTAGGAGATTTGCATTAGGAATACAGCATAGAAAGTTGTAAATCCTATTAATATAGATAAAATGTAATGGGAAGCTAGCTTCTTTTTATAATATGACAGTATACTATTGAGAAAGGAGGAAATAATGCCATTTATTATCATAAACCCTGTTCATTTGTCTTGATAGTCTTAGGATCCTATCTTTTCATATGTTCTGTATTCCTAGCTTTCAACTTCCTTTCTACAAACATGGTGCAGATGATGCATCATCTCCTTTGTATTAAACTAAACTCTTCTCAATTGTGGGGGTTTTCTTTAATAAGATCCTATTTTTAAGTAATCTCTATACCCAATGTGGGGCTCAAACTTAGAACCCTGAGATCAGGAGTTGCGTTCTCTACTGACGGAGCCAGCCTGGCGCTCCTCAGTTGTGTGTTTAAAAACCCCTTGGAGGGGCGCCTGGGTGGTTCAGTCGGTTAAGCGTCCAACTTCGGCTCAGGTCATGATCTCAACAGCTCGTGAGTTCGAGCCCACTTCGGGCTCTGTGCTGACAGCTCAGAGCCTGGAGCCTGCTTCGGATTGTGTGCCTCCCTCTCCTTCTGCCCCTCCCGGCTCACATTCTGTATGTCTCTCTCTCTCTCTCTCAAAAATAAACATTAAAAAAAATTTTTTTAAACCCCTTTGAATTGGCTTTTATATATATTTGTATATATGTGTGTATATATATACTATATATTATATGTTATATGTTATATGTTATATGTTATATGTTATATACCATATGTTATATATTTACACACACACACACACACACACACACACTGAAAGACTTTTCCTTTCCATCTCTCAACTCTTTTCCTATAGGTTACTTAGTTTTGGGCTAAGGCTTTTCTAGATAATGGAAAGATCACAATTCCAGGATTATATCATACCCCCTAACAATCCAAGCAGGAAAAAAGAGTTCCTTTTTCTGTACATTTCAGCCAAAGGCCTAAAGCTGGATGTTCATTGATTCTGATAGGCCTTGTTAGGGTCTTGTGCCCATCCCTCAGTCACTTTGGCCAGAATACGCTGCACTCTTTTTGGCCAGGCCAGATTCATATGCCCATTCCTAAAGCTAATGTGTGAGACCATCTTCTGAACACATGGGCTGGGAATGGGATGGATCCCCAAAGGAAGAATGTGGGGTGTCACGTTGAAAAAAGAGGATGATGTTTTGAAGACAGAAAATAACAAGAGGTCATTACACTTTTTGCATTCCTCCGGACTTTAGGGTACCTTAGGATAGAGGCAGAGTGGCGGTCAGCTAACAATAGACAATCAATGTCTTAACTTGAATTAGGGGTAACAGTTAAGCCTATGCAGTGGTTAAATGAGGGGAAAGTCCTCTCAAGGATTGTTGTGAATTCTAGCACTAAATGTGCTATCTTTATTTTTGATTGTTAAGCTTAACTAAACCGTACATAACAAAAAATAAAATACATAGAGCAACATCTAACAGTTCAGTTCCTGGAGCATTAAAGCCCAGAACCATGCTGAGAGGAGTCTAGACTGCGTGCCTAAGTCATTACAGATAATTAGCCATTAGCTCTTATGTAGAAAACAGGACAGAGGAGCGTGAAGCAGCTGGCGGAGGTGGCGCAGGATTGTCAAGTGTTAAAATCTCTCTTCCACCCGATAATAAGGGTAACTTTTCCAACTCACATTGGCTTTTGTTAATATGATTCTATAAGGAGTCTTAACGTCAGTAGATTAAAGATAGGCCAGGTTTTTTTTCTCCTTCTTTCATACCCCATCCCCACTCCTTTTGAGGCCTCTCTCCTCTTAGCAGTCCACATCCTTGTGGGCAGAATAGTCCTACCCTTTGTCTCTTCCCACCCTTTTCAGGGTTGTGTTTCTATGCCGTGGCCTTAAAATTTCAGAAAGGGGAGAAAGCCTTTCAGGGTGCTCTGCTCCTCCCACTGTGCCACTGAGTCCCCTTGGCGCTTGAATGAGGACCTGTAGTCAGAAGGGTGCAAATGCAGGCTCAGTCAGCTCCACTAAATGCCTTCCAGGTATGTATCTATTTCCTGTTACACATTAGGGACGTGTGTGTGTCTGCGGGGGTATGAAAAAATCAGATCGTGAAAGTTAAATATAGAAATAAGCAAAGACCATTTCGTTTTTAGCAGAAGAAATATCAATTGTTGTAAGCCTAGGAGTAGAGATAAATTGCCTAATGCATACTGAAAACCCACAGCACGCTTCCGATCAGGTTCCTGTCCTGGTTTGCCCTTCCATCTCTGGTGAAGGCTTGCTGTTTGTTTATTTGTAGCTGAGGAATTCCCGCTTCCAGCTCTAAGTCCTAGAAGCCTGAGCGAGCGCCATCTTACGTTCATGGTGAATGGGAACTCATTGGCTGGCCTAGAGATTTATGGGAAATGTGTAGCTCTTGTCATATTATTTTTCACTCAATGCGGCATCACAATGAGTAGATGGGTTCCCCCGTTGACTTTAGTAATTCTTTCTACTTAACCTATTCTTTAAAGGTACGGCAAATAGAAATATGTCAACAGATAAATGTATTCCAGCTGAACATTTTTATTTTTAAAGCTTTCTGGTTTTAGCTGCCCCCAGATCAGGCCAACTTGTCCAGTCGGTGGCTTTGTAACCATTTTGCTAAAAACGCCTTGCACCTTAGAACGGGAATGGAAAAGTCTCACCCAAAGCCTTTTAAACGTATTGTATTCGAGACGCGGGGAGAGACCTGACTGCGGCTATGTTACGGCTGTCCTGCCTGCCCCTCTGTGTCTGATACCTGTCCTCTCTGCAGCCCCTCCCCCTAGGTCTGGATGGAGGATACTTTAAAGTGAAATGACAGACCAGGAGAATAACAACAACATCTCAAGTAACCCCTTTGCTGCTCTTTTTGGCTCCCTGGCTGATGCCAAGCAGTTTGCAGCAATCCAAAAAGAGCAGCTGAAGCAGCAATCTGGTAAGTAGAGGGGCCAATAGCAGCAGATGAGATGACCTAGAATGGGGTCTTCCCGGATGAAGTCTTCTTTGGGTCCGTAATTGCAATTGGAATTGAGGTTTGGGGCAGAAGTCATTTTTTGTTTGTTTAGGGCATAAATTGGGGGTGGGGGTGTTCATTTTTGTTATCTGTTTTGGTTTTGGGTCCTATCCTCCCCCTGCATGAAAAGAGACCAGTTAACAGGTGGTTCCGTAGTAACAGGCGCCAGTCGTGATTCCAAAGCTGTCAAGTTGTTTCTTTTAAAAATCACCTAGTAAAAGATATTTAAAGAAATCTTTTTAACATAGGAAGCTGAGGTTGTAGGCATAGGTGTGGAAAGCAGACTATACACAGCTATAGAAAGCAGATGTGTAAAAGGAAGAATATTCTAAAAGCTTTTGGCTTTTTGGTAGACAAATAAATGAAAGTTGTTCTTAAGCTCAATGCTTCAGAGTCCAACCCAAACAAAATACCTCTCCCATTTTGTAGAATGGCCACTTTCATAGCGTACTGCTATTAGAACAGATTTCTAAGAAAACCTGCATGTGAAAATAATAATAATAATAATAATAATAATAATAATAATAATATCTCACTAGTCAGAAAAATGGTGTTCCTCATCTTGGACCAAAATTAAGGTCAAGGCTAGCTTCCTCCTATGCGAAGACATATAGCCAAGAAGAATTGGGATGATATTTCTCAAAATTAGTCTTCTGAGGATATTCACAGTCTTTCAAGCCAGAAGTTGCTGTCCTTCTCTCTCCAAAAAGAATAATAGTTTTGTTTGGAAAGGAGAAATGTTTGTCTTTTCCCTTTATTTTATTTCAAAAGTGTTCATATGCATAGCTGACTTGTGGCCTTGCGCTCCGATCAGGACTGAATTAAAGGGAGGTAAGGGCAAGACGGATGAGTAGTAGACAGGGTGATGGATGAAGTTAGGGAGAAATCCATGTAACGCTGACTTTCTAACATGATAGAAGGAGGCAGCTCTGGGTCTCAGTCTCTGAAATCTCTTGCTGATGCCAAGATATAGGAGGAGAAAGCTTGAATTCGGAGACTGCAGGAGACAAAGGGGGGGTGAGGAATAGGAAAAATAAGGAAATGGGAAAATATGATTTATGAGGGTGTGGTTGAGGGGAGTTCTGCTACATAGGTTCTCAGCTCCTGTCGCACTCGGGGTTCAGAGGAGAACTTAGCCATATAGGAGAGCAACAGAATGTTTGTCCTTCTGGCTGGCGGCAGACATCCCAACTGGCTGGAATCGGGAGGGTTGCAGGCACCAGCAGTGGGGACAGATCAGGTGCATGCCCTTCTGTTACTGTTTTGGCTCCTCCTCATCTTCGTTGGTTTACACTGAGCTTGCCACCAGATCTAACCTGTTTTCCGCCACCACCTAGTGCTGTGCCAGAACCTTTGACCTCCTATGTTGAGCCGCACGTTGGCGAAACTCACCACCCGAAGCAACTCTTACATTCTGAGAATTTTGCCTGGACTTTCAGAATAATCACTGCGTCGGCAGAGAAAAACAGATGCGGGCTCGCGTGGCTTTTACTTATTTTTTTTTTTTTCCGCGTGGCCTTCAGCGAGCAGCACCACACTGCTTCTCCTTCGGCAGGAGTTCCTTTCTGAGGGGCACTCATTCAGGCTGCTTTAGAAAAATGTAAAGAGATCCAGTCAATAAGAAAATAGTAACAAATCAGAGGGGGAAAAAAAGATTTGAACAAGGAATTTATATACAATAATCAAATGATTTAAAGAATCCAGTCTTGGGGCGCCAAGGTGGCTCAGTCGGTTAAGCATCCAACTCCTGGTTTCAGCTCAGGTCGTGATCTCACAGGTTGTGAGTTCAAACCTTAAGCTGGGCTCCAAGCTGAGAGCACAGAGCCTGCTTGGGATTCTTTCTGTCCCTCCCCTGCTTGTGCTTTCTCTCTTTCTCTCTCTCTCTCTCTCTCTCTCTCTCTCTCTCAAAATAAGTAAATAAACTTAAAAAAAAATCCAGTCTCACTAATAATTAGAATACTGCCCATTAAAAAAACAATTAGGTTAGGGGCACCCGAGTGGCTCAGCCGGTTGAGTGTCCAACCTTTGATTTCAGCTCGGGTCATGATCTTAATGGTTCGTGAGTTCGAACGCCATGTCGGGCTCTGCACTGACAGCACAGAACCTCCTTGAGATTCTCTGTCTTCCTCTCTCTCTGCCCTTCTGCTTGCTCTCTCTCACTCTCTCTCTCTTCAAAATGAGTAAACTTAAAAAAAATAATATTTAGGTTTTTACCTATGAAATTTGTGAAGTTTTTTTTTATTATTTTTTAATGTTTATTTTTCAGAGAAAGCAGTGGAGGGGCGAAGGGTGGGGAGACAGAGGATCTGAGGCAGGCTGTTTGCTGACAGCAGTGAGCCCAATGCAGGGCTTAAACTCATGAACCAAGAGATCATGACCTGAGCCAAAGTCGGACCCTCAGCTGACTGAGCCACCCAGGCGCCCCTGAAATTTGTGATGGGCTTGTAAACGAGAGCAACCTTTCTGAGAATGATTTGGTAGTGTATGTTAACTTTTAAATGTGCAAGCTCTTTAACTCAGCAATTCTGCTTCTACAAATTTACCTTACAGAAATACTCAGACAGGTGTACAAAAAGAGTACTATTCGGTGCAATAGTGTTTGAAATCATGAAAAGTTGGAAACAGCCCAAATGTTCATCAATTGAGAAGTAGCTACACAAATCAGAGGGTGTGCAAACAATGCAATACAGTGAGCTATTGCAAAGAATGAGGTAGGCCTATAAATGACCTAACAGAGAAAGGTGTTGGTGCTGATTAAGTTTAAAAAGCAAGCTGAAAAGCAGTGTATATAGTATGATACCCCTTCCTCTTTTGTAACTGAAAATCCTAGCAATAAACATTAGCATCTCAGAACAGAAAAAAATATCTGGAATGCTTTGCTATTAATAGATTATTAAAACATATGTGTTCTCTTAAAATCAGGAAAAAGCGTGTCTTTAAAATAATTAAAGGCATGTTGATCTATTAGGTAAATCTTCGTTCACTAGGATTCTGTAGGGAACATAGTTGCCATTTTTCCTAATAGGGACTGCAATCAATTAATGAATAGAAAGAATAAAACTTTTGATGTGTAAAATGTGGTAGGATTTCAGCCAGGGATTTCAGAACCCTATACTTAAGACGTTGCCTGATGCAGCTCAGTAGCTAAAAAAACACAAATAATCCAATTAAAAAATGGGCAGAAGGTCTGTACAGACATTTTCCCAGGGAAGACATACAGATGACCAGCAAGTACATGAAAAGGTGCTCAGCATTACTCATCGTCAAAGAAATGCAAATCAAAACCACAGGGAGGTATCACCTCACACCTGTTAGAATGGCTGTAATCAAAAAACAAAAAATAGCAAGTCGGTGAGGATGTGGAGGAAAGGAGGAAAGGGAACCCTTGTGCGCTGTCGGTGGGAATGTAAATTGGTGCAGCCACTATGGAAAAACAGTATAGACGTTCCTCAAAAAATTAAAAATAGAACTACCGTATGATCCAGCAACTCCACTTCTGGAGATTTCTCCAAAGGAAATGAAAACACTAACTTAAAAAGATACATGCACCCCCATGTTCATTGCAGCATTGCTTACAATGGCCAAGACATGGAAATATCCTGTGTCCGTTGATGAATGTGTGGATAAAGAAGATATGATACATACACACACACACACGTTTGTTGCCACTTGCAACAACATGGACAAACCTTGAGGGCATTGTGTAAAGTGAAATAAGTCAGACGGTAAAAGACAAACAAACAGGTGTTCTCAGTTATATGTGAAATCTAAAAAAAAGGAGAGAAAGCTCTCAGATAAACAGATTGGTGGTTGCCCAGGGTGGGTACGGGGGATCAAAAGGTACAAACATCAGTTAGAAATAAATAAGTCCTGGGGATGTAATGAACAGCATGGTGACTGTGGCTCCTAATACTGTATTGCATATTTGCAAGTTACTAAGAGAGTACATCTTAAAGGTTCTTAACACAAGAGAAAATAGTTTTTTTAATTATATGGTGACAGATGTTAACTAGACTTACTGTGGTGATCATTTAGCAATATGTACATACATCAAATCATTATGTTGTGTGCCTGAAACTAATATAATGTTGCATGTCATTTCTATCTCAAGTTTTTAAAAAAGATGGTGCCTGACTTGAGATGTTTACTAATTAGATGATTAACTTGTTTCACATCTGAAATTATCTTCCTCTTTGTTACTTTTATCATTTTTGATAGTATACTTGGTTCCCTCCTACGGAGAGGAGTTTAACTGTTAATGGCTTACATTTTCTGGCAGATGAACTCCCAGCTACCCCAGATGACTCGGATAATAGTGTGTCAGAAAGCCTGGATGAATTTGATTACTCTGTGGCTGAGATTAGCCGCTCATTCCGTTCACAGCAGGAAATATGTGAGCAACTCAACATCAATCACATGATCCAAAGGATCTTCCTCATTACTCTGGACAACAGTGAGTTACAGGGGTACCTGGGTGGCTCCGTTGGTTAAATGTCCAACTCTTGATTTCAGCTCACGTCACGATCTCCTGGCTGTGAGATGGAGATCCCTGTCGCGCCCCCCACCCCCACCCCATGCCACACACACACACACACACACACACACACACACACACACACGCTGGGCATGGAGCCTGCTTAAGATTCTCTCTCCCTCTCCCTCTGCCCCTCCCCCGTGCACACATGCTCTCTCAAAAGACAAACAGACAAACAATGGATTACAGACTTGCAGCCGGTTTTCATAACTCTGCCCTTCCTGCTTTGGGCTGGCAACTTGCTCTTAGAAATCTATCGTATCTGGTGTTTAAACAAATCTGCTACACTCCCTGGAACACAAGATTGATATTTCAGTGAAGCTTCTGATGTGACCTAAAAATAGTATTTAGACACAGGTGCAGCTTTCATTATCCTTTTGGTACTGACTGGGCCATGTAGCTTCTTGTCTTCACTACCTTGAAAGGGAAGTGGGAATGGCAGCCAAATCCTTTTTCTTTTCCGAGGTGACCTAAACATTTAGATGGAAACCTCAAGAGGTGTCGGTGTTTTCCTTCTGTGTCCTCTCTATAGTTAAACCCCAAGATCGGTGCCAGTGTCTGGGATGTATTCTTTAAATGTCATGATGTTAGGTTTATAACCGAGCCCATGCTTTTGGACTCTTTAAAAAGATTTAAATCTTTAGCTACTATTTTGTGTGCCAAGATTATTCTGATATTACCGGAGCTCTACTTGGAGTTGAAGAGAAATGCTGTCAAAATCAGCTGTCCGTATAAGACAGAAGCGTTATCCTTAACCTACCAGATTAAAACCATTTCCCAGGTGACCCGAGCTTGAAAAGTGGGAATGGCATCCCCAGCCGTTGTGTGTATTTGGAAGAAATGGCGGTGGACCTGGAAGATCAAGACTGGCTCGATATGAACAATGTTGAGCAGGTACCCTTCTTACGGTTTTTTTCTGATGCCTTCAGCAAAAATTGGCCACTTTTCTGCAACCATGACTTTGCTTAGCTCCGTCTCTTAACGTTGTTTGTGGTGTGCCTCTTTTGGAATCTTCTCATTTACCAGGGCCACGTATCCGGATATACCCTTTCTTTAAGGCCCAGTTAAAATGCCATCTTATTTATGAAGCCTTGCCAAGTAGGAGTTGTTATTCTCTCCTCTGAATTCCTGGAGTAATCTATCTTTGCCTCTCTGATGGGAATTGTCACCTTCTGTCACGTGTAGTGGCTTTTTTATGGACCTGTCTTATCTCCCCTATCAGATCTTTAACTTCTCCAGGGCAGGGCCCATGCCTTTCTTCTTTATATCGTTTGCAAAATCAAACAGTGTGTTTTGCCTTATAAGTGCCTAATGAACATTAAAGGAATAAGAGTTTGGTAGGGAAGACACTCCACAACTTGTAGTTTAACTTTCTGTGTTTAAATTATCTTTATGTAAGTCTGAATGAGGCCAGCAATCACACAGAGAAGCAGATTTCGTATATAAGTTGAATCGCTAATTGTCCACACCATTCGACAAATCTGTTTTCGTGCTTACTCTGTGCCAGGCTTATACTAGACAGACACTTGAGCTCTGTTTAGGATAACTGTACGGTTGCTTCTTGAACAACATGGGAGTTAGGGGCAGTTGAAAATTTGCATGTAACTCATGACTCCAAAAACTTAACTAGTAGCCTACTGTTGATCAGAAGCCTCACCGATAACAAAGTCAGCTAGGGAAAAGAAAATATTACAAAGAAAATCATAAGCAAGAGAAAAAAATACATTTACAATAGCATTCTGTATTTATAAAAAAAAATCCACGTCAAACCCATATTGTTCAAAGATCAACAGCATAGAGGCGCTGGGTGGCTCAATCGGTTGAGCATCTGACTTCAGCTCAAGTCACAATCTCACGGTTGGTGGGATCGAGCCCCGCGTTAGGCTCTGCGCTGACAGCTCAGAGCCTGGAGCCTGCTTCAGATTCTGTGTCTCCCTCTATCTCTGCCCCTCCCCCACTCACACTCTGTCTCCGTCTCTTAAAAATAAATGTTAAAAAAAAATTTTGTTTTAAAACAAAGATCAACAGCATATACAGTTATATTTACATATATAATATTTTCTAAAGTAGTAAGTGGGGTCCTTTATTCCCCCTTCACTCTACATCCTGTGATTCTCACAATAACCTGTGTCCAGATGACCTTTTCATATTGATGTTTTAAGATGAATTCTGCAGTTGCTTAGTGTTTTGTTTATATGTTCTTCTTAAAGGCTGTCTTCGCTCGCTTATTACTTCAGGATCCAGGCAACCACTTGATTAACATGACTTCTTCTACAACATTGAATCTCTCTGCTGATCGAGATGCAGGGGAGAGGCACATTTTTTGTTACCTTTATTCCTGCTTCCAAAGAGCTAAGGAAGAGGTAAAGGAATACTCGCTATTGAGAACTGTGTGGTCATCTTGGGTTTGACTTCAATATGTAAGCCAGAGAGTTGGATCACTGGCTTTTTATGTCAGTTTATATACATCATATTGTATCTGAAACTAGATATTACAGGCACTATTTGATGTCTAAAACTTTAGTCTCTCCTTTCCGTGGCTTGGGGTCTACTCCTTTCCCTAATTAACCAGTATCCCCTGTTCTTTTTACAAACCTCTTAAAAAATCATACTGTTGGGAGCACCTGAGTGGTTCAGTTGGTTAAGTGTCTGACTTCAGTTCAGGTCATGATCTCACAGTCCGTGAGGTCATCCCCCATGTTGGGCTCTATGCTGACAGCTGAGAGCCTGGACCCTGCTTCAGATTCTTGTGTCTCCCTCTTTCTCTCTCTCTCTCTCTCCCTCCCTCCCTCCCTCCCTCCCTCCCTCCCTCCCCCGCCCCCGGCCCCTTCCCCACTCACACTCTCTCTCTCAAAAATAAAACATTAAAAAAAATCACATCCTTGAACCACATAGGTGGCTCATTCAGTTGAATGACTGACTCTTGATTTCAGCTCAGGTCATTATCTCACGGTCATGGGATCAAGCCTCACATTGGGCTCTGTACTGGGTGTGGATCCTGCTTGGGATTCTCTCTCTCGCATCTCCCTCTGCCCCTACCCCACTCGTGCTTTCTCTCTGTCTCTCTCAAAATAAATAAATAAACCTAAAATTTTTAAAAAGCATGCCTTTAGGGGCACCTGGGTGGCTCAGTCAGTTAAGCATCCGACTTCAGCTTAGGTCATGATCTCACGGTTCGTGGGTTCAAACCCCACGTCGGGCTCTGTGCTGACAGCTCAGAGCCTGGATCTTGCTTTGGATTCTGTGTCTCCCTCTCTCTCTGCCCTTCCTCATCCACGCTCTGTCTGTGTCTCTCAAGAATGAATAAACGTTTAAAAAATTCAAAAAAAAAAGCATACCTTTAGAAAAGGTCTGGGGGAAAATAAAAGGTCTAATAAATTCATTTCCACCAAGGTATAAATAATAGAGTAGTCTAAGCTTGGTCACTTCTAGGATTAGAATCCTAGCAGGTAGGTGATTCCTTAAACCAAAGGATGAACTCTCCTGAATTTTCAAGCATCCACAGGACAGCAGTATTGTTTGGGAATACATTGTCTTTTTCATTCTATTTGTTGTGTCCTCCTTTGTTCAGGTCATAGAGCTAGACTCTCCCCTCTCTTCTTCATTCTATTTCCAGATTACCAAAGTTCCAGAGAACCTGCTCCCCTTTGCAGTACAGTGCAGGAACCTCACTGTGTCCAACACCCGAACAGTTCTCCTCACCCCAGAGATCTATGTTGACCAGAACATCCATGAGCAACTGGTAGATTTGATGTTGGAAGCCATCCAAGGAGCCCGTGAGTACACAAGCAAGATTTGTGCATTTCTGCATCCTGACTTCACAATTTAAAATTCCTCTAATTGCTTCAGAAAGCCTCAGAGCCACTACGGTGCCAGAAGAGAGCTCATAACTTGACCTTTGGGGTTCAATACCAGTGGAATTATCAGAAGTATGAGAAAAGTAGAGATCCACTGTGTAAAAGCATATAAAAATTGCTGTGCACTTCTTCTCTCATTTGTCATCTGTTAGATTTTGAAGATGTAACTGAGTTTCTGGAAGAGGTCATTGAAGCCTTGATATTGGATGAGGAAGTTCGAACATTTCCAGAAGTCATGATTCCAGTGTTTGATATTTTATTGAGCCGAATAAAAGACCTAGAACTCTGTCAGATCCTGTTTTATGCGTATCTGGACATTCTTCTCTATTTCACTAGGCAGAAAGATATGGCAAAGGTAAGTCTGAAAAGTGGTATGTATTCATCTGAGCTGGACGTTTACTACTTTATGCATCCCTATCGTGAGGGCATTCAAATATTCCCTATCAAATAAAAGAAAGATACACTGGCCGTTGTGTAGACTTAACTCTTTGAGACCCTGTCATCTCACCACCTTTATCTCCTCATACAGATGAATAAGGACTTGTTTTCTTTTATAGGTTTTTGTAGAATACATTCAGCCCAAGGACCCTAGCAACGGGCAGATGTACCAGAAGACCTTGCTGGGAGTAATCCTCAATGTCTCCTGCTTACTAAAGACTCCGGGTGTAGTAGAAAATCATGGCTACTTCCTGAATCCATCTCGTTCCAGTCCCCAGGAGATCAAAGTGCAAGAGGCCAACATCCATCAGGTGGAACTGTTTACCACTGTATCCCAGTGCCCTGATCTTAGATTAAGTCGAGTTTCCTCGGGAAGCAGATGCACATAAGGCTGCTTGAGCCTCTTTGGGAAAGCAGATTGATCTGCTTGGCTTTCTACTGTAATCATGTAAAGAAATTATCCTCTTTTTAGCATGGGCTGAAGGAAGAGGAGAAACCTGTGTGCGGTTTAAGAGTAAGCTGCTGCTCTTCTGTGGCACAGCCGCTTCCTCTCATTGTTGCCTTCATCGTTGTCACTAAGCTCTTTTTTTTATTTTATTTATTTTTGAGGGAGACAGAGACAGAGCATGGGTGGCGGGAAGGGCAGAGAGGGAGATACAGAATCCAAAGCAGGCTCCAGGCTCCAAGCTGTCAACACAGAGCCTGATGCAGGGCTTGAACCCACAGCCCGCGAGATCATGACCTGAGCCGAAGTCGGATGTTTAACCGACTGAGCCACCCAGGTGCCCCACCACTAAGCTATTTCTTCCAACCTTAGCTCCTAAAATCTTGGGCTGAACTCCAGCTTGTAAACCATTTTTTTCCCTTTCTTTCCTTCCACATGGCTTCTTAGTGTAATTTATAGTAGAAGTCTGGCCAACATGAGGCAGTAAATGGTTGAGTCAGGGGTGGTTTAAATCCCCCCTCATCGCACTCTAAGGCAGGGATTGACAAATTCCTGCAGTGGCCAGATCCGACCTGCTACCTGTTTTAGTAAATAGTTCTATTGAACATCGCTGTACCCATTCATAAATGTATTTGTGGCTTGATTTCATGCCACAGTGGTAGGGTCCAATAGTTGCCACACCCACCATATAGCTTGCAAAGCCAAAAATATTTATCACCTGGCCCTTTGCAGACAAAGTTTACTGACCCCTACTCTAAAGCTACATGAATGCGATGTGCGGTTTGGCGGCTCCTCAGGGAATCTGTCATAAGTGCCCGCAATTTTCTTTTTTTTTTTTTTTTTAATCAGAACTAGGGCATAAAGCACAGGGAGAGTGAGGGAAAAGATTAGGATTAGGTTATTTTTGGAAATTGCCAGGGGCTAAGGTTTGGGAGTAACAAATATGAGGATTGTGAAAGTGGAATCTTCTGTGGTTGTGTTTTCTGGTTAAACAGTTCATGGCCCAGTTCCATGAAAAGATCTACCAGATGCTGAAGAACTTACTCCAGCTCTCTCCAGAAACCAAACACTGTATCTTGTCCTGGCTTGGAAACTGTTTGCATGCAAATGCAGGCCGCACCAAGATTTGGGCCAATCAGATGCCAGAAATCTTCTTCCAAATGTATGCCTCGGATGCCTTCTTTCTGAATCTGGGTGCTGCTCTCCTGAAGCTGTGCCAGCCATTTTGCAAACCCAGATCCTCTCGGCTCCTCACCTTTAATCCCACTTACTGTGCCCTGAAGGAGTTGAATGATGAAGAACGAAAAATTAAAAATGTACACATGAGAGGTAGGGGAGCACTGGGCTTTTCAAGACTGTGTGTGTGTGTGTGTGTGTGTGTGTGTGTGTGTGTGTGTAACATCTAAGGCGTTCACTTTTATCCTTTTTCACAAAGGTGCTTCTTTCTCAAGATGAGGCAGAAAGAAGAGCCGGTATAACTAAGACAGATGTTTAAAAAAACTGGTAGCTTTTAGATGTTGTGCCTTAGTGAGACCCTTCTGAATTTAGCAGCCTTGGGTATTGATTGATTCATTCTTTCTAAAAATAAATAAAACACAATCCCTGTTTTGTATTTTAACCCAAAGTCTCCAGAAGAAGGCAGATAATATTAACAGATAATCATAATATGGTATAGGGCTTAACTATGGGAGCACAGAGGAAGGAGTGAGTAGTAAATTCTACAGAAGGTGGAAGTCTTCGTGGCCGAGTCTGGAAAGATGAGTTGGGTTTAAAGTATGAAGGTACAAAGCTATGAAAGGCCTGGCTGGGGAATAGGGGGAAGCTCAGTGGGTCTAGAACGGGGGAAAGGCATTTGGGGCAGGGATATGGGAATTGGCAGGAAATGAGACGAGGGCGGGAGAATATTGGGGCCGGTTTGGAGAAAACAATGCAGAGAAATCAAAATATAAGTCATTCAAAATGAATCACTCTTTAAAAAAAAAGAAAAAACGAATCACTCCTAATTTTGGTGTATTCTCTCTCAGTTTTGTGACTCTTCTAATTATAAAAGCGATACCTGCTCAAAAGCAAATAATCTTAAATACAGAAAAGCACAAATACATACAGATGATCCACTGTCTATCACTGGGAAAAACTCCAGTGTTTTCTATGTTTGTTTTTTAAAAGAAATTACTAACAAAAACACCAAAAAAAAAAAAATATTTTTTTTTTAAATCCTCACTGATAGCAGTGTGGAAGTTGAGCTAGAGGAAGGGGACACTGGAGACCCCAGACAGAAGTCCGTGCCGAGTCATTTACTGTTCCTTTTACCCTCTTTGAGGTTTGGACAAAGAAACTTGTTTGATCCCAGCTGTGCAGGAGCCAAAGTTTCCCCAGAACTACAACCTTGTGACGGAGAACCTTGTCCTGACAGAGTACACCTTGTACTTGGGATTTCACAGGTAACTGTCCTGATATTATTAAGAAAGAACTGTTTTGTGGCATTGATAACCAGGAGGTTGAAAGTGAGTCTCCCTTTATTCTGCACGCTCCCATTAGGATCTCATAGGAATGGGAGTTGTATGCGTTTGTGTTTACGTGAATTGGCTTTATCCAAATAACCTGAATTTACTTTTCATTCTTGACCTGCTACACTTCTCAAAAAGTAAAGACGCACTACTATTTTTCTCTAAACTTGAAATGTTTTAAATCGCTGTCTTCCTGTTGTGATCTGTGATAGTGGAATTGTTTTCTTTTAACTTTCCACTTCCTGCTCTTGAATTTTCATGACTTACTACTCCTGATGGAAAAAAGACAAAGCTCTACTCTCTGATACAGGGACAAAATTGACAAAATTAAAGATGTCTGTATGGGATTCCAGTAAGATGAGTAGGACCACAAAAGATCAAAGATCAAAAGGATTCTAGAAGTGGGAACATTTAAGAACTAGAATGTCTGACTTCCAAAAATGGTTCTGGTTCTGGCTGGCCACAAGTCATTCTCTGCTTTTCACCCCTCTGGTTTAACTGATTGTCAGTGCAAGTATAACTAAGGGAAGAAAGATGACACAGTCGGTAGGAAGAGGTCCTGAGGATAGCAGTTTTTAATGTCTTTTCAGGATACTTACATGGGCACAGAGCATGTTTTAAACCTCAGCAAATTTCTAGAAAAATGAGATTCTATCTCTATCAGATAGTTTTTCTGTCCCTGTCATTGACGTTTTAAATGAGGTACTAGATAACAATGCAGCTTGTGTTCAGCCTGTTCAATCACCTAGCTTCAGACCCAGGAATGAATGTCATCTGGTTTCCCCCATGTTGGCTAGCTAACCCTAGACGCTCTCTGTAGGACCAAAGAAGATGGCTTTGGACCGTACCCATAGAGACAGCTATCCATAACATTGAATTATGGGGCTTCCTTTCATTAGAGAACATTTGGCTGACCCTTTGTGAAGAATAATTTTATGTCGAAAAGCAGAGGCGTGGAAGCTGTTCTCAGGTTGCATCCCAGGTGGCTGCCGGTTTATATGTGGTCGTTACTAATCTAGAGGCTTCTTTCACCAGCTTTAGTTCTCAACTAACCGTAGAAAGACTGTCCATATAACCACATCCAAGTAGAAGCATTGCAACGGTACAGTGTTGCAGTATCCTGCTAGGCTTTTCGTACTTGGTCTCATGGTTATTTTACGTGATAACAGCCCATTCTACTCCCTGTCCGGCCAAGCTGCTGTTCTTTGGACGGTGCATTTCAGCTGAAGTGTGCTATTTGTAATTAGCGTCATTTATGTCAAATACCGGGTAACATTTTCCCGATGCTATGACCCCTGCCCTGTCAGCGATTTTTGTGAGTGCCTTTTGTGTCATCACGATTGCAGCGCCCTATATCCTAAAAGAGAATACTAGAATAAGTAAATGAGGACTTGTTTTTCCAACAGTCTGTACTCAGCTGTCCTATATGAGGCTCCTGACCCAGTGTCTTCTGCTTTCTTGGGGGCAGGTTGCATGATCAGATGGTAAAAATCAACCAAAATCTGCATCGGCTGCAGGTTGCCTGGCGGGATGCTCAGCAGAGTTCTAGCCCTGCTGCTGACAACCTTCGTGAGCAGTTTGAACGACTGATGACCATCTATCTTTCTACCAAGACTGCCATGACCGAGCCACAGATGCTACAAAATTGTCTGAATTTGCAGGTGTCCATGGCTGTTCTACTCGTTCAACTGGCCATAGGCAATGAGGGCTCACAGCCAATAGAGCTAACTTTTCCTTTGCCAGATGGCTACAGCTCTTTGGCTTATGTGCCAGGTAAGCAGGCTCTCCCTCGGGAACTGCCTATTTATAACTGTCTGAGTTTAACTGGGTCACTTCAGAAGTTTAATCCTCAAAATACCCTTTCCACTGTTTTTGGAGAAACAAATATGTAGCTACTATCTACTGGTCGAAGTATGGGAGAACTAACAGCTTTTTCCTCAGCCGTGTGTCCCCACTTCTTTGTGTATTAGAAAATAATCTTCAAAGGATTAAGTGCAGCCAGGGTTTTCAGAGCTGTTTAGTCTTAGCATTCATGTTGTTTTTGTGGTTCAGCATACAAATGTATCTGCATGCCTCGCCCAGTGCTATTCTTCAGAGGGAAAAAAAAAATCACCTCCTGTTGGTTAACCCACAAGGGAGATCACGTATGTATGTTTGTTGGTGAGGAGTTGGCCGATATTGTCCATGAAGATCAGGTTATGTGTTGTTGATCGCTGTATCGGTTATCTGTTGCTGAGTAACCAATCACCCTAAAACGTAGCACCTTAAAACAAACATTATCTCACACAGTTTTCTGAGGATCAGGAATCCAGGAGTGGCTTGGCCTCGTGGTTCTGCCTCTGGGTCTTTTAGGAGGTTGCAGCCAAGCTGTCAGTCAGGGCCACAGGAATATGAGGACTCGACCAGGACTGGAGGATCTGCTTACAAGCCTGGTCATGTGGTTGTTGGCAAACCCCGATTGCCTCCTTTCCAGGTCACACGGATCTCTCCTGAGTACTGTTCGTAATGTGGCAGCTGGCTTTCTCCAGCGGTAGTGAACCAAAATGGAAGCTATAGGCTTTTATAACCTGACCATAGAAATGATACACCATTGCTTCTGTATGCTTCTACCCTAGAAGAGTGTAGGAGGGGACACACAAGGGCATGAATGCCAGGAAGCCAATACAATTGGAGGACCATCCTGGAGACTGATGACTATAGTCATCTAATCTAATGTATTCATCTTTATTAAAGATCGTGGGGGCGCCTAGGTGGCTCAGTCGGTTGAGTGTCCGACTTCAGCTCAGGTCACGATCTCACGGCTTGGCTCTTGAGTTCGAGCCCCGCATTGGGTTCTCTGCTGTCGGCATAGAGCCCACTTCGTATCCTCTGTCCCCCTCTCACTGTCCTTCCCCAGCTTGTTCGTTTTCTCTAAATAAATAAATAAATAACCTTAAATAAATAAATAAAAGGCTATTTAATGCACAGTTAACCTTGAGTATGGAAAAGAATGTAAATCAGTGTAGTTTCTTAAATTGCACTGGTGTGTTTAACAGTATTTTGTGTCTCTGCTATTCTCATATTTACTAGGATAGAAATAAAAATTGACTTAGATTTAAAGGCGATTCTACGCTTACGAACTGGTCACCATTCCTAGTATCTACAAAACATTTGGGATTTTTTAACCTTTACTGGGTAGAGCAAAAGGAAGGAATTTCAATATTGCTTCGTACAGAAAGTTAGGTGTTTCACTGATGACAGCGAGTATTTTCTCTTTCAGAATTTTTTGCAGATAACTTGGGTGACTTCCTCATTTTTCTCCGCCGCTTTGCTGATGACATCTTGGAGACGTCAGCAGATTCCCTGGAACATGTCCTCCACTTTATCACCATTTTCACTGGAAGCATAGAAAGGTGAAAGGCTGAGAGCTTGGCTCTGACACCGTTTAGAGGTGCAAAACCAAGCAACGCACGCGCCTGAATCATTAGGGGTTGCCTTCAGAAGTTGTGTTAGCATTAATGAATCACGTGGCCATCCTTATGGGTAGCCCACAAATCCCACCCTTGAGAGGCACAATAAGCAAAGGACTTCGCCCACAGAGAATTTGAACCTGCACGTAAGATACCCGATGGGAGTTCCACTGCTAGTCCCTGGTTAAAATAGTTCCCTTAATGCCAGAAACCTTACCAGTGGCAGGCAGCTTCTAATGAGCTAATAATTGTATGATAACAAAGTTTACCCTTGAAATTCTGAGTTGCATGGGTAGTAAACATATGTAGATGCTTTCTAATCTCATCTTTTCATTCATGGCTTCTGGTCCTCTTTCTCAAAGAGAGATGCTCACTGACCTGTAGAGTTGCTTCTCTGGGTTTTTTGTTTTGTTTTGTTTTGTTTTGGTATCTAGGCCAAAGGAAGCTGTGTACATAAGTAAAGATTTCTACCCAAAGAAAATGATGCATAGTCCCCTGAGCCACATCAGTGAGAAGTAGGTAGAAGCCAGTCCTTTGCTGAGCTGAGCAGACCTAATATAAAATCCTGAGTCAACAGGTGTTTATTAGGTACATGTGGGGTGCGTTATATAACAGTAACCTAGAATAACTGCATCCCGGACCTTTTTCTCAGAAAGCTTAGGAAGGCAGTGAAACTGTCAGAGAATCTTCAGTGAAACCGAAGATCTTCAGTGAAACTGTCAGAGAATAGTAGGCAGTAAACAATGGATTATTATAGACAAGTACATATTAAATAGAAACTTAAGTACTCATCCTCATACTTGGTAAGCTGTAATCTCAAAAGTTGAATGATGTACCCTGCATTATCCCCCCCAGAAATTGCCAAGACTTGAAACTTCAGAGTCTTGTTTTTCTCTGTAACAGTGATAGAGGGTGTTTGGCTCCTCATGTGGAGGAAATAGCCGTGAATTTGAGAGGTAAGTTCTCTACCTGCTCATCTTGCTTTCCGCCCTTTTTGCAGGATGAAGAATCCCCACCTGAGGGCCAAACTGGCTGAGGTATTGGAAGCAGTGATGCCTCACCTGGACCAGACCCCAAACCCCTTGGTATCTAGTGTGTTCCACCGGAAACGTGTGTTCTGCAACTTTCCCTACGCACCGCACCTTGCAGAAGCTCTAATCAAGGTCTTTGTGGACATTGAGTTTACAGGTAACACAGCCTAGAACTGAGAAGCGCCATCATTTATTGAATATCTACTATGTGCCGGTCTTGATGCTGAGTGCTTTTTTTTTTTTTTTTTTTTTTTTTTTTTACATTGCCTCATTAATTTGTCACCATCTGGCAAGTTTTCCTGTACTGTCTTCATTGTACATATAAGGATGTGAGTGCTCGAGAAGATGAGTTGTCTGTGTCTTACAACCACGTGGTAGAATCAGTTTGATTCTGTCTCACATCAAAACATATGCTCTTACCAATTTTATTATATGCTTGATTTAATCATGCTCAAACAAAGCAGGCTGTCTGATCACAACCTAGGTCTTTATTTTTATGTGCCTCATAATTGCAGAATAGTGGGATGGTTCTTTTTTTTTTTTTTTTCCTTGTTTTTCAGTAAACTCTGTCTCCAACATCGGCCTCAAACTCATGACCCTGAGATCAAGAGTAAACTACCCCATCTCAGTAAACAGTATATGTTAAGCAGTTATTTAAGACCCCCTTTAGGGGCGCCTGGGTGGCTCAGTCGGTTAAGCGTCTGACTTCAGCTCAGGTCATGATCTCGCGGTCCATGAGTTCGAGCCCCGCGTCGGGCTCTGTGCTGACAGCTCGGAGCCTGGAGCCTGCTTCCGATTCTGTGTCTCCCTCTCTCTCTGCCCCTCCCCGGTTCATGCTCTGTCTCTCTCTGTCTCAAAAATAAATAAACGTTTAAAAAATAAATTAAAAAAAAAAAAGACCCCCTTTAAAAGATGTCCTACCATTCAGTAATAAATATGACTAACATTTAAAGAGACATTTAACATTGTACTGACTGCCTTTCCTATTTGGATTTTGGTTTTGTCACTTGCTCACCTCTGAGCCTTAGTTTCCTCATCCATAAAACGGGTTGAAGTGATGACTGACATAGTGCATGTAAACCTTCATAATACATACACTGTCACACAATAAGGTACTGCATTTAACTCATATAACCATTTCAGCCCTTCACTTGCACTGGTAGAGAATGTATTACAATTCCTGTTTTATTTCTGAATTTGCAAGTTGAAAATGTTAAAAGACTTGTATTAAGTGGAGCCTAGATGTTCTGACGACAAATCCCATGTTCTTCTCTTATTATATGACCCAAGCTACAGAGATCAAGTGGTTCCTCTGATAGGTCAAAACAGTGTAAGCATCAGGTTTTTAGCCCCTGACCTGATTTACCAGTTGGTTTCACAGCTTGGATGTTAGCCATGAAGAATGTGGGCGTTACTTAGTTTCCCATTTTGCAACAGTTGTCACTGCCACTGCCACAGTGGCCAGTTCAGAGGCCTCATTCAAAGTCTGAAAGTACTCTACATTTGGATATTGAGGCCTTTGTTTCCCCTGGCTTTTATTCTACAACTTAGACCATGTCCTTTTCAGCATAAGGTACGCTTTACATCTGTCTCCCTCTTGTTCTGTCAGTAAGGAAATAAGTAAACACTTGGCTGTAACTCTGGGCCTTTATAAACTCCCCAGGGCAGATTTTGCCAGTAGTTTTGACACATTCAGAATGAAATAAAATAGCTCCACGTGGACATAAGCTCTTACTCTTTCTCTAATAGCACTACCTTTGCTGGGTTTTTGCTCTTGCCCTTTTCCAGGAGACCCCCATCAGTTTGAACAGAAGTTTAATTACCGACGTCCCATGTATCCTATCCTAAGGTATATGTGGGGAACGGATACCTATCGAGAGAGCATTAAGGTGAGAGAGCTTTCACTGAAGCCAAAGCCGATTGATCCAGAGTTTTACTTCAGATAAGTCCCAGTGAGTTTTGGTTCAGTCCTAAAATGCTTTTGTCTTGGGCTGGGACTTACAGGATCTGGCTGACTATGCCTCAAAGAATTTAGAAGCCATGAATCCCCCACTTTTCCTCCGCTTTCTTAACCTGCTAATGAACGATGCCATCTTCCTTCTGGATGAAGCCATACAGGTGAGAATAGATAAATAAATAATTTTTAAAACGTATTTAACTGCCCCTGATTCATCAAATAATGATCAATACATACTTTTTACCATCAAATTATAATAGAGCAATCCTTATGCCCCTAGTAGCAGTTTGGACACCAAAAATTTCTGAGTGGTAGTGCACCACCCACCTTGCCATTGCAGAGCTTGATAGGTGTTGTTCCGTTAGAGATCAAGATCAAGGGTCATTGAAGCCTCGTAAGCTAGGATGATATTTTGGCAGAGTGGAAAAGAATGTGTTGGGGCGCTTGGGTAGCTCGGTTGGTTAAGCGTCCAACTCTTGATTTTGGCTCAGGCCATGATCCCATGATTCTTGGGATCGACCTCCAAGTCGGGCTCTGCACTGACAGTGAGGAAGGAGCCTGCTTGGGATTCTCACTCTCCCTCTCTCTGCCCCTCCCCCACTCATGCATACATGTGCGCTCTTTCTCAAAATAAGTAAATAAACTTTAAAAACGAAAACAAAAAGAAGGTAGAAGAAAGTGTGATGAGGCCAAACTAAGGTACACTGGCAGGATTCATCAGGCCAGCACCACAAAAAGAAATCAAGAGGACCTTGCGTTTGGTCAGTGACTTTCAGCCACCTTCCATCCCATCTCATCAGTAACAGTGACTCACACAGGCAATGATTCTTACCCCTTTCCTAAAAGATCCTGATTTTTGCACCACCATTTGGGGGGGGGGGGGGGGGCGGAAAAAATCTCTGGTTTAGGTTGTTTTTTCACATAAACACTACCAAGTCACCAATACTCCCTCTGTCCATGGCCTCCCAAATCTTTGTATTTGAAACATAAGTTTCCCAGAGTATACACCAGGGTGCCTGTCAGCAACTTCAGTGCATCATATCCTCACCCACCCCTTACAGAGTTGCTTATTGCTCCTGTTAAAACTCTCCCTTCTCTGTGACAGGTGTCAGATAGATAAGACAGTGACCCAAAGGGAGAGGAAGCTGGTGAACAGTGAAGGTAGTCTGTTGGACAGACACAAGGTCCTCATAGTGATTAGCAGCACCCCAGTAACTTGTCTTTAATGTGTGTGAAAAGCTCCTGCTTTTTTCATAAGCCCATACTTTGAGATTTTAGATAGATAGGTTTTCTTAGAAAACAAGAACAAGTCCTGTAAGAAACAGCCCCTTCTAAGCGAGAGCCATGTGACACAGAGAATGACACCAGATGGCATTGTCATAGGACTGTAAGAATGAGAAGTAGACAGTGTTTAATATTTATGCTTCTCCTTCCAGACAGCTTGCATATTTGATAGAGCTTTGTTTCTTGATAGGCAGTTTTGGAGTCTGGTTTTTTGTTTTGTTTTGTTTTCCATGTTTCAGGAAGGATTCATTCTTTTTTTCACTTCAGCCTGTTTATTTTTGCCTAGGTTTTCTACATCACACTATTTACCCCCCTTTCTACTTCACAGGCTATACTGTGCAGACTAGAACTACCCGTAAGTCGACCCAAGCTCCGTCTATATAGAGCTCCAGCCCTATGCTGAGAAATCAAGGCTCGTGTTTCTCACATAGTGCCTGGTTTTCCCAACTTAGTAAACTAGATTTTAAGCAGAACCACTTAAATACCGTCTTCCCTTCAAATGCACTTTCGTCTCTGATACGTTTCACCTCTCATTTCTGTAGTATCTGAGCAAGATAAAGATTCAACAGATTGAGAAAGACCGAGGCGAATGGGACAGTCTGACTCCAGAAGCCCGCCGAGAGAAGGAGGCTGGCCTGCAGATGTTTGGACAGCTGGCACGTTTCCATAACATCATGTCCAATGAAACAATTGGTACCCTTGCCTTTCTGACATCAGGTAAGGACACAAAGCACTGTCTTCCCAAAAAGTCCCAGTGGTCAAGACCTGCTTCATGTGAGGGATCAGCCCAGATGAAACCAAGAGTTCAGACTCTGGTGATGTGTCCTCCATCGGGAAATGAATCCCTAGAGAAGCTTCAAGATGCCCATTGTTGACATGGGAAATGTTCATCCTCACACTGCTACCAGAAAGCATAAGTTGGTATGATTTTTCTTGAGGACAAGGTAGCCATATAAATATATGTGGGGGGGGGGGGGTGTGTGTGAGAGTGTGTGTGTGTGTGTGTGTGTGTGTGTGTGTGTGTGTGTTAACCTGAAGAATATTCTTGAACTCTGGTTAAATGTGGTAGGTCCACATTTATCTCCACTCCCTCTAGAGCTAGTGTCCCAGTTCAGTAGCCATTTGCCACATGTAGCTATCGGACATTTTTAATTGGGCTAGTCTGGGGGCGCCTGGGTGGCTCAGGCAGGCAGTTGAGCATCCAACTCTTGATTTCGTTGCAAGTAATGATCTCACAGTTTCATGAATTCGAGCCCCACAGCAGGCTCTGCCCTGACAACGTGGAGACTGCTTGGGATTCTACCCCCCCTTGCCAAATGAATAAAAATTGTTTTTTAATAAATAAATGTGGCTAGTCTGAATTGAGATACATAAAACACCTCGAGACTTAGTATTTTTAATGTAAAATATTTCCTTAATAATTTTATATTGATTACATGTAAAATGATAACCAAGGATCACCAGACATTTGAGGAAATCCTCCAACATGAAACATAGATATTTGATGAAAACTTTAAAAAAAAATCTTTAGGGGCGCCTGGGTGGCTCAGTCGGTTGAGCATCCGACTTCGGCTCAGGCCGTGATCTCACGGTCTGTGAGTTCGAGCCCCTTGTCAGGCTCTGTGCTGACAACTCAGAGCCTGGAGCCTGCTTCGGATTCTGTGTCCTTCTCTCCCTCAGCCCCTCCCCCACTCATGCTCTGTCTCTCTCTGTCTCTCAAAAATAAATAAATGTTAAAAAAAATTTTTTTAATAAATTTTAAAAAATAGAAAAAATCTTTATAATCTCAGAGGGATAAGAGAAGATACAACATCCATAAAACAAGAACAAAGAATTATTTAAAGAACAAGAAAGAGCTCTTGGACATTAAAAATGTGACAAGTAATTTTTACCTGTCAGTAGAATGGTTAAAAGATCGATTTAAGGGGCTCTTCCATGAAAGCAGAACAGAAAGACTTAGAATGGAAAGGATAAGAAAATAAAGGATCAATGTAGAAAGTCTTAAAAGAGAAAAATGGAGTGGAGGAAATTATCAAAGAATAATACCAAAATTTCTCAAAGACTAAAAGCTTCTACACTGAAAGAGCCATCATGTGCCCAACACAAGGAATTTTTAAATTTTCACACTAAGGTGTTATTGTGACAGGAAATCAAGGTAAAGAGAAGATCCTAAAGGGTCCCAGAGAAAAGTCCGGTCATGTCAATGGTTGAAGTATGAAATGTCTTTGATTTTCATAGCAGTGACAATGGAAGCTGGCACACACTCCTCATGGAAAATAGTTTTGCAGCCTAGAACTCTGTAGCCAGCCAAATTATCACTTCTGTTTGAGGGTGAACCTGAGGACATTTTTAGACATGAAGGTGTCAGATTTACTTCCAGAATACCCTTTCTTGAGAAGCTACAAAAAGATCTTCTCCATTAAAGTGAGAGAGTAAACCCAGAAGGAGGAAGGTGGAATCCCCTAAGAGAGACACGAGAAGTGCCCAGGATGATGGTAAAAGGAGCTTGTGTGACCACCACACAGCAGGCCTGTAGAGCCAGGAGTCCAGATGGGAGCTTCCAGAAGGAGCAGTTCGAAAAAGAAGGGCTAGAAATGATCCTATCGAGAGCTTTACATTTCTTGGGGAGAGTTTAGGAAGATTGAGTGATTGGTACTCTAAAAATAAGCAAGCCAATTTGTTAAAAGTTTATTAAAAACTGTATATGTATTACTTTATATACGTAATCATTAGGACACTCTGTCACTCTACCGTGAATGATATTTATATAATCTTAATGACTATATACTGGGAGGATTTGTATTTATGAAAGAGAGACAGGAAATAAGAGTTAAACTCTCATCAGTAGTGGTGTCAATATTGACAGTGACTAAAATTATAAGATCCAGAACCGGTAGTACTAAGCAAGCCATATCGTGCTGTTTGGCTTCTTAAAACCTGACAAGTGTTAATGTTTTGTTTTACATTTCTGTGGAGTTTATGTCTTTTGCCCTAGCAATTCCTTAAAAATTCATTGTAAGGAAGTAGTAAGTCTACAAAATATGTACACAGTGAAATTCATCAATAAGTGAAATGCTGGGGCGCCCGGCTGGTTCCGTCGACGGAGCGCTGCAACTTGGTGTCAGGGCCGTGAGGTGGAGCCCCATGCTGGGTGTGGAGATGACTTAGAATAAAATCTTTTTTTCAATAAATACAAATAAGTGAAATGCTTATAGTAGAATGGCTAGCAATAAAGATGAATAACTTAAGGTGAAATCGCACACTGCAAAACTATGTGGTCGTTAAAAAGAGTGCAGGGGTGCCTGGTGGCCTGGTTGGTGGAGCATCTGACTTTTGGTTTTGGCTCAGGTCACCATCTCACAGTTCATGAGTTCGAGCCCCGCGTCGGGCTCTGTCTGTGCCGACAGCGCGGAGCCTGCTTGCGATCTCTCTCCCTCCCTCTCTCTCTGACCCTCCCTGGCTTGTGCACGTGCTTGCCCTCTCACTCTCCGTCTCTCAAAAAATAAATACTTTTTTTAAAGAAGTGCAAATCATTGCTATTCTGCAGAAGTCTGTCTGATGGAAATGCTCTGTAAATCTGGACTAATGCTGTAGATACTAGCCATGTGTGGCTGTTGAACACTTGCAGTGTGGTTAGTGTGACTGAGAGACTGAATTTTAAATTAAATAGCCTCATGGGGCCAGTGGCTACCATGTTGGACAACACAGGAACACACATTTACTAAAATGGTAAGATAGTTATGATATAGTTAACTGAAAAAGTAAGTTACAGAATATGTACACCACGATAATCATCTTGTTTTAAAAATGTGTATGTAAATATGGACAAAAGCTAAAAGGAAGTATTAGCAAAATGTTCACAGTGTTTATTTCTGGGTGCTAGGTTTATATTTTGTTTTTGCTCACCGCAGTTCTCTGACACAACTGCAATGAAAATGTATTACTTGTATAATTTAAAAACTATTTCCCAGAGGTCTCCAAGTGAAACTCTAAGACATAATAAAAGATGGTTTATGGGTTGAGTTTTCATAGACTTTGCCTTTTTTTCTAGAGATCAAATCACTCTTTGTGCATCCTTTCCTGGCTGAGCGCATCATCTCCATGTTGAACTACTTCCTGCAGCACCTGGTTGGCCCCAAGATGGGGGCCTTGAAAGTCAAGGACTTCAGTGAATTTGACTTCAAACCCCAGCAGCTCGTATCAGATATCTGCACGATCTACTTAAATCTTGGGTACCTGAGATTTAATTGGGCAAGCCAGAGGGAATGCTAATGTTTTAATTTGGGATTTGGATAATGGAATGACTGGTGATTATGTGCGAATAGAAAAATGGTTCATTTCTAGTTGGTTAGATGAAGGAATTTTATGTCGTTTTAATAATGAAGTGTCGTATGACCTATGGGACATTGTTCAGATTTTTCAACATTCTGCCTTTATCTGTGCAAAGATAAACTTTACTAGTTTTAACCAATGTTTGGAAAAGCAGTATTCTTTTAAGGTTGCAGGATACTTGATAGACTTCCTTGCTAAAAACTAGAAGAAATCTTTTCTATAATCAAAAGAACATTCATGGCGTGTAAGTGGTGGGGAGCCTTGTTCCTCGACCCAGATGTTATCTCCTTCGTTGACCTACCCTCTGATGTTCAGTTTTTTTCTGATGCTGACCTTCCAGGGATGAGGAGAACTTCTGTGCCACCGTGCCCAAGGATGGACGTTCCTATTCCCCAACTCTCTTTGCACAGACAGTCCGAGTCCTGAAGAAAATAAATAAGCCCGGGAATATGATTGTGGCTTTCAGCAACTTAGCAGAGAGAATCAAGGTGAGGAGGAGAATTTGTTTATTAATGTATTCAGTAGAAACCGCTTTGTTGACTCAGCTGTTCTTCTGGTTACCCTGTTTCAAAGGGTAAAAAGGATATTGTCTTGAGAAAACAAACATGATTCTTGCCAGGCAGTGAATAAGTAGAACTACGTTTTTTTTATTTTAAGTTTGTATTTTAAATCCAGTTAGTTAACATACAATGTTGTGTTAGTTTCAGGGGTACAGTATAGTGATTCAGCACTTCCACACATCACCATATCATATCATCACTACCATATTAATTCTCTTTTCAACACGAGAGGGAAGAACAGAAAATCGATTTAAGAAACTTCTACTGGAAGAGAAGAATGTACAGATTTTTATAGGCTGTTTTCATGAAAACTTTTCTGCACAGTGTTACCAATAGGTTTGAAAATCTATGCCATTAACCCAGAACTTTTTCGAATAGAATTCAAGATCAGTTGTTTTTAGTCATTTGATTTTTATGGATTTTCTCTGTTCATTATATTTGTACTTAGTAGTTGGCTTATATGGGAAGAGTCATACATTTGATAGATAAAAATACCGTCTTATATTCAGCTAATCCCTCTGGTTGAAGTTTGATCGACCTTCATTAGCATTACAAAGAAGGGAAAAATCATGGCACCGACTCTAATAGAAAACCTTCCTTATTAAAAAAACAAAAAAAAAGAGTGGTGTCTGGGTGGCTCAGTCAGTTAACCCCCCGACTCTTGATTTCAACTCAGGTTATGATCTCACGGTTCATGAGTTTGAGCCCACATCGGGCTCTATGCTGACAGCTTGGAGTCTAGAGCCTGCTTCGGGCTCTATGCTGACAGCTCGGAGTCTAGAGCCTGCTTTGGATTCCGTGTCTCCCTCTTTCTTTGCCCCTCCACCGCTTACACATTCTCTCTGTCTCTCTCTGTCTCTCTCTGTCTCTCTCTCAAAAATAAACAAACATTAAAATTTTTTTTTAAATAAATAAACTGTTTAAAAAAAAAAAGCAAATCTTCCTTACTGACATCAGTGTTCCCTTCCTTGAACTACTTTTTGAGTTGGGTTCCATCTTGCCTAGAGCTTACCCAGGTGGCTTCTTGAGGAACTAGAGTCATGAAGAGATCAAAATGTTGAAGCTGCTTTAAACTCCTCCTATACCTGTTTGTAACTAAAACCAGAAGCTGCCTTTCATACATAGACTGCATGAGTGATGGAGCGACTGTGTAAATAATTCCTCCCACCATCCCCTTTTCAATTATGACATTTACAGTAGGACTGTTGCCAGAAGGATCTCCCATGCGATGTGTTTCTTTTTCTGTTAACACTTAAACCCGTCTCTAGTCATGACCGCCAGCAGCTGAGGCAAACTGAAGTTTCAGAGTTAGGGTTGAATGTTAAATTCGCTTTTATAATACCTGTCTTGGCTTGTGTAGAAAAGAAGGCTGAGGATTGTCATTGTCTCTGTAAAGAACACCCAAAAGTAACCCTTGAAGATTAAGGTATAGTCAGCGTTTTGAATTCGGCGACTCTGTGAAGTCACCTTAACTACCAGGTTTTGTGCTTAGTCTCTAGCAGACCTCCAGCAACAGGAAGAGGAGACGTACGCAGACGCCTGCGATGAGTTCCTGGATCCCATCATGAGCACGCTCATGTCCGACCCTGTGGTGCTGCCATCCTCCAGAGTCACTGTGGATAGATCCACCATTGCCAGACATCTGCTCAGGTATGCCGGCCCCAAAGAGCAGCCCCAGGCCACAGAGGCACGTTTGTTTGCTCTCCTCTTTTCGCAGTTTCCTAAGAGAGCTGTGCGCCCAGTAGGTGTCCCACGTTCTTGATTTATTGGCGAGCTGGGGAGGCATTTCGGTAGAGGTGTATCGCTTGACTGGTAAGGATTGAAACCTCCACCACAAGACACTCCGTTGAGAAATTTCCTTAAGGAAGTCCTCTCTGGCGGTGTATGTTATGAATTAGGTCAACCTGAAGTAGGAGTTGACTGAAACTTGTTTTAATTTTACTTCAGTTGTAAAAATATAAACGACCAGTTTGTTTTGTTTAACTTGGTTTTTACACTGTAGCCGTCACATGGGTTAACCCATCTGCTGCTGCTGCTACGGTACTCAGCCATGGTGGCCACGAGGTTCACCAAGCCTGCAGGCCGTACGTGCTACATTAGATAGAAATGGGTACTGAGAGACTCTTCCTACTTAGAAATTAAGTTCTAGAAGTTGACCCAAACGTAAGGAAATACTGTTGCTTAAACATCGCAAAAAGGGATTTTCGACTTCATGGTGTTTGGTGTTAAGCATTTACTATATGCATAATGCTGTACCAGGTGGTACGTCTTTTCCAAAGCGTCAGTGGAAACTTATATTTTATTGTGGCCTCAGGATACAGACAGAAAACTTAGCAGCCCTTAAAGTATACTAGAACCTCTTACCTGTCAGGAAACCATAATCTGCATTGACTCGTGTAGCAATCAGCCAACTAACTCAGGTATCAATGTACAGGGCTTTATCCCTTAAGATCTTAGACTGTCTCGAGAGTCTGTCACTAAAACTACAAACAGCTCTTTACGACGCTGACATGAGTGCACAGGCTCTCTGCCTCAGGGAAATCCAATCAAGGATCGTCTGAACAGCAATGTCGAAATAAAGTTTGTTAAGAAGCAGAGAGACCACGTAGCTAAAGAGTCTGCAGAACACCCAAAAACCACTCTTTCTCATCTCATTCTTTCTGGCCTCAGGTCGGCACTCGACTCTGTCACAGTGCGGTCTAGCTTCAGTCCCACAGGGAGATGCACCGGCTGGTCTGGCTTGGGCTCCGGGTGTCAGAACTTGCGGAAATAACCCCTTTCCCTTTCTCTCTTTGTCCCAGTGACCAAACCGATCCCTTTAACCGTAGTCCCCTCACCATGGACCAGATCCGGCCAAACACAGAACTAAAAGAAAAAATACAACGGTGGCTCGCAGAGAGGAAACAACAACAAAAGGAGCAACTTGAATAAATTACTGTGAACTAAACGAACCAAAAACCCAATCCCAGAGTGTAGATAAACAATTGTTTGTGGTTTCTCTCTTTTTTTGGTTCTGTTCCTTTTCTTTCTTTCTTTTTTTTTTTTTTAACTAGATTAGAGAACTGCTCTTGCTCAAATTATGATACTTTAGATTTATTCCTAAGAACTTTACAATGCTCTTCTGGCTTGCAGGAAATTATGTTTATTATAGCAGCACCAAGTTTAGAAACGATTGCTAATTGTACCCTTTGTTCTCTCTTCCTACTCTTTTTTCTTCCTTTTCCTACCTTAAGTTATATTAACTTCAGCTACTAAAACTTCCTGCCATCTTACTGTTGTTCTTCCAAGAACTGCTCGAACACCTTTGGTGAACACGGCTTTTAAGTATATGGGGTCACATATTTCAGTGACAGCTGACACCACCAGAAAGTCCAGTGTCGTCAAGCTATTTACTAGTCTTCATGACCCGGATGTCAGCCCTTTTCTTGTTACGGCCCCGCCATGTTACAGAATAACCTTTCACATAAAAGCAGATACCTTGATGTTTAAATAGACTTTTGAACATAATAGATGAGATTTTCAAAAAGGAATCTGATGCAATTTCTGTTGGTAGTTCTTAATTTTGTGTTCTCTTGTAACTCAAAAGGTCCCATGAAATCGCCCCTGGGGTTATCACTACCCAAAAACTTATATATACCCCATAATATTTTCAGGAGGATTGGTAGGACAGACGTGAATTGTTGACACTTTATTCAGAAAATTCTGAGGGGAAAGAAAAAAGGAAGAAAACTGTTGCTATAAGGACTAGGCTTGAGTGGAAAAGTTAGGGAACAAATACGGTAACCATGAAAAATGTCATTTTAAGACACTCATCAACAGCATATCTCAGTATATATATACACCATGTACATTTTTATATTGGTCTAGTGTAAACTGAGTACCACTCTATATTGTCTCTTCCATGGTAAGATGTATGCAGCGTGTGGCCATGTTTACCGACACACTTATTCTAGACAAAATTCTGAGACTGTAACATGTATATAGTTAACGTTTGTTTGGGCCTGTGACCCGGTTTCCAAGATCTGCTTCTAACTCAGCCTTAGATCATCAATTAGCAAAGTAGGAATTTGAGCACAACCTTGTCCACAGCCAATTTAAATAGCCACTTAGCCCTGTGTAGTTAGCAGGCGGATGGGCCCCGCTTGTCCAAGTTGAGCTCGCGCTCCCTACTCAAAGGTGCAGCTTACCATGCTACGTGGGGCACATTCCCCCATGGACTATAGCGCTATCCCCGTAAGCCTGATTATATCATAAGTGACAGAGTGATACGATCTAGAAACAGGGGTCACTGCTTCATTTTTAACCGTGGCCTCTTTCAGAGAAGATGGTAGTTGTACGATATTCCAGCACAAGTTGCTCTAAGCAGTCCTCGATGTGCTTGTGATGGGGTCACTTGGAAAACCTCGTTATCAGCGGGAATCCCACACTAGGTAAAGCTGCCTGTTGCTGTTGCTTCTAATGAAAAAAAAGGAGTCTAGGACTCTTGGAAATGCCAGAATGTAAGATACTAACTTAGCCTGCAACCTGGGCCTTCAGGCTTGGGTTAACAGGATTTGTTTATTTTCTTAAGATGAGCTTCATTTCATATTTATTAGCCTCCTGCTCTGCGAATGAACTGTGTATAAAAAAATAAGCTTCTACCTACTTGCATTTATTTTCCATACCCAATGTAATAGGATGTTTTGTTTTGTTTTGTTTTTTTAAGCGCAGAAAAGACCAGTTTTAGGACAAAATGGGAGGAAAAATGGGTACAAAACCTCAGAAGGCAGCTGTTGCCAGCAGCTTTCTAGTTAACAACCTCTATGCTGCCTCTTGTATCTGTGTCTGTACTCTACTTCCGTGGTCTTCAGATTGTAAGCCTTTTCTGGCAAGCCTTTTTTTTTTTTTTTTTAAGTTATTTCCTGAAACTCTTTATGAATGGCTGTGGCACCATTAATGCTGCTGAGTATCTTTAAACTCATCACAGAAGCAAGTGTTTAGCTTAAGGCCACTGTCGGTTAGGAAACCAAGTGTCCTCTGTGCCTTTTTTTCTTTTTCTTTCCTTAATTTAAGAACATCCCAAAAACGAGACTAAAAAATTATCATCTTGATACACCGTGGTGTATATACGCGCTCAGAAGCTTGAAGAGATGTTTTGTTGTCTGAAACTCAGAAGCAGCTCTAAGTCTATTCGAGCAGACTTTCTGATATCTCTAGTTTTAAGTGCTGGCTTTGCTGGAGTATGATAGGAAAATGAAGACTCTTTATCAGCTCTAGTATTGCTTACCAAGAGGGTAATAACTAAACTTGGAAAATTATTTAAGTAGGTTTTATCAAGCAATCTTGGTTTATTTGGTGGTTGTTTTTTTTTTTTTTAATATATATAGTTTTTAATGGATATGTAAAAACAAAGAGACTTTAAAAGTTTTTTACCGGTGCAGGTGAAGGTGCCAGTTCCTATTTGGTATCACAGTCTACAAAAGCTTCATTACTTTATTTGATGCTGGTTGCTAAGCAGCCATTGCCCAGAGCAGAAGTCTACTGGGTGCCTTTACAAGCCAGAGAGGCTGACGCTGCACTGTTGATGTCATACGAGGAAATAATGCACATGCTCTAACTGCAACACAGGAAAACCTAGAAACAAATAAACAAAAAAAATAAAACAAAACAACAAAAAGGTTGATTGAAATAAAATTTGATCAACATAACTGTATTTTGAAACATTCCAGGAAGGTTACTTCTTGTCAAACTTGCCTGGGGGTGTTTGTTCAAAGCTTGTATTTAATAAATGAACACCTGACTTACAGCCTTTGTTATCACTTCCTTCATTACGGCATGAAAAGCTAGTGGCAGTTTCAGAAATCCCCTTGAAATTTTAGAGGACTCTGACCTTCACTTCTGTTCAAGGTGCTATCAAATGTGTGTCACCTGGCTGACCTGCCTTACCAGGCTTCTGGTCCTGGAGTTACCCAGATGAGTCTTGGGGCATGTTTTTTCCTAATCAGTTCACTTCTGGCTTCACTTTTCTTTATCAGGCCTAAACCCCAGGTCTTTCATTTTAATCACTCACTACCATGTCCCCTGTCTTGCCCTTTGTTTCTATACCTCTGCCATGTAAGACCTCAACCTGGATTAACCCAGTCATTCCCCTCTGTTCCAGTATCCAAGCTCCAGACCACTGTTGTAGGAAAATGACAGTCTTTAGAGCAGTGTGAACACAAATCTGTGGTTGCCAACAGTGCCCAGCAACCCTTCTGTGTGTCCAGAAATTCAAACTTGAACCTTTTTCCTCCAGTTTCTCCGACCTCTCACGTAGCCCTCACTGAAGATCTTGCCTTTTCGCTTTACTGGGAAGATAAAGACTTCAGAATTTCCACTTTCAAATTTCCCTCCCATCATCCCATCCATGGAAAAGACCCCATGCTTCCAAGGCCAATCCCACCAATTTCTGGTCTCTTCGGGTATCAGTTCTCCATCTTCTCTCTACCTTATTTATGTTCCACATCCTTATTTAGCTTTCTGACTCCTCTTCCTTTATAGCCATATTCACTCACTCTGGTTTCTATCCTCATTTTCTGAAACTGCTCTAATATTTCCATATTGGTAAATTAACTTTCTCATCCTTAATTTGATTTCTCTGGAACATTTGGCACCTGATTTTGGCACTGAAATGATGCTCTTGGCTCCTTGATATCACCCCTAATTTTTCTTTCCACCTCTGTTCCATCAATCAGATCTGCTCAGGTTTCTCCAGGGTACATACCATTATGTTTTTCTCATCAAATGCCACTTCCCTACATGATAATCTTTGCTTCCGGTCATATTAAACTATAAAATTTCAACCGTGTAGTAGAGAGCTTCCGTTACACACCAATTCAATCTTTTCTGGAAGTCTTCCCAGATCACCACCACTCATGGGATACTGATGCCCCTTGCCTGTTTACACTGAAACCTCTTGCGATCCCAACTCCGCCACTCACTAGCTATGTGGCCATTTATCAATCTCAGACTTAAATGGGGTCACTGCCTAACACAGGCTTTCTTTAAATTCCCAAGTGCCTGGCATACTGGAGGCCCTCAGTCAATGTTTTCTGGTTCACATCTGCGCAGTTCCTTGTGGTTCACCAGTGAACCCAGAACAAGATCTGGGCTTGTATCGAGCCCAGATCTCGATACAAGATGTGGGGGAGATCGGGGTTAGAAAAGAGCTAATGAAAGGCAAAGGACTGGGTCAGATGACAGGTGATGTGATGTGGCGCTTGCTCTGCCCATAACTTTCCATATTTGGCTTAGGACCCTGTCTGCCTTTAGAAGACGATCGTGCTGGCCTAGGAACACCTTAGAGATGCCTTCCAGCCCTAACTTCCCACGTTCTCTCAGAAAAGCGCCTACGACACCCCACGCAAAAAAACTACAGATCCGCGCCGCGCTAAGCACTGGAGGCTCACGGCGCATGCGCCCGGCCTCCGCTCGCCGGCCTTCCGGGCCTCCGCGAGCGGCTGCCCCGAGAAATGCCTGTTTCTCTGCGGAATCCCACTACTCTCCACGTGCTCTCTGACCTCACCTTTTCATATCCACTTTCTCCCCTGCGACTGAAGAAAATAATCTGGCCAGCTAGATTCCGGAAAGATAACAGGACACCTGAATACCTGGGACCGGCGCGCCAAGAGGAGGCCTGACCTGGGAAGCGGAACGGGGTCCTGCGGCGGGTCCTTCCGGGGGGTGACATTCAGCGGCCGTCCGGGGCGACGGACTCTCCATCCTCTAACCATGGCCCAGTTTGTCCGTAACCTCGCGGAGAAGGCCCCGGCGCTGGTAAACGGTGAGCGCGGCTGCGGGCTGCCAGGACGGGAGGACCTGAGAGGAAGACGCGGGCGGTGGTACCTCGAGGGGCCGGCAGGAACCGGGGCGGGACGGCCGGGGCTGGGGGTTGGGGGGTGGGAAGCAGGGGCCGGTCTGCGACTCCTCTAGCCTTCCTTTCGCCTGTCCTGCAGCTTGGGTTCTCGGCACGGCCTAGTATCCCTGAGTTGTAACCACGACGCTGTCGGAGGGAAGAGGTGTTCGGGAAGCCTGCAGTTGCCCGGCACTGCCGCCATTACGCCCCCTTCGATCTCAAGGAGTTGGGAATATGGAGGGGATGGCCCTGGCAGCAGAGCGAGGGAAAAGGAGGGCAGAGACGAGGGAAAGCACCGTAAATTCGGCCGCATCGGGTTGTCCGGTTCTCGCATGGAGTATCTGGAAGTTTACATAAATCTTTAGGGATACGTGTGCTTTGGGACGTTGACTGCTTTCTGTCCTGGCCGGATTGGGAAATGTTTCCTTAATGGAAATGTTAGGTGGAATTGGACTTTGTGGGCAAGTACCCCCGCTCCAACAAATATAGAAAGGGAGGTCTGTAAACAGTAGTCTTTACTATCTAGCTTAACATTCGAAGAGTTTTTCCAATTTGATAAATCTGAAGTCTCGCTGGTAGGCCGCTGTATTTCAGAACAATCCCGAACAGTGACAGTCCCGAGTAGGAGTGTCTTCTGTCAGGAAATAATTGCAGTTGTCTGCTGGGTAGCAGGCCATTCATTTTATTTCCAAGGCGAGGTAAACTTTTTAAATAAAGGTAATGTTTTTGAACCATTGTTATTGTGATTGGTACCTTTTTATGCAACTTCTTCCTTTCCTCCCATCAGCAGCCAAACAATGAGTTCTTGAAGGCCTTGCGATAATGCTTGGTTCTCTCCTCCTACACAGCCCCTCGCAGTCTACTAATTTACACATTTTCCCAAAGAACTTGAGTTTCCTGTGTTACTAAGATCATCTCAGTAACTGTTGTGATGACTGTTGGTGATAAAGTTCCATACAATTTTACATAAATGAAAAGAGAGGGGATTGTGGCTTCATCCTTTGGACTTTGTGGGTGATTTGAGGCAAAATTTTTTAAGTTTCAGGTGGATTGTTCCCCCCCCCCCCCCACCTTGGCTTTCACATCTTTCAGGTGGTACGATTGCAAACGAATTTTAGAAATAAAATCCAAAAATAAAAGTAATACGAGAAATTTTTTTTATTATGAACTAAACTCTTCCCTCTATTAGTGTGAGTAATTGAAAGATAGCAGTTATTCTTCCAAAAGTACTCAGAGAAGAGAACTCAGCTGGGACCTGGAGGTTAGATAATGGAAGTATATTTTGCTTTGTAATATACTTCAGTGTATTAAATGTGAATGTTAAGTATTAAATAAAAATTGGGGGTCATGGCCGGCTCAGTTGGTGGAGCATGCACTCTTGATCTCGGGAGTTGTGGGTTTAAGCCCCACGTTGGGTGTAGAGATAACTTAAAAATAAAATCTTAAGGGGCGCCAGGGTGGCTCGGTTGTTGAGCATCTGACTTTTGGTTTCAGCTCAGGTCATGATCCCAGGGCCGTGAGATCAAGGTTCCAAGATGAGAGTGGAGCCTGCTGGAGATTCTCTCTCTGTCCCTCTCCCCTACTCACTCTCGCTCTCTAAAAAAAATTAAAAAATTAAATAAAATCTTAAAAAATATTACTGTCTGTAAGGGCGCCTGGGTGGTTCAGTCAGTCAAGCATGTGACTCTTGGTCTCAGGGCCATGAGTTCAAGCCACGTGCTTGGCATAGTTTACTTTAAAAAAACAAACAAACAAAAAACCTATGTCTGTTAATTCCCATAAGGATACAAAGAAGCTTATAAAAGTAAGTAATTTTATAATCAGACTTCTCCAGAGAAGTCTTAGAATCTAAGGTTTTTTTCCTATTTGCTAAACTTGAAACTTTATTTGGATTGTACCAGTTTTTCCATTAATCACTTTCTGTCCCAGTAGCCAGTACAGGTTCCACGTTGTATTGTTATTTCCGTAGTTTCCTCTGGCATGTGAGACTTTAATAGTTTTTCTTACTTTTCATGACCTTGACAGTCTTTACGGTGTCTATGTAGATATCTATCTAGGTATCCTATAAAATTCCCCAGTCCAGATTTGTCTGGTATTCTTCTCAGGATTAGTCTGGAGCTATGGGTTTTGAGAAAGAATGCCACAAGTGCCCTAATCACATATCGGGATGTACATGATACCCATGTAACATCCATCACTGGTGAAATTAACTTTCATCATTTGGTGAAGGTAGTGTTACTAGATTTCTCCACTGTAAAGTTACTGTTTTTCTCTTCCCATAACCTGTTCTCCAGAACAAGTAACTAAGTCTACCCCATGGCAGGGGCTAGGAGCAGCAGCCAACAGCAGGGATTCCATCTCCTGTAGGAAGGAGTATTTACATATAATTAAGTGGAATTTTATGAGAAGGGTTTGTTCTCCTTCCCTGTTTATTCAGTCATTTATTGTGTGGACTCCTGTACGTTTATTTCATACTTAGTGCCTCCAATAGTATGTTATTAATTTGGTGCAAATTGTTGCAGAACTCTTTCAGGGTTGGCCATTGAGAACTCTTTCAGGGTTAGCATCTCTGTCCCATTGACTTGTACTACAAGATCCTCATGTTACATTTTCCCTGCCCCAGTCTTAGAATCAGCCATTTATCCAAGGAGCCCTAGTTTCTTTTGTTGGACAATGGTATTTTGAAACTAAGATCCAGGCACTGAGATAGAGGGCGAGAGAGAACCCCGAGCAGGCTCCACGCTGTCAGTGTGGAGCCCAACGTGGGGCTCAGTCCAACGAACTGTGAGAGCTGAAATCAAGAGTCAGACACTTACCTGACTGAGCCCATCATTTATTTATGTTTTATTCCTTATATATATGTAAAGCAGTTTCAAACTTTTTAATCTGTACTCCCTGAAAAACAAATTTACCAACTAAAGTACAGTGTTTGTGTACAGAGTACTGATTTAAAAAAAAAAAAAAAAAAGAATGAGGGGCACCTGGGTGGCTCGGTCGGTTAAGCATCTGACTTCGGCTCAGGATCGCACGGTTCATGAGCTCATGGTCCGGGCTCTGGGCTCCATGCTAACTGTGCGGAGTCTGCGTGAGATTCTCTCTCCCTCTCTCTCTGCCCTTTGCTCACTCACACCCTTTCTCTCTCAAGCATAAAAAATTTTTTTAAAAGATGAAATATCTGTGTGTTGAGGATAGTTTTAAAGACAATCACACAAGACTTTGTACTCTTTGATGGCCTCATCTTCTTTGTAGAATTGTCTGTTAGAGCTTTGTGTCTGCTTGAAGATTTACCCATGGCTCTAAGCACAAAGGATGATACAGATAGTAATTCTAAGAGTAGTGAAATACCCAAATACAGGAAGCTAATAATAGGAAAAGTACCAAGAACCTTGGATAATCGATCTGTCAATAGTGGGCACTTTATGGATGTTCATGCATTTGTGCTGTTTTTGTTAGCATTTGTCTTGTGACATTTTTTATAAAATGCCTTTCTCGCTGAAATGACTACCATAGTTTCACATCTACCCTGGTTATTAATGGATTTTTTTTTTCTCTGAAATCGTAAATACCTTGAGGAATTTCAGCATAGTAATAGATTTGAGTTTTGGCTACTCTGAACAATACTGTAGGTTTTATTGTCATTGGTGGCGTTTTGAAGGAGTAGCAGCTGGGCTTTTGTTAAAGAAAGATTTAATTCACATATTGATGAGGATACCAAAAATGGGCCCTAATTGGTATAATTCCATCTGGATTTGTGGCCAACATTGTGACAAGTTTTAATCTTATTCTTAAGGATGCTGTTCTGTGTAGCTCCTTCCCTCCTCTCCTGCCCCGTTCCCTTCAAATTTTCTACTCTCTTTGCCAAGAAAATAATGGTTACGTTGCTGCTGTTTTCTTGCTTTTGGATCCAGCTTCTAGTAACTTTACAGTTAACTAGGTTTGCCGTTCATAAATGAAGTAACAGTACTAGCTGGCCACTAGCGAAGTCGTGGCATAATTGAATGTGTTTCTAGCTTCCTGCCTGATTGAGCGTCCCTGTGACACAGGTGTTCTGCATCTTTAAAAGCCTCTTGTTACCAGGGAGCAGCTTTGACTTTTCACACCGGGTGCACATTTGGTACAAGCAGTGAATGAATGTGATGCATGAATAAATATTTGTGTCCAGCCCACACATCTGCTTCTTTCGGTCTCTAGTGAGTTCATCCTGGTTTTTTGTTTTGTTTTGTTTTGTTTTCCAGCTGCTGTGACTTACTCGAAGCCTCGATTGGCCACATTTTGGCACTATGCCAAGGTTGAGCTGGTTCCTCCAACCCCTGCTGAGATCCCTACAGCTATTCAGAGCTTGAAAAAAATAGTCAAGAGCGCTCAAACTGGTAGCTTCAAACAGCTTACAGTTAAGGTAACTATAGGCTAAATGAAAATGTATGTGCATAACAGAAAATGTCTTCCCTTGGGATTATTCTGATTGTTTTGGTTAATACATGTATTTTCCAGTGAGGCCGAAACCTAAATAATGAGAGATAATCTGTTTCTTGACTGCTGCGAAAGATATTTACCTTTCTAATTTTGTCATCTGGGTTGAAATAATTCAAGCTATTTTATGTCTTCGTTTCCTATTAGTCGTATAACAAAGAAGTGAGCATTTTTACGGGGCACCTTTTTTCCCTCTCCTGTTTTGGTTAGTATGCTGAAATAGGATGGTTTACTTTGCTGATTCTATACTTTTTTTCAATCTGTAGTCCTGGAAGTATTCCCAGTTTAGCCAAAAGATCTCTTGGACTATATCACAATCAGGAGGCTAACACTCATATGGAAGATAAAAATACCAAAACCTAGCAAGCACATCCCGTAACATGAAGGGTTATTGAATTGCATTCAGATAAAATCTAAAGACTGTAAGAATTGGAGCTTGGATTTTATGTTTGCTTGCTTGAGCCAAACACAGGATACAAAAAAACCTAAATAACTAAATTACTGCTGCCTTTAGAATCTACATCCTGGAAAATCGTTATTTTTCAGGAGACTTCCAATATTTCTGGTCTCTTTTGAAGGGGAAAATGAAAATTCGCATCCAGGTACTTAAAGGAACAGACCCAGTTGTGTTGTGGAAAAGTACTTTTTTCAACTAGAGCTTCAAGATCCATGGTTGCTTGCATGCAGCATTGCTTTTAGGAACCAGTCATGTGCTTGTTTTGCTCTCAGGGCAGTACAACATTGATCTGGGAAACTGAATATTCACTGAATATTTGGAAAGAGTTAAACCAAATAATAAATGAATAAAGGGGAAGACCAAGCTCTTCAACTCTCAACAAATTCTCTTTGGCCAGACAGAATTGTCTGTTCTGAGACTTGCCTTCCTATCCTTTCATATGAATGCCCTGTCTAAATGTGTCAGCTCTTTCCAGGATGTGGGTTGTTTTAGGGCTCATAAAGTGTCTCATAAACTAATAATGAAAGGGTTAAGTCAGTTCAGCTCTTTAAAGAACGCTTTGAAAGAATTTATAAGCTCTGGACTATTTACCTTACATAATTGAAAGTTCAAGTGTCCTCAGCAGTTGAACAAATTTAACATCCGTGATTCTTGACTTGGGCTAAAATCGCCCTCTAAATGAGTAGCATCCTTATATTCTGTTGCTTACTCCTGGAAAAGAATACTTTTAAATATGTAAGAAAAAAATGTACATTAAAATTTATGCTGCTTTTTTCAGGAAGCTCTGCTGAATGGTTTGGTGGCCACTGAGGTGTGGATGTGGTTTTATGTCGGCGAGATCATAGGCAAGCGTGGCATCATTGGCTATGATGTTTGAAGACCAATCTTTAACATCTGTCTGTCTGTATTTGGTTTGTTATTTGAGTGTTTTTGGACAATATGTGATCAGACTGGTATTTGAATAAAATAAGATAATGTATCAAAATCAATGTTTTCTCTATCAGACACTACATGGAAGGATCACAGTTTCTCTTGATAATAAGAGGAGTTGTCTTTTGCTTTAATGCAGCTCTAAGTGCATGTCTTTTGCTTAGCCTAAAATCGGAAAGGATCTATGTGAACATACCAACCTGGTGTATGCATTTATGAGGATAATTTGAACAACAGATTAACATTCTAATTGAGTGTTTAAAATGGATGATAAATTTATTTCCAGAATAGGGAAAGTCTTTCCAGGGAAAGACTTGGGAAAACTAGAACTTGCTACAGTAGGAAAAACAGTAATACCACGTGCCAAACTGATATGGTTAAATCGTGTTAGTAATACAAAGAACAAAATTTGGATGGTTTCTCTTTGCCAAAATCAGAGATAGAATTTTTTGATAACACCTGTATTTATAAATGCTGGAGTACTTGGTGATATTCTGAGTATCTTTGTAACGTCTTTAACCGCAGGACATAGCAAATGAGAGCCAGGATGTACATTTTTAATCTAATTTTGATGTGTATTATATTATTAATCTATTCTGTTTTTTCCAGTTTTATGATTTTTAGACCCTATCTTTGCAAAAATAAGATACCCTGTGGGTATTTAAATAGCTACAATTTAGGGGCGCCTCGGTGGCTAAGCTGGTTAAGCATCCGACTTCGGCCCAGGTCATGATCTCACCATTCCCTAGTTCAAGCTCCGCGTCAGGCTTTGTGCTGACAACTCAGAGCCTGGAGCCTGCTTCAGGTTCTGTATCCCCCCCCCTTGTCCTTTGCCCCTCCCCCACTCACTCTCTCTCAAAAATAAACAAACATTTAAATAAATAAATAGTTATAATTTAGTATCATCCATGGGTCTAAATAATACATTATATCCTGAAATAAATAGAAATGATTGCCATCTGCCTGTCTTCTTGAGCTGTTTTATTTTTATTTTTTTTAACGTTTATTCATTTTTGAGAGACAAGAGTGTGAATGGGAGAAGGGCAGAAAGCGAGGGAGACACAGAATCCAAAGCAGGATCCAGGCTCTGAACTGTCAGCACAGAGCCCGACATGGGGCTCGAACTCAGGAGCTGTGAGATCGTGACCTGAGCTGAAGTCGGACACCCAACCAACTGAGCCACCCAGGTGCCCCTTCTTGAGCTGTTTTATTGAGGATATAAAAGAGACTTAACCAGTTGTTGGCTTCTCTGGGGATCATACCATCTTTGAATGGCTTATTGGTATGTTTCTAAGGCCATTAGAACGGTCTTGCAACCATTGCAAAACATGTTTTACCAGCTGATGATAACCAAAAGGTGGTTGCATACTAGAAAAGCATCGTGGCTCACCGTATAGTGTTACTTCTTTAACAGCACTAAACATGTATCCAGTCATTTGTCCACCGCATTCAGAAAACTGCTGTAGCTTAGTAAACGGCACAGTTTTCCCAAGTGATCGGCAGGAAAGTCAACACAGAGGCTGCTGCTCTTTTGAAATGAAGCGATGCCTGACTTACTGCTTCTTGCACTGATCACAGGTGGTCAAAACCGAAACTGCCTCTTCAAAGGGCATTCGGTAACTTAAAATATGCATTGTAAAAGACTGAGAATCACTGACTACTACAATAAGGGTGATCTTTATGAGTTTCTCCATTTCATACAGTGAGTATTAAGATTAACAAAAACACACATTTCACGGTGTGGAGGCAGCTAGCACTACTAACCTACAAGGCTTAGTTGATTGGCAACATGTCATGTTTTTCAACCATCTGGTCACCCCAGAAAGTTCTCAAAATAAACATTGACTGCTCACTTCACTGCAACTTCCTCGTCTGCTGTACAGCGCACCTCTGATGTGTGGTGGCTAGAAGTGCATGTATAGAGTTTTCTTAGGTTAAAAGAGCAGTGGGCTCCTTAAAGTGGCACCTTCCCCTCACCAGCCAGTTACCTTCTGCCCTCCTAAATCCCACATGCCTTATCTCCCAGTAAAGAACCATCGAGACCGTCTTTCACCGAATTTGTGTGTGCCCAGTGATTGCCACTGGCAACTTGAGCACCCCTCAGATACTCACTGCGCACCTCCTAACTCGGGGCGCTGTGCTAAGTGGGAGAAACATCAGGAAACGAGACTGAACGTTACCTGCTTCATGATGTGCCTGGTCTGGCGAGACAGGTAATTAAGCGTGCAGTTACAGTAAGGTGAGAAGTGCTATGATGAGGGAAGCGGGAGGTATGCTTGGAAGAGTCTAAGGCAGATTTGAGAAGGGAGTTCCAGGGAGGCTGTCAGAGCAACTACTATCAAAAATAAACCAGAGGAGCAAGAGTTAGCCAAGAATGGGACATGGTACACTGGGCAGCCAGTGTAAAAGCTATTAAGTCGGAAAAAGTCTGGCATATTGGAGGGTCTGAAAGAACAGAAGTACGACTGAATCGCCAGGTAGAAGTAGTCATGTAAGACCAGAGAATGGGGACCAGATCATGAAGTGCCTTTTATGCCTTACTAAGGATCGGGTTGTCTCAAGGCCAGTGAATGGAGAACTGTTGAAGACTTTTGACAAGGCACGATTTCTGTCCTCAGTTTGTATGGTCTAACAGCAGCAGGCAATTTCACTTCCAGGTAACAGAGGCTAGGACAGGAACATGCATGGGGGACATGTGAGAGTACAGGTGGTCCTGTACTTCTCTCCATACGTAGAAATACAGATACTCGTGGGGCACCTGGGTGGCTCGGTCAGTTAAGCATCTGACACTTGAGTTCAGCTCACGTCGTGATCTCACGGTTCGTGGGATCGAGCCCTGTGTCAGGCTCTGTGCTGACAGTGCCTGCATGGATTCTCGCTCTAGCTCTCTGCCTCTCTCTCTCAAACTGAAAAAAAAAGAAAAAACCAGATGCAGATACTCTTAGTACACAGCATCATGAGGAGAGGGGAGATTATAGTTTCTGAAGTTCAAGCCAACTCTACATGTATCCCAGTCACTGTGTTTCAAAGGTGTGACTTCTAAGGAAACCACTTTATAAAAATAAATTCTTGAACCTAAATGTCAACAAATACCAGCCTTTTTATGAGGCTTTCATTTCAAGACCACATTGAACATGAAACTGTCCGCATTGCCTGCTTAATCCTCTGTTCTGCACATGTCACGCTGTTCTTCTTGGATAACAGTTTCTCCTTTCTTTTCTACTCATCTTTTCCATACCTAAGTTTCTTCTACCTTGATTTCTAAGGACAGCCCCATACAAATTACTTTCTTCGTATTTCATAATTGTATAGTGCTTCCCATTTTCAGAGCACTTGCACTGACTCGTTTCGCCCTCTACTTTCCTCCCAGGTAGGTGGCATCAGTGATAGACCCATTTAACAGGAATTCAGTAGCAGAAACATGAAATGATTTGGCTAGGATCCCATGAGTAACACGTAGTGGCACCACAAGTTGGGCCCAGGTAGTGGTGCCGTGTTGTGGTCTATGCCCTGACCATGCCTGACCACCTACCTAGTAGACCCGCCTCCACTGTATGTTCACAGGGCCTTATTACTTTGTATGCTCTCAGGCCTGTTTTGCCCTGCTGTCCATCTCTGGAAGCTTTATTGTCCCGTCAAAGGTCATCCTACCTAATCTTGGGTAAGGTCATATTTAGCTTCGTAGGACTTAATATTTCCTAATTAGCGTAGCTTTTATTTCTACCATAACATGAACTGGTACACTTGTGATCACTCAAGATAAATACAGTAGCAATTCGACCGGAAATTCTCTTAGAAGGGAATTAACCAGCTTACCTCCTGGCAATAAAATATCGATGTGTAAGACCCTGGACAATCTGCTTGTCTATAGCCTTGCCTTAATCTTTCAACCCTTGCGTCAGCCACTCAATTTCCCACCCGTCCCCATAAAAGCCAGCTTTAAATCTCATCAAATTACACATCCGCTGTCCCCGATTGTTGCAATTTATCAGTCGCCAAACTATTTTTTTGCTTCTTGACAATTTTTTTCTCCTGGCTCACTGTCACTACAAAACTACTTCCATCTTAATAATTGACGGTTTAAACACACACATGGATCAGTAGTTTTCAGAGTATGGTCCCTGGACACAGCAGCAGCAACATCACTAGGAAACTTAGAAATTCTCAGGCTCTACCTAGCAATTCTGGGGATGGACTCTGGCAATCTCTGTTCTAATCGGCTCTCCCATGTGATTCCGATACATACTGATGTTTGAAAAACATTGACCCAAATGATCCAACGAACTGGCCTCTCGGTTCCTGTTAAAGTCCATTGATTAGGTCTTTCCCTTCCTTTTCCCATGTCATCACCAATCTTTTCCACCACTCCATAGCTTGAGATTCACGCATCCATCTGACCACCTATTATCTTGCCAGCCCATTTCCACTAATACGCCGACTACATTCATTTGGAGTCACTGTGACCATCAGTACATAAGCTACCACCTCCCTCACCATCCCAATGTCCTCCTTTCCTTCCTGACCCAACTTCTATTCCACGGTCAGTCGCAATCACTCTCCTGAATATATCCCCACTGTCCTTGCCTCTCACTTTGTTGTCGTGCTCATTTGCCAAACCACAACCCTGGCTAAGTCTCTGTGCTCTGTACTTGCACCTATGTAGCTGGATGTAGCTGGAGAAAACAACTAAGGTGGCTGGTCTCACTAATAATATAAATTCCTGATCAGAACCTTAAGAACACATTTAATGCTACCTGACAATCATACTGTATTTCACTGAGCTATAATTACTTCTGTCAACAGGTAACTTCCATCAACAGATGGCTTCCTACTTTACTAAGAAAACTGAAGTGGGGCACTGTGTGCAACTCTTGATCTTGGGGGCGTGAGTTTGAGCCCCACGTGGAGTGCAGAGATTACTTAAATAACAACTTTTCTTTAAAAAAATGGAAACAATTGGAGAACTTCCACTGATTCCCACAGTATCATCTACTCATTACTATCTGTACCCGTATATATACCCCATCTTGTCTGTGTTGGGTTGCTCACGCTCCGTTTTAAAGCCACTCCCTCCTTTCAGTGTCTTCGTGCCATAATTTCTGCCCTTTCCAACATCATTAATTTTCTTCCCCTACTCCCTTGTTCCTATGAGTGTATACGTATGCTATGATCAAGCCCATCTTTTACTAAATCAGCTCCCTTTTGCAGCAAAACATCTCAACAGTTACCAATAGTGTCTCTGATGCCTGTTCTCTCTTGAGCCCACTCCAGTCAGGTGCTCATTCCTGTCACTTCACTGGAACTGCTCTCCTTATACCTTAAATGCAAGAGTCCATTCTCAATCCTCATCTCGTTTGACCTTTCAGCGGTATTTGACTCCCCTGAATATCTCTTCCTGTTTGATGCACTTTATGATACACTTGACTTCCAGGGCTTTCCTGTGGCCTTCCTTCTTCCTTACTTTTTTTTTTTTTTTTTTTTTTTTTTTTTTTTTTTTTTTTTTTTCACTTCTCAGATTCCTGTTCTGGTTCTTCCTTTCTCTGGCTTCCTATCTTTGGAATATCTCAGAGATAAGGCTCAGTCCTTCCTCCATCTGTATTCATCCCATTGGTGATCTCATCCAGTCCCGTGGTTTTAAATAACATCTGTATACTGATGACTCTCAAATTTGTTATCTCGAGCTCCTACCCCTCCCCTGAACTCTAAACACATATGCAACTGCCCATGTGATACCTCCACAACCTGCACGTGGTTTAATCGACACCTCGCGCTTGTGTCCAAAATCAGACTCTTGATTTTCTGTCCCATCCCCACCAGAAAGCTGTTCCGCAGTTTTCCCCCTCTCAGCTGATGGCAACTCCATCCTTCCAGTGCTCAGGCTACAGTCATCCTTAACTCCCAGTTCTCATATTCCATACCAATCCACCAAGAAGTCCTGTTGGTTCTGCCTCAAAAGACACCCAGGATCTGTCCCTTTCTACCGCCTCTACTCCTAACGCCAAGGCACTACCGTCTCTCGCTGGGATTCCTGAAATGAGCTCCTAGATGGCCTCCCGCCTCCAGGCTTGCCTGTCCACGGTCTATTCTAAACATCATTCAGAGTGACCCCACCAAAAAGTAAGTCAGACCATGTCAGTCCTCTGCTCAGAACCCTTCAGTGGCTCCCACCTCACTCAAGTTCAAAGCTAAAATCCTTACAGGGGACTACAAAGGCCCAATAAGAACTGGCTTTCTATTTTGTGTCTGACCTCACCTTCCGCCACTCTTCCCCTCTCTCCTACTGCTTCACCGGTCTTGGTCTTCCTCAAACATGCCTGTCTCAGCACTGGCTGGTCCCTAGGCTTGAAATGCTGCTCCCCAAGATCTCTCCAGGGCTGGCTCCCTTCCCACATTCAATGTTTTCATTGTGGGCTTCCCCAACCATGCTAATTACAATTCCAAGAAGCCTCTCTCCAAATACACTTTTTTTTCCTGCTCTTCCCCCCCAAAATTTCCCAAAATCAACATCTAACATTCTATATGATTCACTGATTTATTATGTTTATTGTTTGTTTTACCTTACTGAAATAAATGCAAGCCCCCCAAAGGCAGAAATTTTTACAGGCTGACTGGGTGCCTCAGTCAGTTGAGCGTCTGACTCCAGCTCAGGTCATGATCTCGCAGTTCGTGGGTTCGAGCCCCACATTGGGCTCTGTGCTGACAGCTCAGAGCCTGGAGCCTGCTTCTGATTCTGTCTCTACCTCTCTCTCTCTCTGCCCCTTCCTCCCCGCCCCCGCAGTCTGCCCCCCCAAAAGTAAATAAACATTAAAAAAAATTTTTTATTCTGTTTGTTCACTGATGCATTCCAAGCGCCAAGCTCCTAGAAGTCACTCACTAAAGATGTGATGAATAAACTAATTTACCCTTCAGTGAGCGCAGACCTTTATAAACTGCTGTTCCCTTTGCCTTCATCCTGGCTCTTTCTACCTGGCACATCCCTGTTCCACTCTAGGAGTCTCTTCTGATTTTCCCAGACTGCTTCTTTTTGCCCTCCTGTTGGACCTCTTACAACACGTACCATTGTACTCTAATGATATATTTACGTCTGTTTATTTCCCTTACTAGACTGTAAGCTTTTTAAGGAAGGTACAATATCTAACTCACCTTTGTAACCCTGGCCTATCACATTATCTGTCTGGCTTGCATATAGTAGGTTTTCAAACAGTGAGGCAGCAAACTCTCCTTACTGTGTTTGGAACCTGGTTGATAAACAGCAGACTTTAGTGGCAGTTTGCCACCGAGGGAGATGCAGGCCTGGGGGAGTCATTTCCTGAAGGCCTGCAGGCTGAGCCTGCCACAGAGCCGATGCCCGCTGAGTCACTCCTGCACCTCTAACTCCTGGCCTCTAACTCTGAAACAGAGATTGGGATCCCTGATTAACAGCCCCCGACTGAGCAAGGTGAGTGCCGCCCTGCTTTGGCACAAGGCTTGCGAGGAAAGAACGAGACGGTGGGCAGCCGAAGATCTTTGCTAGAAAACCTAGCTTGAAACCTGCGAAGTGCAGAAATTCCTGAGCAACTGACCATTGTAACTCCTTTCCTCGGCCGAGCTGCATTGCTGGGTTTGTTTATATCCTTAGAAGAACTGAAAGGACCACATCATAGACAGGTTTGCAAGCCCACACTCGTCCTCATAGGATTTACACATACAACCCATGGGGGGATTTTTCTAGGAATTGTATGTTGGACACTTGCAAAGTAAGAAAGCTTATCTTTAGAGGCTCCAAGTTTTAATGCACTCCAGCTTGTCAAAACCAAGAGCAATTAAAGCCCTGTTGTGTGGTTTCGAATGATAGCCTGCTTGTTAAAATAGCTATTGTTTCCCCTGAGGACAGCCTGCATTTTTACCTTGATGTCGTCTCACTTTGGGTCCCAAGGGGGCAGGGAACTTAACAGAACGAATAGAGTTCTGAGATAACAGTGAAGTCTAAGGTGATGAGAGGAAATTAGTTACCAATTTTAATGACCTTCGGGCGGAGTTATGGCATGAAAGCCACATAAAGCCCAGGATCGGACAAACAAACAAGTGACATCAGCCAACTAAATCTGAAGTCAAAAGTGGTATCTTGATTATCATTACTCTACCTTGGACGGTGTTAGGATGTCATCTGCCTCGAATATGCTGGTAGAGAGGACTGTGCTTTATTATGGGATAGACGCGTTACTACCACATGAAGGAAACTATTTTCCGCTTCACCCAAGGCTCCAGATTTCACCCCCGCTGCACTGAGGGTAAACACTGAGGCCAAATGGTCCTAGATTTGGGACCCTTGAGTCTGTTTGGCCATCACCATCTGACTCTTTGCTTCAGAAGAAAGCTGCCTGCAAAGACGGAGTAATAACCTCTCAAAGTCGTCTGCGGGAAGAATACAAATCAGCAACAAAACCCACTTTTTATCTCTCTTAAGACCGTGTCTGTCGCTACATGGGTCCCTCATTTGTCCATCTCGGCGACGGCAAAGACCTGGTGCAGGTTAACAGAAGCCACTCGTCTTAGAAGATTGGAAACAAAATGTCACTCTCCTCACTTTCCACCGCAAAACGAAATGAAGTCCAACCATTTGCCTGAGGTGAGTGAGTCAGGGACAGAGGACTGGAATGCAGGACTTGATTCCTGGTTTCCTAACCCTAACCACATCCTCCCTATCTCGGACATTTAGGCTGGTTATTGTACTGTGAGTGGCAGGAATGGGAAAGGGGATGGTTTCCTTTTTATATTTTTATTCAGAAACTTACTTACATCTGAACTCTAAGCCACATGTAAGACACTCCATTTAAACTCTAGCAGGAGCAAGTGATGATTCTTAACATATAATTTGCATCGGAGCCTCAGACACCACGATTTTTCCTGCATCTCAAGCAATAGAATTGACTAGGTGTTCATAGGGCTCAAAACAGAGAAGAGAGTAAGGCTAAAGAGGAGAGGCTAAAACCTAATCCTAAACGTCTTTTCTTTTTAAGTTTATTTATTTATTTTGAGAGAGAGAGAGAGAGAGAGAGAGAGTGAGCAGGGGAGGGGCAGAGAGAGGGAGACAGAGAATCCCGAGCTGGTCCCCCACCACTAGCTGGAGTGCGATGCGGGGCTCGTGAACCGTGGGATCGTGACCCCGGCTGAAACCAAGAGTCGGACCCTCAACCGACCAAGCCACCCAGGCACCCCCTGCTCCTAAACATCTTAAAAGTCAAATGAACCAATGATCACTTAATTACCTAGTTTCTACCCATAATATCTCAAAATAAGTTCTCAGTTTTTAAACTTCGTATCAGGAGCTCCTATGACTTCACATAGGAGAGACATTAATACATGTAGCTTTTAATTCAGGTTTACATTTTGCATCAGAGACTATAAGGCCTTTGCCTTGTGCAATGATGGTCATATTCTCACAGGTTTCTGGTTTTTTTTTTTTTTTTACTCCAGTCATCTACCAAAAGAGTCTAGGAATAAACAACTAAACACAACGCATGCATTGTAATATAGATTCAGAAACATGTCAAAGCAACCTTACCCAACTGGCCTTGAAAAAGATAACCTTTAGGAAATCTTCCCGGCCTGTCCTGCTTGCTGAAGAGAAAATAACTAAACGCTTATTACTCGAAGTTCTTCTTCACCAGACAAGAAATTCTAGTCTTTCAGTATGAACACCTTCACTTGTGGAAACTCATCTCAGAGTGCAGGAACTGGTAGCATCTAGTTCCTCAGAATATTCTTCAGTCAACAAGTTGTCCACCTAGCTAAGGGACAGCTTCCTGGAATTAAGACTGCAGAACCTAGGTTATAATTAACTCAGACTTCCTCCTCCTTTTGTACCTTGGCCATGACCTTAATCCTCACCTAGATTTTCCATCCCATCTACGGATAAAAATTTGTTCTAAATTAGATCAACTGAACTCTATTCCTGTTAGCCTAAGATAAGTTGGCATTGGTGGCTGAAAGGAATCCTAAACCAATTTTAGACCATTTAGTTAGACTTTAAGCATGACTCCAAAAAAAAAAAAAAAAAAAAGCTAGACATCTCGGTGAGAGGATAATATTGCTCACTTGTACCCTTTTTTCTCCCCCTAGTAAAAAGAAAACACTCACTTGATAATGTTAGGTCCAGTGAATTTCTTCAAAGTAATTTGGAGGCCAACAAAATGCCTCCCATTCCAGAACTGCGGGATCGACAACACACAGAATTAAAAGGAGTGATAAAATGGAAGGGACTTTGGAATTTAACAGGTTTCAACTGCATGGAATTGAAGTCCTATTTAAATAATGGTCAGTAGGTCCATTGCTACTTATTTAAAGAGCTCAAAGCCCTATCCTGTACGATCTCCTTGGTTCTTGCAACTTGGCAGAAGATAAGGTTTTGGGGATAGAGAACAGAGTGTTTTCCAGGTGTGAAATTTGAGATTCGAAGAAGCTGATTCAGAATCTTCACTCACATGCAAGTCTTCCAGAAAAGAGGTATACTTTACCTACTGCATTAAGGAGAAAGTGGAGGGGCGCCTGGGTGGCTCGGTCGGTTAAGCGTCCGACTTCAGCTCAGGTCACGATCTCGCGGTCCGTGAGTTCGAGCCCCGCGCCGGGCTCTGGGCTGATGGCTCAGAGCCTGGAGCCTGCTTCCGATTCTGTGTCTCCCTCTCTCTCTGCCCCTCCCCCGTTCATGCTCTGTCTCTCTCTGTCTCAAAAATAAATAAACGTTAAAAAAAAAAAAAAAAAGGAGAAAGTCGAAACTGTCCAGCACGGACTCCTTCAATTTCCTCCCCTTCGCCTCAAACTAATCTGTTCCTAACTACCCTTCCTCCCTTTCTATCGTCCTAGAGGGAAGCATTTTGGACATTCTTTCCAAAACTATCCTTCTATATTTGCTCTTGATTCTCTCCCTTTCTAATCTTCGGGGCCCTCTCCCTATCCACCCCCCATTTTCGTTTGTTCATTTATTGGTTCAACAAACATTTATCACACTCTTGTTACAGGTCATATTAGGTTCTTGGGACACTAGAACAAGAGACATCTTGGGGCGCCTGGGTGGCGCAGTCGGTTAAGCGTCCGACTTCAGCCAGGTCACGATCTTGCGGTCTGTGAGTTCGAGCCCTGCGTCAGGCTCTGGGCTGATGGCTCAGAGCCTGGAGCCTGTTTCCGATTCTGTGTCTCCCTCTCTCTCTGCCCCCCCCCCCCCCGTTCATGCTCTGTCTCTCTCTGTCCCAAGAATAAATAAAAAACGTTGAAAAAAAAATTTTTTTTTTAAAAAAGACATCTTTCCTACCTTCACAGTGCTCACAGTCTAGTGGAAGAGGTAGCAAAATGAACAATTTCAAACCACACAGTGACGATACAGCATGTAAATAGCCACAGCAGAAGTCTGCATATTACGCGATGGTTGTACACACAGGACAGTTTAAAGAAGGCTGGAGCAGAGCGGGTAACACGTGAGCCGGACCTAGACGTTGGCCAACGGGACAAGTGGGGAAGGAACGGCATTTTAAACAGAGGGAATAACATGCACCAAAGCATGACCATGCAAGAAAATCGCCATCCAGGAAGGCAAACAACACAAGGAATCAGAGGTGTGTTTGGAGGTAAGAAGTGAGGGAGCATTTGAACAAATAATAAGGATCTTGAAGACGATAGGAATTATGCAAGTATCTTAAATATTTAAGTATTAAAAGTACGGTCTAATTTGCATTTGAGGAAGTTCAGTCTTGCAGCAGAGGACGATTAGACTGGGAACTATTGCAGTAACCCTGAAGACAAATGGGCAAGCGGGAGCGCACGGTGAGGCCATTAGAAGAGGTGATTCAGAAAGAGGCAGACTTCAATGTAAAGAGGAATTCAGTTTAAGGACATACAAGTGAAGGTGCCCAACAGAATATTGGTTATATGTGTCTGCAGTTTAAAAGTTAGGAGCGGGGCGCCTGGGTGGCGCAGTCGGTTAAGCGTCTGACTTCAGCCAGGTCACGATCTCGCGGTCCGTGAGTTCGAGCCCCGCGTCAGGCTCTGGGCTGATGGCTCAGAGCCTGGAGCCTGTTTCCGATTCTGTGTCTCCCTCTCTCTCTGCCCCTCCCCCGTTCATGCTCTGTCTCTCTCTGTCCCAAAAATAAATTAAAAAAAAATGTTGAAAAAAAAATAAAAGTTAGGAGCGCCTGGGTGGCTCAGAGCCCCACATTTGGGCTCTGTACTGACAGCAAGGAGCCTGCTTGGGATTCTCTGTCTCCCTCTCTCTCTCTGCCTCTCTCTCACTCTCTCTCTCTCTCTCTCTCCCCAAAATAAACAAATCAGGGGCACCTGGATGGCTCAGTCAGTTCAGTGTCTGACTCTTGGTTTCGGCCCAGGTCACGATCTCATGGTTCATGAGTTCAAGCCCCGCTTGGAGCTCTGCTCTGACAGCACAGAATCTGCTTGGGATTCTCTCTCTCTCTCCCCCTCTCTCTGCCCCTCCCCTGCTCGGGCGCACACTGTCTCTCAAAATAAGTAAATAAATAAACTTAAAAAAAATAAAGAAATAAACATTAAAGAATTTTAAACTAATATTGCCCTGTATGTGAACTAATCAGAATTTAAATAAAAACTTAAAGAAATAAAGAAAACTGAAAAGTGGTTAGTGGCGGAGATGTGAATTTGGAAGTCACAAGCACATCGGGGATGACTGGGGACTTGAGTATGAGGTGAGGTTGCTTGGGAAAAGTGAGTAAGCTCCATGGGGGAAGGCAGGCATTTTTCCAGGTTTTGTTTATTACTATTTTCCCAACACCTAGAATTGTCCCTGGACTTTAATAAACAATCAGTAAGGTGGTTTTTTTTTAATGTTCTTTTTTTTTTTTTTTTTTTTTTTTTGAAAGAGACAGAGCATGAGCAGAGGAGGAGCAGAGAGAGAGGGAGACACAGAATCCGAAGCAGGCTCCAGGCTCCGAGCTGTCAGCACACGGCCTGACGCGGGGCTCGAACTCACGGACCGCGAGATCATGACCTGAGCCGAAGTCGGACACTTAACCGACTGAGCCACCCAGGTGCCCCAGTAAGTATTTAAATGAATGAAATACTGGAAAGAAAAGAGGGCTAAGAACATAACTCTGAGAAACACCGACATTTACATGAAAAGAAGCCAGTGAAGGGGTTTGAGATAGAGAGTTGAGAGAGGTAGGAGGAAAAAGTAGGAAGGAAAGAGTGGGGGTCACAGACACCAGAAGTTCAACGATGCTACGAAAAGACCGAGAACAAGAACTAAAAAGTCTTCATTAGTTTTAGCACCCCGAAAGTCACAGGGTTTTTTTTATGACAGCCGTATCAGTGGGGATGGCAGGCAGGTGATAGTGGTTTGAAGCGTATAGGCATGGTAAGAAAATGGAGGCTGTGAACGTAGATATTCTTTTCAGAAACTTGGTTGCATGGTCATTAAGCAATTTTCCCCATTTATTTTATCTTTTTTTAATGTTTATTTTTTTGAGAGAGAGACCGAGACAGAGAGAAAGGGAGGGGCAGAGAGAGGAGGACAGAGGATCCAAAGCGGGCTCTACGCTGACAGCAGAGAGGTCCCATATGGGGCTCGAACTCCCGAATCGTGAGATCATGACCTGAGCCGAAATCGGACGCTTAACCAACTGAGCCACCCAGGCGCCCACCATTTATTTATTTTCTGACCTAGGCAGCTCTTGTAATCCGTCACTCTATAATGAGCATAAATATATACATTCAATTCACTTAATCATTTATGTATCCATTCATCCTCGACGCTCTTTCTCTCATGCCCTACGCTTAACACATCGGCAAATTCCCACTCTGTCTTTGTAATATATCCTGAATCTGACCATTTCTCATCACCTCCACACTACCACCCAAGGCCAAGACCCCATTATCTGTCACCTGGACCAGTGCAGTAATCTTCCAGCAGATCTCCCTGCTCCTACCCTTGCCTCTCTCTTATCTATTCTTTTTCCTTTTTTTTTTTTTTAAGATTTTATTTTTAGGTAATCTCTACACCCAACATGGGACTCAAACTCACGACCCGGAGAAAGAGTCACAGGCTCCACCCACTGAGCCAGCAAGCTCCCATCCCTCTAGTCTGTTCTTTTACCCACAGCCAGAGTCACCCTTCCAAGTATGAAGTCATGGGGCACCTGGGATGCTCAGTCGGTTGAGCGACTGACTTCAGCCCAGGTCATGACTTCAGCTCAGATCACAATCTCACGGTTCATGAGTTCAAACACCCGCATCGGGCTCTGGGCTGACAGTTCAGAGCCTGGAGCCCGCTTCAGATTCTGTGTCTTCCCCTCTCTCCGACCCTCCCCCTCTCACGCTCTGTCTCTCTCTCTCAAAAATAAATAAACATTTAAAAAAGTGTAAAGAAAATCCTAAGTCATATTTTGTCAGTCTTCTCTTTAGAACCCTCCAATGGCCTGTCATCTCCTTTTAAGTCCCTGTGTAATCTGAACCCCCACCCCCACCCCCGCCATTACTTTGTTCACCTCATCTCCTACCACTAGTCCCCTCAGCCACTCCACACCAGCCTCACTGGCCCCCTTCTCAACACACTCCACCTCAGGCCTTCGGTATTTGCTGGTTTACGCTGGGGACACTCTCTCCTCAGACATCATCGTCTCCCTCAGCGCTCTGTTCAAATATCCAAAGGTCTTCCCCGGCCAACCTTCACAAAACCATCGCACCGCCGCCTCCCTCGCAGCCTTCTCTTCTCTTTGTCCTGCTTAATAGCACTTGTCCCCAGCCGGCCCATCACAGTCATGCATTTATTGTCTCTTTCCCTTCCCTAGACTGTGCACACCTACCAAGTACAGCTACCAAGAGCACCTCCTCCAGAGAAGCGGAGGTAAAGATAACATAGAAACTATCCCTGCCCTTGAGGAACCCACACGTCCGTGAGTCATAGAACCTAACGAGTAATTAGGATGGAAACGCTCAAAGCAGTTGGATTCGAGAGTCTGAGGCCCCGGGGAACAGTGCGGTTTGGGCCACTCTGCCAGTAGTTCAAACCATGAGTTCACCCTAAGAGAATGTAAGAAATGAAAAGCACTCGGGAGACACCGATGTTTAAGGGGTGAAGGTCAGAGAAAGGAGGCCAAGAAGGGATAATAATAATAATCAAGGAAGTGAAAAAGAGCTGGAAGAAGGAGCCGCTGACCTCCGAGCTGCTAGAGGCTTCGCAGGACGCTCCGGATAATCAAGCAGGGATCATGCCTTCCGATTCACTCCGTGTCAGCTACCGTTCGAAGCACGTTTCCTATGTTCGCACTGTAAACCTCACACCAACCCGGGGAGTTAGGCACTGGTGTGTCCCTATCTTGCAGAGAACGCCGATTCACTCACCCAAGTGCACACGCCTCCGGAGAGAGATCAGAACCCACGCAATTTGAACTAGCCCTCTTAACCGCTGTGCTGTTATCCATACCGCTATGCTACGCTACCTCTGTACATTTTCTTTCCTATTTTACTGAGTACCTGCTAAGGGCCAGGAATTCTAGGCCCTGGACATAGAGTAGTGAGGTAGACAAGGTCCCTCTCTTCACAGAGCTCATATCCTTGTGCGGGACACGACACCCAACAGGGCAACAGACGCGTAATAGACAAGAAGTGCTGGGAAGAAAAATGAAGTCGGGTAAGGTTCCACAAGTGATAGGGAGTTGCCTCTCTGAGGAGGTGACACTGAGTAGCGACCTGAAGGAAATGAGAGAGGGAGCCAAGAGGATATCTGGGGGAAGAACATTCCAGGCAGAGGCAACAGCAGGTGCAGGAGCCTTAAGGTGTGAGTGTGCCTGGTGTGTTCCAGGAACTGCGAGGAGGTCAGTGCAGCGAGAGCACAATGAACTAGGGGAGAGAGAGGCAGGTGATAAGGTCGGAAAGATCTGGAAAGGTTTCCAGGTCGTATTGTTAAGTGAAAAAAATGAGGGGATCAGGCATACTAGTTTGTATGTTATAATCACATTGAGTATCTCTCTATACAGACTGTGTATGTTTCTATACGTAGAGATTGGTGAATTTTATATGTATATGTGCTTATTTATATTCTGAAGTATTAGACCACAAACTTAACAGTGATTACCTTTGGAGGGAAGGAAGGGATATTCAGACTTTTAACTGTTCCATGCTGTTTGAAAAATTTCACCTTGCATATATTACTTTTATAACAATCAAAAGTTAGCTTAAAAAGCTACAACAATGGGTCACCTGGGTGGTTCAGTAGGCTAAGCATCTGACTCTTGTTTTCGGCTCTGGTCATGATCTCGCGGTTCATGAGTTCGAGCCCCATGTCAGGCTCTGCGTTGGCAGCCAGGAGCCTGCTCGGGATTCTCTGATTCTGCCCCTTCCCTGCTCGCTCTGTCTCTTTCTCTCAAAATAAGTGAACTTAAAAAAAATCAAAATAAATAAACTTAAAAGAAAGTGACAAACGAAAAACTCTTAACCACATGTGAAGGGGCTCCAGCGAAAGTCTTTCTCTTTCCTTTTGCAGCCGAACCCCTCCAAAGAGTTGCCTCCACTCGCTTCTCGTCCTTTTCATTTCTTCCTCAACCAAATGCGACCTGACTTCAGACTTTGCTTTTTCCCTGCAACTTCTTTCACCACGATGGCTTGTGACTTCCCTAGGACTATGAGGGACACTCTTCAGTCCTTTCGCCTCTTGATCTGGCTGCCACATTTGACATTGTTTACAGCTCTTCTGTTTGAAACGCTTTCTCCTTTGGCTTCTCTCTAGCCCCCTTTCTCCCTCACTGAGCATTCTTTCTGAGTTTCCTTTCCTCGGCTACTTTTTGTCAGCCCACCCAGCAGATATGGGTTTCCTCTGGTTCCCTTCTTGACCCATTTGTCTCTGAGTGCTACCCACACTCTTTCTGTGTGGTCTCATCCAGGCCCACGGTCTTGGCGGCCAACTCGATGCCTCCAAATCCCAGATCTAGATTTTTTTAGCCTGTTCTCGAGCTCCAGTCAGATCTATCCAGCTGCCTATTAAAAGCCACACCTGCAGGCAGCTCATCACCTCCAAAATCACCTTCCTCCTTTTGTCCTTGTCTTCGAGGGTGGTGTCAGCATCTGCTTGATCGACCCTAGCTGGCAACCTGAGAAAAGCCTCTCTTCTTCACCCTCCATATCTGAATGGACACCAAAAGTCATTCTCTCTACCAACTATCTTTGGAATCTCATTCCTACGTCTCCACTACCACTGCACCCATAATCTACATAATCTGGACTACCGCATACGGATGTACGAGTCTTAAGTCCTGGAAGAGCTCAGAGATATTCTAACTGCATTCTCTGCTTCTGGTTTCACCATCAGCCTGTTTCTTACACCCAGTTGTCACAGTGATGTGGCACAAAGTTCATGATGCCGGTCGCTCCCTGAAATCTTTCCATTGTTTCCTAACCTGGCTTGCATAAAATCCAAAACCCTTGGTATGATCTGTGCAGCCCTCTTTTGACGCTTTTCCACATGTACCTTTAAAAAACATTTTTTTTTTAATGTTTGTTTATTTTTGAGAGAGAGAGAGAGAGTGCGAGAAGGGGAGGAGCAGAGAGAGAGGGAGACACAGAATCCGAAGCAGGCTCCAGGCTCCGAGCTGTCAGCACAGAGCCCGATGCGGGGCTTGAATTTGGGAACGGGGAGATCGTGACCTGAGCTGAAGTCGGGTACTTAACCAACCGAGCCGCCCAGGCACCCCTTAAATAAAATGTGTTTTTTTTTTATTTTTTTTTTAAATTTTTTTTTTCAACGTTTTTTAATTTATTTTTGGGACAGAGAGAGACAGAGCATGAACGGGGGAGGGGCAGAGAGAGAGGGAGACACAGAATCGGAAACAGGCTCCAGGCTCCGAGCCATCAGCCCAGAGCCTGACGCGGGGCTCGAACTCACGGACCGCGAGATCATGACCTGGCTGAAGTCGGACGCTTAACCGACTGCGCCACCCAGGCGCCCCTAAAATGTGTTTTTAAAACAAATAAGTATATGCAACTGCTGAATTCCTCTGATAAAACAAGAGTCTTTGGGCATGAATCCTAACGACTGAGAGTTCAGCCGGGAAGGGTCACTTATTCTGCAAACATTAATTGGACTGGTACAGACACTGCTTAGCACAGAGGATGCAAAGACAGGTAATACACGGGGCACCTGGGTGACTCCGTCGGTTGAGCTTCTAACTTCGGCTCAGATCACGATCTCAAGGTTTGTAAGTTCAAGCCCCATCTTTGACTCACTGCTGTCACTGCAGAGCCCCTCTCTCTCTGCCCCAACCCCGCTCACGCTCTCTCAAAAATACTAAAATAAAATAAAAGAGAAGTAAAACACGATTCCTGTTCTCAAAGAGTTCCTGGCTCCCAAATCATCTAGTCCTTACCTTTGGCAGGGACTACAACTAATCCTTTACTTAAAGCCAGCTGTCCACACTGGGGTCAGTACTTAAAGTCCTTTTAGTCACAGACGTAGCTATACGTAATTCTTTTGGAGCTCAGAAATGGGAACTCATGGATTCAGGGCAGTAGCAAAATGTAACCATTTCTTCCTTTAGGAAGGATGCCTGTGCAAAGGGTAATGGACTTGACCCTTTCTTCCCCACAAGACAGTAGCATCTAAAGATTCTGAACTGTCTTCTGTTCAGTGATGCTCAAGTCTTCCAATGGGCAAGTTGAAACGACTCAGCCACCGTTCTTTTTTTTGTTTTTCAAATGTTTATTTATTTTTGAGAGAGAAAGAGACAGAGCATGATTGGGGAAGGGGCAGAGAGAGAGGGAGACACAGAGTTCAAAGCAGGCTTCAGGCTCTGAGCTGTCAGCAGAGAGCCTGATGTGGGGCTCAAACTCGAGAACAGGGAGATCATGACCTGAGCCGAAGTCGGACGCTTAACCGACTGAGCCACCCAGGAGCCCCATCAGCCACCGTTCTTTCTTAGTTCGATGACTTTTGGGACCACTACTGCAATGTTTTCCAGTGGGGGCCTATTTGGAGAAAGGAAATTGCTGATTTGAGAGAGGGTATCTTCACTAATGCCTAAGGAAATCCCTGAGGGGAAATGTGTCTACCTGAATGAGAGAGAAGACACTTTATTTACATTATGTCATTCAACCTTCATAATACTCTTATGAAGTTGCTATTAATATCCTTATTTTTGCAAATTAGGAAACAGGCGTAATGAGCCTGGTGGCCTGCTTCAAGATCACATGGCTACAGTTTTATCGGACCTACAGTTCAAGCCCAGATTTGTGGCATACTGGTTTGCTATGAAAAGTCTTTCCAGGGAGGAGAAAAGGGAGTAAACATCTCGAGGTCCATTCAAACCAGAACATGAGCTTGCAGAAAGGGGCACGATTTGGGGTTCTTGTCTTAAATGTTTCCTTTTGTTGTTTGGGGAAAAAAAAGTGAAATATGTGCATTTCCAGTAGGTTGTCAAAGATCAAGAAGTTAAAAATCCTTTCTGGAAGGATAGGGGGGAAAGATGCTCTCTTAAACATTGCTGGTGGGGGTATGAATTAGTACAATCTTTACTGGGGACAACATCTCTCAAATTTCCAAATATACGTACCTTTTGACTCAGTAATCCCACTTCTAGAAATTTGTACTACAGATATATTTGCACACTGGCAAAATTACAAATAGTCAAAACAATGCACTGTAAAATTGTTTGAAAGAACAAAAGTTTAGAAACAACGTAAGTCCCCACTGACGGAGAACTGGTGAAGTAAATTATGCTATATCTATTCCGTGCAGCCCTGAGAATGAGGAAATGCCATCTACTAATAGGAATTATTTCCAAGATACAGATTTCCAGGCAAGATCCAGGAAGTGGGGGTGATATTCTTTCATTTATGAGAAAACTTCTATACGCACTTGCTTGTATAGGCACAAACTATCCCTGGAAGAATTATATGAGACACTGATAACGTTAGCTGCCCCTAAGAAGAGGTAAGCTATGACTGCAGGAGGGGAGTTCAGAGCAACAGTGGAGGAAAGACTTTAATTCCTTTAAACATTTAACCATATGAATATATTAGGTATTCAAGAAAAAGAAACTGGGGGCACCTGGGTGGCTCAGTTGGTTAAGCGACTGACTTCGGCTCAGGTCATGATCTTGCGGTTCGTGAGCTCAAGCCCTGTATCCGGCTCTGTGCCGACAGCTCAGAGCCTGGAACCTGCTTTGCATTCTCTGTCTCCCTCTCTGTCTGCCCCTCCCCTGCTCACGCTCTGTCTCTCTCTTTCTCTGTCTCAAAAATAAACATTTAAAACAACTGAATTAAAATCAAACATGTCTTTTTAGTACATTCATAGTTGTACAGCCATTACCATCATCCAACCCCGTAATTCTTTTCATATTGTAAATCTGAGACTTTATACCTATTAAACAGAAAATCACCATTCTTCCCCACCCTACCCCTGGCAACCACCATACTTTCTGTCTCCATGATTCTGAATACTCTACGTACCTCACATAAGTGGAATCATACAGTACTTGTCTTTTGTCTTCTTGTGGCTGGCTTATTTCACTTAGCACGATGCCCCCATGATTCATCCATAGTGTAGCATAGCACAGGTTTTCCTTCCTTTTTAAGGCTGAATAATATTCCAGCATATGAAGGTACCACATGTTGAATCCATTCATCAGACAACGTGAGTTGCTTCCATGTTTTAGCTATTACGAATAATGTTGCGACGGACATGGGTGCACAAATCTCTCTTTGAGACCCCGCTTTCAATCCTTTTGGGTATATACCCATAAGTGGAATGGATGGATCACCCGGTGATTCTATTTTTAATTTTTTGAGGAACCCCCATGATTTCTGTGACTGCTTTCCACCGCAGCTGTACCATTTTACGTTCCCACCAACAAGGGTTCCAATTTCTCTGCATCCTCACCAGCACTTATTGTCTTCTGAGTTTTTTGTTTTTGTTTTTTAGAGAGAGAACGCGTGTGAGTAAAGCCTGAAGTGGGGCTTGATCTCACCAGCGTGAGATGATGACCTGAGCTGAGATCAAGAGTCCCACGCTCGACTGACTGAGCCACCCAGGCGCCCCTATTTGCTTTTTTATAGTAGCCATCCTAATGGGTGTGAGGTGGCATAGTATGTCTTTTGGGGATCAGCAGTATGATTGGCGGATATAGGCGTCAGACCCCCATGACTTTGAGTGCTGCCGCTTACTAGCTGTGCGACCTTGGACGTTATCCTAGGCCTCAGTTTCCCCCCTTGTAAAATCAGACTTATCTCAGAGGGTTGGTGAGATGCGAATGCACCCAGGTCAAAGAGAGCACCCAACAAATGTAAGTTATCATTCTTTCTGCCTTAAAAGCCCCAACAATAAACCAAATTCTGCTTTGCTCTGGCTCCTTTTGGACTAGTCTGGAGGCAAAGAGACAAGCTAGATTTCTCAAGGAGTTTTTCTACCCAGATGCTTGAGTCTAGAGGACTTCTGACAATCTTCACTGGCATTCTTCCTTCCTGCTGCCCCCACCCAACCTACCGACCTCCCACCTGTGCCAAATGAAGTGTGCTTGAAGTGAGGTTTCTCAGAACCCGGCCGTTTATGTTTTCTCGGGGGTGGAGGACGGGAAGAAATCCTGTTGACATAGTTATGTAAAGCCTGTCACTCAGTCCCCTGCCTATTACCTCTGCAGACCGTTATGCATATTAAAGAAGGGGGGCGGCAAATACAAAAGAAAAATAAGCGAGAAAGAGTGAGAGAGTGAACAAATCAGGATGCATGAGGGAATCCACGTGGTCGCCAATCTGTAACTGATCAGAGCAGCTACACTGAAGCAAACCCCCCAGCTCCTACCGCCAAATATATTGCAATGGAGAAACCGTCCACAATGGGGTGTCTAATATCCTTAGCAGAGTCCTGGGGCTGCCGTTTAAGAGACTCTCCCGCTACTCCCACCCTTTTTGCACCCAGTAAACCAGGCGATGTAACAACGGAATCTGGTTCTGCGTGTGCCCTGTGAGTGTGCGCTTTGCAAACCATCTGGGCTCCATCCTGCGCGGTTGGAACGACGATCGATCCCGGACGAGTTGGGGGAGTTGGAGCTTGCCCGTGTCTCCTCCCTTTCTCTGCTCCCCTCTAGCCCCCACCCGGTCGTTCGCTCAGCACTAACGTTTCGGCGGCGGAGGGACGTAGGTTTTCAGCACCAGGAGGCCGTGGACCTTCTCTGGAGGCGTGCAGTGCACCCTCCAGAGGGCCAGAGCTGATTGCAACCTGCTCACCACGACCCTCCCCCTCCTTCCCAAATTCGCCGCCCCGGGCTGTAATATTACAAGCAGTGTGCGCCGTACCCGTGCGGGAGTCCGGGAAGGCTGCGTGACCTTCCAGCGAACTCCACCTCGGCTGGGGGGATGGAGGCTACCCCGGGGCCTGCAGGCTGTGTGTATCGATCCCCCAGCCTCGGCCAACACAAGTTCTCCCGGCACAAACCCCTCCCTCCCCTCTCCGCTTTCCCAGCCTTGGAGGCTTCTAACGCCCAGCTTGAGGCGCCCTCCCCTCTTTCCCGCAATAAAGTAAACCGGGTGGATATTCATCCCCCGCCCTCGCCCTCCTTCCTTCCCCCTCCCCCCTCAGCCTACTAACCCCGCGCAATGAGCTCGCCGCCGGCGGGCCCCTTCCACCCAGTGTATCATAATGCCCAACGCTCTTCTCCTCCCCCTCTCTTAATCAGAAACGTGCTCGCGAGCCCCCCTCCCTCTGCATGCATACATTAGGGTCTGCTTTGCATGCAGCGGCAGGCAGAGAACTGAGGAAGAAGGGGCGGGGGCGCTTTTGCCCGCCTCTTCCCTCCAGGCCCCGTTAGCCATCCAGCTTCAGCTTCGTTGTAACACCGCCTCGTTAGCGGAGCACGCCGTGGCCCCAATGCCCGGGCTGGAGAAACACGACCCAACTCTCTGCAGAAGGGCACGAGAGACAGAGGTTCCAAAGCCCCGAGTGCGAGGAGGTGGCGGGAGACCTGCCCCTCGATGTGTGCATTTTGGAGAGAGCTCCAGCGTGAAAATGGGAGGGGCCCTCTCTCTCTCTCTCTCTTTTTTTTTTTTTTTTTTTTAATTTTTAAAGCGCGTTCATTGAGGGCCTTTCTATTCTGCATGTAGTAAACTGGGCAACGCTTCCGTTTTGCATATGGTACAATAAGGGCTCTTTTATCCTAGAAGCGTTAAATGAGGGCTAACCCATCTTGTCTCCGTGCCTCGAGGCAGAGAAGGAGGCTCACTCGTCCCCGACCCGGCAGCCGCGCTATACTGGAAGCTGCTCTCCCGGGCGGTTCGATTCCCAGCGCATCCCGGGAACGTGTGTAAGCGGCCTCTCGGCTCTCGAGGCTGCAGGCGGCCGGGCTCCCTCCGCCTCCATCCTCCCTGTAGTCCTCGCCCCCTCCCCCTCTCCCCGGAACCCGCGCTCCGCGTCGGGCTCCTGGGCTTCCTTCCCCCCTCCTTTTCCCCAGCAATGCCGCTCCCGGAGGGCGGGGCATGCACTTATCCAGGTTGCGGGGCGGACGGGCGGGCGGGCGGCGGCGGCCCGGGCCTCGGCCTGGCGTAGCCGCGGCCCGGCGTCTGGAGCGTAGGCCCGAGCCCGCTATACAGATTGCGGGGCGGGCGGGCGCGGCCCGGCGCTCTGCATAGCGGCCGGCTGGGTGCAGGCCGCCGGGCGGCGCCGAGCGGCTCAGGCAGGTTCCGGGGCCCTCGGCCCCCCCCTCCGCCTCCCCGCCCCCCTGTGTTGTCGCCTCTCCCTCTCGCTGCTTCACTTCACGGGGCGAACATGGCGCACAGCTGTCGGTGGCGCTTCCCCGCCCGACCCGGGACCACCGGGGGCGGCGGCGGCGGGGGGCGCCGGGGCCTGGGGGGCGCCCCGCGGCAACGCGTCCCGGCCCTGCTGCTTCCCCCCGGGCCCCCGGTCGGCGGCGGCGGCCCCGGGGCGCCCCCCTCCCCCCCGGCTGTGGCGGCCGCGGCGGCGGCGGCGGGAAGCAGCGGGGCTGGGGTTCCAGGGGGAGCGGCCGCCGCCTCAGCAGCCTCTTCGTCGTCCGCCTCGTCTTCGTCTTCGTCATCGTCCTCAGCCTCCTCTGGGCCGGCCCTGCTCCGGGTGGGCCCGGGCTTCGACGCGGCGCTGCAGGTCTCGGCCGCCATCGGCACCAACCTGCGCCGGTTCCGGGCCGTGTTTGGGGAGAGCGGCGGGGGAGGCGGCAGCGGAGAGGTAAGGGGGCGAGGAACCCCCAGGCCCGGGGTCTCGACCCTCTGCGGAGCCCCCTCCCCTCCCCCATCCGGGATTGTGGAGCATCCCAATTCCGGGACCCTCCTGGGGTCCCTGACCCGGGGCAAACGGCCCTCCCATCTTGGGACCCCCCCCCCCCCATACATGGGTGCAGACCCCTAGGCGCCCCCACCCCGGGGTTTGGACCCATCCGGCTGAGGGCGTTTGCCCCCCGCCTCCTTCCCCTGACCCTTCCCCAAATCCCTTGGCACAGACCCCTCGCCGGGGTTTCCCATCCCGGGACTGAACCCCTCCTCCCTTTCACAGATTACCTCATCCGAGCAAGATTCCTCCCTCCCTCCCTCCTAGAGACCTGATCCCGCCACATCCCCGCCTCCCTCTCTGGGCAGATGTTTTACTCTTGGGGCAGTTTTCCTCTTGGGCATCTCTCGGGTGATGGCCTCATCCAGGGCCACGTTCTTCTCCTACCCCTTGGGGACCGATGTCTCTTGCAGCACCTTGCTTCCGAAAACCTGATGAACCCTCGCCCCATCCCCGGGCCAGGTCCCTGCACTACCAGCCACTCCCCCTTCCTTCACCTCCACCCTCCACCCCCCACCCCGTGCAGAGAGATCCTCCCTCCTCCTTCCCTACCCCGCCAGGAAGAATCTACTTGCCTCTTCACCTTGCCTCCCTTCACCTCCTTTCCCGCTGAAGATAACGGTGATCTCCTCGACCAGCAGTCTGTTTCCCCCATCTTACAGAGCTACAGTTTCTAGCCTATTGGTAGCAGGGAATTACTCTACCTTCACTCCACCCTTTCCCTCCTTTAGAATGAAGGATTGGTGGCATCTTTGAGAGGAAAACAGTCCACTGTCCCCTAGGCTCAGAGAGGAGCCGCTTTCCACCGTTCCCCCTGGAGAGGAGGCAGGCTTTCCCTCCAGCTCTGGGGAAGGGGGCCCCTGTGAGGGGAGGTGTTTGTGGGGGGACTTGGGCAGCATCCTCCCAGGGGAAGCAGCTGCTCTCCTACCCCACCCACTGCGCCTGAGAGCACGCAGTCTCCAGCCCTAGCTCCCTCCCGCCCTTCTCCTTTTCTCCGTCATTTCACTATTGATCCACCTTTTCCTAGGCCAATCCTGGGGCTTGGAAGGGGTGGGGGAAGCAGGGTTGGGGTGAGGAGAGTAGATAAGGGACAGTTTTACTTTATTATGCTTCTGGTGGTGGTTGCTTTTGGTTGGGGGAAAGAGGGGGGCCATGAAGCAAAGTTATTCCTTAGAAGGAGGAGTTAGGGTTATCTCTCTGATTCTTATAGGGGGACCCAAGGTGGACGAAGGCTCAAGAGTTTTGCCCCTTCCCCATTAGTACTGGGGCAGGAATGGGGATGCCTTGATCAGCGTTACTCAGCCCCCTTCAGCAAAAAGGAAAGTTGCCCTGGGAAGGGAAGTTGAGTTCAGGTTCAGCCAGTGGCGTTGCGTATTTGTTTTCCATTGGATGCAGAAGGGGGAGTTTGAATTGTAGGGGAGGGGGGATGAGATGGGGGATGCTAGGAGGAGGAAGAGCAGCTGCTAGGGGCTGAAGCGAAGGGGGGGGGGGTAGGGGGTTGCTGCTCTGGAGTGCTCTTGATTGAAACAGAAAGGGAAAGATAACAACCAGCCGTTTCCTGCGTGCTCTGCCGTTGGTCCCGGGCAAACCCCTTGTCCCCTATTGTGCCCTGCACCCCTTTAGATATACGGAAAGATCCTGGGAAGAAGGGGAGGGAGAAGATCCCAGAGACCCTGGCCCCTCCTTTCAAGGAGCTGGCATTTTTTAGTTGTTAGTCTTCCTGCCTCCTTTTAAAAATCGTTTCTAAGGCAGCCTGATCAGGAGACTGACAACAGCCCGCCTTCTGACAGAGCAAGGAGGACATGATGGGGGCGTGTTCCTTGCTATGTAGCTAGCCGCAGCGTCCCTTTTCCCTGCCTCTCTCCGCTCTGTCTCCACCTCCTTTTCCCAGCCTTCAGAAGGCAGCTGCAGTCAGCAGGGTTGTTTGAGACTATTTATTGGTTGCTGTAGATTATTATTTTTTTTTGAAAGGCCAATTCTGTATTTTTTAAGCTAACAACACAGATCCCATGTAGTTGGAGAACCAAAGGCCTCATACATGACAAAAAGACTGAACCGTTCAGGTTACTTGCATGGAGTTGGTGCTTAAATGTGAGTTGATTTTGCTTTTTTAAAAGATACGGCAGCAAAAAAAAAAAAAAAAAAAAAAAAAAAAAAAAAAAGACTTACTGACATTTCATTTACCTGCTTATTTTCAAAATTGAGACTTGCCTGGTTATATGTAGAATTTTAGCCCCATGTATATTTGAGTATGATAAGAAAGTCTCTATTAGGAGAAGTTAGTCTATTTTAAAGGGATCTTGAGACGTATTTTCTCCTTGTGTAGCATGCTTATGTATTTTGTATTGAGGGACCAAGTGTTCACATTCCAAATGTTATCACCTATTCAAAAGCAAAGTTTTATGCTGACAGCTTCCAATCGTAGCTTTTCAAGAGACTGGTTAGAAAGAGAACCACCTGGATTCAGGGACCTAATGTCTGGGCACCAGAATATTTTATCTGTTGGTCTTTGACAAATCACTTTTAAAGTTTTAATCAGGTGCTAACACTTCCTTATCCACTGGCATTATTTTGCTTAGCAGTAGTGTGTAGTGTAAAGCCTGTTAAGGAATTGCAGTTACTTCAAATAAGATCATATTAGTACGTTTTTTTTTTTTTTTCTTTAAAACTTTTGCCTGAACAGTTGTTGCTGCTTGACAATGAGAAGAGTGGTTGACTCCTTATATTAAATTTCAGTATTTTTTCTGAATTGGGTTTGAATGAGCTGTTGTTCCACTGGTAGGCTTTTTATGTGGTAGTTAGAGGCAATCTAAGATGTATACGGGTTGATGGTATGTGTTGATTAGTACTAACCCATAGTACGGTTCAGTACTAAACCGTAGTGATTGGGTCCTTTGACCTGGTAGTTTTCAGTGTAGAAACCAAGCGTTTTGTTACAGAGTCTCACAAATCAATGATAAGATTCCAGAGGGGAAGTTCAGGGTTCCCCTGGGCTGACATAGAATTCTAAAGATTGTTTCTCAGAATTCACTCACAGATCTGTATCAAGCCTTGTCTGGATTCATGAAGAAATGGTTTTGTGACCTAAAATGAGGCTAGCCTCTTGAAATTCTGGTTTGCTTTAAGTGAATGATGACAATAACTTGTCTATAACAAAATGTAAGCTGATACTTACACAGCTAGTAAGTTCAGGTGGTTGAAAGGTGATAGAACTTCCAGATCACTTCCCTGTTTAAACTCCTTTAGCCATGGAGACTTGTCCTTCACTGCCACAGGTCCGTAACTTCCCTTGTACTGAATATCTCTGGGTAACGACTACGTGTAACAGTTCTTCATGACCAACTTCTGTCAGAACGGGATTATTTTAAGCAAATATTTAGGTGTTGCTGGTCTCCTCTGTTTCGGCTTTTTGTCTGACAATCAGGAAGCCGAATTTAAGTTTGACTTAACTGAGCACAGTAAGAAATCACAGAGGTCTGCTTCTTCGTCTCCCTTTCCCCTCCACACTGTCCCACTTTTCTGAGGATTGTCTCAGGTCCTGTTAATGCCACCATACGGTGCCATCTCAATAAACATGGCACGGCATCTTCTCTGTCGACTCGAATTTGAGCTGTTTTTAATAGAAACCCCAGAAATGGTTTATATATCAGCAGCTAGTCTTCGGTTATTACTTTCACAGTCCACTTACCTTCTTCCTTAACCACCTCATAAAATGTTAAAGGCAGAATTTCCCTTGCGATCGTAACATGGCACATTTTAAGTAGATCTAAGTGGAAATTGAATGACAGCATTGGTTGATCTTTGTTTTCATTCGAAATGGCAGTTTAGTTGAGGTGGACCAAGGCACGCTCTTGGGTTGGGCCTAGAAAAGATGATGTTCCTGTAGGCCAAGGGCAGTTGGAGAGTGATTTTGTTTTTTGTTTTGGATGTTCACTGGGCATGTGTACCAAGAGGGGGAGTTGTTCCTTCATCACCTTCACAGCTAATCCTGAGCTTGACAGAAAGAAAGTGAAGCAGAGAACACAAGCGGAGCAGAAGAAGCCTCAGCATGGAAGTCAGCGGACAAGGGCTCTCCCCGCCCTCATCTCTCATTGACCAGTGATGGGACCTTGGGCAGTTCACTTTTAACCTTACATATCTGATCTGTACAATGAAAAGGTTGGGCTAAATATTAGCTCATGAATCTTTTCTGCTCCAGTATTCTGATTCGTTTCTATTCTATTATTTTTGGGGGGCCGGGTCAGAACTTTGTATTCTGAGTTTATTTAAAGAGTCAAGAGTCGGTGAGCCTACTTGGTAATTTTTAATGTTAGTCCGTTTGCCCAGTTAACCGGTGTTATCATTGGGAAGAGAAATTCCAGCTTAGTGGGAAAGTTTTCATTGTATGAAGATAGAAGGACTTACCTGTATGGGAGAAGCTCTTTGTTGAAATTGACCAATTTCATTTATAGACAGTTGAAGATCAGATTTTAAATACAAGTCATTGTCTTGTGTTTAGAGGCCCTCTCGTTTGGCTGACTTTTGTTTCAGGTTTTCAGTGTTGTGGATTCCGGACTGCAAAAGGGAAGTATTTCAGTCCAGGTGCTGTATTCCTTTAGGTGGGACAGCTTTTAAATGAGAAGAAAACTTCTGTGCGCTAACGAATATATGCATCCAGAGTGACAGTACCTACGTTGCCCGGAGTAGCTGTTACTAAGCTGTGAAATGCAGGACTTTGGTTTATACTGAGCATCAGAAAGGCAGTCTTGAGAACTTTTCTTCATTCTCACTGAAAAGCATATGACATGTGCCAGTCTTTTCCTTCCATTTAATATTCTGAAGGCACAGTTCTTCCCCTTTAGTGAATCATCATTCACAAAATAGTGATTTGCCCCCTGACTGGAAGTGGAGAAGAGAAAATACTCCCATCTTGACTCACTTTCCATCTCTTTGCTCACCTTGGAGCTGTCCCTCCGTGGAGCATCTGTGCAGACTCCGACTCCGTGAGTTGCCTTCCTTGCCCCGTAGCTGGGGGCGGGGGAGGGGGGCAACGGTGCCTTGCTTGCTCGGAGGCAGAACAGACTCTTCTCTCTCTTTTGGAGACTCACTGTTTTAATTGTAGGTCTCCTAATTAAGACCTCTTTGTGCCTGCCCACATTCCACTAGTGTTGGCACAGAACTTCAGTTTCCTTCTAGCACTTAACTTGAAGGCCTTTGGTAGGGCCTTTTGTGAATATCTTGTCTTTCCATTTTTCCTCTGCCAAGGTGGAGAGCCCAGTGGCATAGACCTTTGAGAAAGGGGGAAGCTATGTGACTGTCACTACTTGGGGAGGAATTTATTCTAGGATTGCTGGGATGGGAACTTCTTTTGTTTGCACATGTTATTTCCAGGGATTAAGAAAGGTTACATTACTAATGAGTCTGACATAACATACCTGTACTTTCTAAGTCCTATTTTTAACCCCATGGGCCGTAGCGGAAAGAGGAAGCCTGAAGAGCTCACTGTTAGAAAAAAGTATTTGTGTGGGTCTTACCTAGTTTGGTCTAAAGCTTGATAAATACAACTTTATCATGGAGTAAATCACACACACTCGGGATTTGTGTGGACCGGTAGGTTGTGAAGATAATCGTATGAAGTTATTGATCTGCTCCTAAACTGTATCAGATTGTAAAACGCAGACTGAATGAACATTAACTTTCAGGTTTGAATGAACTTTTTTCATTAGCAAAGACTTCAGGAGGTTCTAGAAATTATTGAGTTAATGAAGAATACTCTTGTAGGTTCCAGTATTTCTTGAGAAGTTCAGGAATTGGCTAGGCTTCTAGAGTAGTTTCAGAGTAAAGTCAAATAATTGGAAAATGTCATTTCACTTCACTTTCCATCATCATATCACTGCTCTAAATGCAGCCTGGCCTTTAATGGATCTCAATGTGGCATGTGAGAGGAAATGGAGTCTTTATTAGGAAAAAGGAATCTTAAATCCTTCACCTGGACCCAGATGGTTTCATTGATCACATCGGTATGGGGCAGGCAGACAAAGGGCTACTTTTTTTGTTGTTATTGTCATTTCATTGGTTGTGAAGAAGGCCTGAAAGAAGGAAGTACAGGATCTTTATGGCATGCATTAAATAAAGCTGGAGGCCCGCGCTCTTATACCTGAGTGGGTGGTTTTATGGCCTAATTCTCTAATTGCTGGCATTTATGACAGTGTGGATGCTACTGGCCCTGTGGCCGAGGCGGATTATATTGGGAATAGGGAGAGAAAAGGGGTCCTTTTGTTAGCCTTTTCATTTTCCCCCTCAATAAGATCTCTGAGAAAGCCCCGAGGAAATACACAGACACTTGAACAGAGGGAATGACATCCCATAAAATGGTTCTTTATGTTTTTAAAAAGGATGAGCTGCTTTTCTTGACCTATCCAGAGAAATCCATACCACCACTGTTAAATATTTCAATGAGCTTTGTACCTTGTCAGGTTACACACCAGGGGAAGCCGACCATGAGGCTACACTGCCAGACGCTTGCTTTCAAAGACTAAGATATTTGAAAGACGGGTTTGGTCGTGTGATTTGTAGTTGTTTGGGACGATAGAAGTCCTCTGGTAGGATTAGTACGAAACTTCTTAGAGGCCACACTTGGCTAAACTTTTTAGATGCCGGACATATTTAATGAGCCTTAGTTTTAAGGAAATAAAGACATAAATGTAAGAGTTAGTTGGCAGTTTTCTGTACTGGGTATGAAAATTCCCCTTCCTTTGAAATGAGTAGTTGTTTTTCTATTTGACAAATAGACCGAAGGGATTTCCCCCAGAAAACTTACCTTTAATTATCACTGCAGCAGTGCTCTGTGTCCTACCAGTGGGTTGGATCTATCCCGCTGGCATTTAGCTCTAGAGTTGGGAGTCTCTCTCATAGGTTTTATCTGTTTTCTTGCATTTTTGGTTTTGTTTGGTTGGAATGTTTGGGCATAGATGGTTTGATGTCTTTGAGCTGTATGAGCGATGAACCTTTCAAACATGGGGACTGTTTTAGGGAGGTCCAACCCTTCCGATCTGTGCTTTGCTGAAGCACCATTGTTTCATTCTCCTTTTACAGCATCAAAGTAACTGTGGCTTTCTGTCTTGAATTAGGAGAGTAATATTACTGCTGAGGAGTGTGGTTGGAGTACAGTTTTTTCACCAAGCCGTCCTTTGTACTATCTCAGCTCTGAAAAACTGGGGGAAGTTAATCACCAATGTCTCTATAATAAATATCTACACCTAGAGGAACAAATACGTACACATGTGTATATTCAACTTCTGTCCATCCATGAGTATTGACTAATTTTTAGATCAAACGCAAACATACAACAGTGTTCTTAGATGATTGCCTTTAATTATAAGCAGTAAAACCATGTGGATAACATCTCTTTAAGCTTGGTTAATGAGGAAATCCTTTTGTAATCTCTCCGGCTAGGATTTTTTATTTGTGCGTATATAAATACCTTTATAAAGGATGGGGAGAATCTCATTATCTAATCTGTAATAGTGTGAGATAGTATAGCACAGTAATTAAGAGCTGTTAAGACCATGGGCTCTGAATTTAGACTGCCTGGGTTCAAATCTTGGCTGCACCGGTCTATTGGCTGAATGACCTTGGAAAAGTTTCTTAACCTCTCCATGCTTCGGTGTCTTCATTTGTAAATTAGCAGTAATCAAGCTTCTTAAAATTATTGTGAGGCTTAATTGAAATTATGCATGCAAAGTACTCAGCAATTTGCCTGGCACATAGAAATCCCTAATTATTATTAGGACTCAAAGTCCACGAAAGTCCATGAGGGCTGTCATCTTTTTTTTTTTCTGCCGAGATAACTGGGTTTTATTACTCTGATGTCTGCGTGTATATGTGTGCACATACATACCTATTTGAGGGCTGTATAATCTTGATTTTAGAATGTTCTTGATTTGGGTCCCCGTGTCAAGTTCATTAACAAGCTAGGTGTAACCAGATTGAAGGCCAGCCACACACATCTTGGCAACAGTGGGTACCGTCGGTGTCCAAGTAGCACATAATTAGAGATAAGGCAAAAAAGGGAGGAGAAAGAACAAGACAGTAAATAGGCAGGTGGGATACTGAGGAATTCAGTGCCTCGGTGAGTTGCATAGTTATCAGGCCAAGGCACCTTTGTGGGAGTTGCTACTTTTTGTCCCTGTAACTAGTGTTCTTTACCTTTTTATGAATGACTATAAGTACTTGGGTATCCCCTGCCATGATTCTGAGGCTCTTCAGGGTCCCCAGGTTCAGCTCCATTCGTCTATACTTGGTAACTCGTTGACATTTGCTCTCAAGTTTCAGCGTGGGGAGAATTAAGTGTTGGTCTACAGAGATCAACGCGATTAATAATTTAATTATAGAATAAATGCTGAGTTGTAGGTTACCATACTGGGGCTTGGAACTTAGCTTGAGAAATACAAAATAATCACGAGTAGAATAATCAGAACCAGATTAAAGTTTAAGAATAACTAGTAGAGGGTAGTATGCTTAAGGAGGAAGCATACAGTACTCCTTATGTCTTAAAAAAAGGTTTGCTGAGGGGGCGCCTGGGCGGCTCAGTCGGTTGAGCCTCCGCCTCCGGCTCAGGTCACGATCCCACGGTTGTGGGTTCGAGCCCCGTGTCGGGCTCTGTGCCGACAGTGCGGAGCCTGGAGCCTGCTTGGAATTCTGTGTCTCCCTCTCTCTCTGCCCGTCCCCCGTTCATGCTCTGTCTCTCTCTCTCTCCCCTTCAAAAATAAATAAACACATTAAAAAAAATTAACAACAAAAAAAAAAGGTTTGCTGAAATACCGAGTACACCCCATCGTCTACAGCTGGAGAAACTGAAGCACAGACAAGCTAAATGGTTTCCCGAAGTCATATGGCGAGGAAGCAACAGAGCTAGAATTCACATCTAAACCTGTGTCCATCGGAAGGCTCAGTCGTGCTCCCTCTGTTGCTGGCGTCACCTCTTTGCTCTCCGTACCCCGTCCAGTTAGTTTCGTGAGGCTTGTCCGTGATACCCTTGCGGCGTTTCCTTAATCTGTCCCCGCCGTTCTGTTTTTACCATCCTACTTTACATTTCCATTACCTTTGCGTGGATTATTACCATAATCTCGTAGCTGGTCTCCCTGCCTTCCTTTTCACTATAGGCAGCGTTGCCAGTGGTTTTCTTAAATATACATCTGATTATGTCACTTTATTCCTAAAACCCTTTGCCTCCTCGCTGAATATAAAATAAGATTTAAAATTCTCAGTCCTTTATGGCCTACATTTCTACGTTTTCAACATTATCTCCCGAAACACACATTCTCACTTCTATGCTTCGACCATCTTGAGATGTTCTCTGTGGTCTGTCTGCACTTGCCTTTATACCTTTGCTAACGCTTCTCTTTTGCCTTAAAGTCTTTCCCATCTTGCCCTGCCTCTGGCTTATTTTTCTTTCACGGCTCAGATCCCCGGATCCCACCTCTTCCAAGAAGCTTTGACAAATGTCACTACTAGTGGAAAGTCAACTTCTCCTTTCCTCTTTTCTTACTGTACTTAATACCACCCTTAAAGAATTTACTCCAGGTTGCTTTATGTTGTAAATACTTTTGATTGTGTCCGTCTTTCGCCCGCTAGACTGTGATTTGCTTAAGACTTGACCATTTCCAAGTCACCGATTAGGTTTTGTATTGTTTATCGTGGTGACTTTCCATATAGAAGGTGGTCAGTGAATGTCTGTTGAATTGAAAATTTGGTACACACACAACTTTTAGGAATACTTTGCCAGGACAGTATGACATAAGCTATTACATTGTACAAGACTTATTAATAAGCAGGATAATTGTGAGTAATTTTTTCAAAATAGGAAGCTAACTTAAGTGTGGCAGAGGAACGTTGAAGAGCCATCGAAGATCATTTCTGTAAAAGTACCAGGTGGGGGGTGCCTGGGTGGCTCAGTCGGTTGAGCCTCTGACTTCGGCTCAGGTCGTGATCTCGTGGTTTATGGGTTCGAGCCCCATGTCGGGCTCTGTGCTGACAGCTCAGAGCCTGGAGCCTGCTTCGGATTCTGTGTCTCCCTCTCTCTTCCCCTCCCCCCTCATGCTCTGTCCCTCTCTCTCCTTCAAAAATAAACATCAAAAAAAATTAAAAAAAAAAAAAAAAAGTACCAGGTGGGGCTTTACAAGTGATGTTGAGCTATCCTGACATGATGCCGTCATCTTTTGTATAGATAATGCCAGTGCTGACCATCCCCTCACTTGAGTGTTGTTTCCGTTTCTAGGTTCCTCAACTTAAAGGGGATGAGGAGACGTTGGAGGCGGTTCTGAGGAGACTCAAAAGATGATTATATGATTGGAAGTCAGTCCTGTGAGGAAAGGTTGGGAGAATGAAAGGTTAAGAGGCAACTTAATAACTCTTCAAAAGTCACGAAAGGGTCTATTATTAGGAATGGTAACCAGTTCTTTTCCAAGTCAGTGGATACTAGAGTAAGAGAAAAATAGGTTTAAACTGAAGCAAAGGGTAGATACGTAAAGAACTCGTTACTAATGACGTTTGTCACTATAGTGACGATGAAAAAGATAACCAGAATAGCTTTATGATCTTCTGTGGAGGTGAATTTTTAAAGTACGGTCCTGCCTGTATATGTATAAGATGACCTCTCAAGCTACCTTCTCATTCTGTGAATCAATAAGTGTATTTTTATTCAGATCTTAGAGGATCTAAATAAATAAATAAAGCATGGATCATGTTTTAGACTTCTTAATGTTCCCCCAGGGGTCCTGGGGCCCTACTGGCTCCCTGAGTATTTGGCTTGAATCGTCAATTTGTGGCAATAATTAACTTTCAGTAGTCAGCTCCAGAGAAATGTCTTTATGCAATGATGTTATAGTGGTTTTATAGGCGAATAAGACTTCAGTAAATGGAGCTAAGAGAGAAATCTTAACATCCAGAGAAACTGGGGAAAACAGTAGGTGCGGTCTCAATATAGGAAACAAGTGTTTGTAGCTTTTATGTCCGTTTTCAGTTGTAGTTTCAAGAGATGTGCTGCAGAATAGCCCTTGGTAAGGTTTCCACTGCTTGTGGGCCTATTCTAACGAGTGCTTTGTAAATCCTTCCCTGTCTAATACAAGTTTGCTTCATGCGAATGAGGATTACAAAGGCTTCTGACCCTTGGTTTTTGAGGCTGCGTGGAGGGCTTGCATCACTCAGAATGAAACCTTTTTAGATATGTTGGGTTGCAGAAAGCATTTCCTGTACAGTCAGAGTGAAAACTGTGAATTGGGATTATTCATATAGATTACAAGAGTCTGGGCAGAGCCGATATTTACGCCAGCTCTTTTTCCTCCCAATTCTTAGTTCCAAAATGTTCATTGTTTTACTGAAGCTTTAGGACTTTGAATTTAGTCCTGGAATTGTATATAAATTCCTTCTTTTAGGTGAAGTGGTCACGAGATTTATTTAAGGTCATATACATATAATGAGGTTTCTAAGTTGCATATAGTAAATGCTGTCTACTCTTAACCAGACAGTCTCAGTAAATGACTGGAGGTCAAAGACGTAGCTGGCTTCTTGCAGGAATTCTGCAAGGTGGCAAAGTGAGGGCACTTTGGACTCCCTAACTGTAAGATCAGGTGTCACTTAAGAAACTCTGGGAATTGGAAATATAAGAGATTCTTACTTTTTCTGGAACTTTTCATTGCTAGTCCTACAGGTATAAATTCAGAAAGCAAGCGATTATGAACGCAAAGAATAATTCTCATGATTCTTTATTCTACTTGAGAGACTCTAGAGGTGGAGTAATAATAAAAAAAAATACCGGGGACTTTTTTTTTTTTTTTTTTTTTGAATAGGTTAATGCCACAGAATGTAGGCTTCTCAGAATGTGATGGCAAACTTCCAAATATGATGTGGTAGTCAGAGGAGAGTCAGTTGGTTTTTCAAGATACGAAGAACACGAAACTTCCCAGCTCCTATATGGAACATTAATTCCTGAAAAATATTAGGTCAAAATGATGTTGGCTGACTCGGTGGCTTTGTGGTTTTGCCAAGGAGAATGTTGACACTTTTGACATCTAACTTCATGTTGCTCCTTCAGAAAACTGACTTTACCGAATGATAAACCCTGTTTACCTTCAGAGAGAAGGAAGTGAAAACCTCGTGTTACTGTAGTTGCTATTGGTCATTCAACAGTGCGTCTATCTTCCCAGAAGGAAGGATGCACCCTGACTTTTGTACCAAGATATGACCAACAAGCTGGAAGAAAAAAGCTGCAGTTTTATGGTAGAAACTTGTAATTGAATGAGCGTATAACTCAGAATGAAGTTAACTACTTAAAGTTGGCATATGGGGGACCCAAACCTCTTGGAATAAAAAGAACCATCTCTGAAAACAATGTTGGTGTTTGTTTGCTTAATTTTTCTAGCCTATTCAGAGGGATCTGGTCATGTTGTGGTACTTTCCTTTTAGAGAAGAAGAAACCCTGTGAATGATGATGATTAACTTCATTTCTACAGTATATCAGGCTTATTTATTTCTTCTGCTTCAGACTTGGAACCTAGGAGTCTGGAAGTATACCTTTCTTGATCAGTTTTGGCTTGGTTTTTTAAGATCCTGCAAAATCATTTGGGACATTGCCAAGAATCTGTCTAGCTTACTATCTGACGTAGTGTGTTCATTTGCTGTGTTTCTTTTCTTCTCTTTTTCTCCTCTCCTTCCCTCCCCTCCCCTCCCCTCCCCTCCCCTCTCCTCTCCTCTCCTTTCCTTTCCTTTCCTTTCCTTTCCTTAGACCAGTGAGCCACTTTATGAGTACCTCTTTCTGAAGCAGGATGGGTGGAGTTCACCTGCTCATTTGCTTGGCTGTTTTGAGCATCTTTGCTTCTTGCTCTTGTTGACATGGAATGAGGATGAAGGGTGCTACTTCTTTTGTTTTAAGTTTATTTATTTGGAGAGAGAGTGCGCGAGGGGGAAGGAAGGGCAGAAAGAGAGAAAGGGAGAATCCCAAGCAGGCTCCATCCACGCTGTCAGCATGGAGCCTGACGCACGGCTCAGACTCAAGAACTGTGAGACCATGACCTGAACTGAAATCAAGAGTCGGACAGTTAAGCAACTGACTGAGCCACCTAGGCGCCCCAGGGGTGCTACTTCTTTCTTTAATTACAAAGTGGGTAATATTTCTTACGTAGGTGACAGTTGCTAGGTAGAATTGATTAAATATTTGAAAACTGAATTTCATTCTTCTGTGGGTGAAAATTTCACCGACTACCGTTATTGAAGAAGAGTTGGCTTTACACTCTTCAATCCTAGGTGACTCTTACGTTAACATTTCTCAACATCAGGCAGAGATCATACTTAAAACAGTTTGTCTCTTCCTGTCTGTTGTATATGAAAATAACCACTCTTCTCTTTAATGTACCAGTAACCAGAGAGAATTTGGCTTTGGCCATACCTCTGCCAATCTGTTGACAAGACTATGATACTAGTTCAATAACTGCGCACACTTCTTGACTAGCTGGATTTCAGAAACCATCTTGGCTTAGGAAGTTTGTCTGTTAATGTCTTGACTATGCCTGAGTATACTATACTTCTCCCTTCTTGTAGAATCAACCAGCATTATTGCCACATTCCAGTTTTTGGAAATGAGTTACAGATGTCACTATATTTTCTTCTATTATAAATGATGAAAAAGTACTCGCCAAGAGGCTCATCTTCCCCCTAAATGGTATTCATAAATGAAATGTAGCACTCTACACAGTAAGAAATGGAGAGATTGGAAAATCTTATTTGTTTATTTTTGAGAGAGAGAGAGAGTACGAGTGGGGTGGAGAAGGAGAGGCTGAGAGAGGAGAGAGTGGTGGGGGGGGAGGGTGATCCCAAATAGGCTCCCAACCATCAGTGGTCAGTGTGGAGCCCGATGTGGGGCTCGAACTCACAAACTGTGAGATCATGACCTGAGCTGAAATCAGGAGTTGGACACTTAACTGACTGAGCCACCCAGATGCGCCCCTCTAATTCATTTTTCAAAAAACCTCTTTTATGTACCAGACAGATGACCAAGTGTTGGCATTAGCATTGAACAAGTCTCTTCTCCCATGGAACTTGTTATCTGACCTCTTTTTATGGAGCTCTGCTTAAAATATCGCATGAGTGTAAGTACTAAAGTTATAATACTTTGTAAGGTTAACTTTGGAAATTGGCCATTTGAAGGTTGAAACTCCCAAAACTAATATTAACAGAATTGTTCGTGGGAGCAGTTTGAGTAGTAGTCTTCGTTTACTGATCTACTGATTCTTGAATCAGCTATTGAGGTATTTTACATAGTCTCAAGGTCTTTAATTGTTTTTCCCTTCCTGGTAAAAGGGAACTTAAGTACTACCACATCCTCTGGCACCTTCTACAAAGTACCACTCTGTTCTTGCACTCCGGATTCCATCCCTCTTTTCTACTCAGGGTTGTGTCTGCATTGGCAGTTTTTCTCACCTCTATCTGGACTGGTCTCAAAGCATATAAAACTCTCTCTCTCTCTCTCTCTCTCTTTTTTAAGATCTTATTTATTTATTTGTTTTAAGTAAATTCTATGCCCAACATGAGGCTCCAACTTAACGATGTCAAGATGGAGAGTCGCGTGCTCTAGTGACTGAGCCAGCCCGGCGCCCCTAACTGTCTTAATATAATCCTTATTAAAAAAACAAACAAACCCTTGACCCCCACATGCCTCCTCCAGCAACTACCCCATTCTCTGTTCCCTCTTACAGCAAAACTCCTTGAAGGTGCTGTGTGTCATTGCAGTCTGCACTTCCTCACCTCTCCCTCCTCCTCAGCCACTGCAGCTGGGCTCTTCTCCCCATGCTTCTACTGAAATAGCTCTTATCCAGTCCTCAAGGAGCCCACTCTTGCCAGATTGAATAGATAATTCTTGGTCCTCATCCTGTTAAACCTCTGGGCGGTATTGAATTGGCTGACCACTCCCTTCTTGAAACACTTTTCTTGGATTCTGTAACACTGCACTCACCTCTTTTTTTTTTTTTTTTAATGTTTATTTATTTTTGAGAGAGACAGAGCATGAGCAAGGGGACGGGCAGAGAGAGAGAGAGAGGGAGACACAGAATCCAAAGCAGGTTCAAGGCTCGGAGCTGTCAGCACAGAGCCCGACACCAGGCTTGAACTCGTGAACCTCCAGATCATGACCTGAGCCGAAGTCGGACGTTTAACGGACTTAGCCACCCAGGCACCCTCACCGGCCCTTTTCTTAACTCACTGGTTGTTTACAGTATCCCATATGGCTTCCCTCCTCTGCTTAACTTTCCTGAATGTTGGGGTCATCTAGGGGGCAAACTTTGGCTACCTTCTCTGTCTACACCCTCTCTTCCAGGCCTCGTCTACATGCCCAAGGACTATTAAATCTTTGTCTCTTATTCTTACTACTTCTTGGAGTCCCAGGGTTATTTGGCATTTCCATTTGGATAATAATAATAATAGAAGTAGTTAGCATTTATTGAATGTTTATTATGGGCCAGGCAGTATTCTGAGTACTTGACATGGATTATGTTACCTAATCTTCTCCACCATCCTCCAAGGTGGCCTCCATTACTACCAGGCAAGAAGACAGGTGTGCATTGAAGCCCTTGGGGGTGTAATAGATATCTTACACTTAACACAGCCAAAAAGTCTCAGTTTTGTCCTTTTCTGTGTTTTGGAATAACTCAGGCCTAAAACTAAAAAGGTACCTTGGATTTCTCTCTCTTATTCATATCCCAGATCACCCATCAGCACATTCTTTCTGTATGACCTCCAAAATGCCCTAAATCCCACTTTTCCTCAATTCTGCCACCCAAACCCCAGACTTCTTATAATCTTTTGGCTGGACTACTCTGTCGTCTCCTTGCCTGCCTTTTCTCCCCCCAACATTTTTTTAAAAAAAGATTTCATTATTAAGTAATCTCTACACACAATGTGGGGCTTGAACTCACGACCCTGAAATTAAGAGTCACAGGCTCCACGTACTGAGCCAGCCAGGCACGTCTCCTTGCTTGTGTGCTTATCTCACTGAAGGTCGTTCTTCACACAGCAACTATGTGCTCCAAGTGTAAATTAGTCAAGTCTTATTATTCCCTGTCTTTAAACCTGCCAGTGACTCTCCCCTCACCGTCCATCCCCCCCCACTGCTAGAATAAGTCCAGGTGCCCTGTTGGGGCCATCCAAGCCACACAGGCTCTGGCCTCTTGTCAACTCTGCTACTCTGGTACCATCTCTTCTCATTCTCACTCATTCTGCTGCAGAGCCATGCTGGCTTTTTCGTCTACCACACATGCGTGCTTATTGCTGTCTCTGGGGCTTTGCACTTCCTATAAAGCAAGAATACTGCCCTGCCTAGATCTTTTATTTTATTAAAAACCATTTTTTACGTTTATTTTTGAGAGAGAGAGACGGTGTGAGCGGGGATGGGGCAGAGAGAGAGAGAGCGAGGGGGACAGAGGACACAGATAGCAGGCTCTGTGCTGACAGCAGAGAGCCCAATGTGGGGCTCGAACTCATGAACCATGGGATCATGACCTGAGCCCAAGCAGGACGTTTAACCGACTGAGCCACCCAGGTGCCCCTCTACCTAGTTTGTATGTCTGTCTTTTTCTCATCATTTAGGGCTAAACCAGGGTTCAGCAAGTTTTCTTCTGCAAAGGGCCAGATGGTCTCTGTTGTTTAACACTCACTTCTGCTGCCGTAGCGCAAAAATAAAAAAAATGAATGAGCATGGCCGTGTTCCAATAAAACTTTATTTATGTACACTGAAATTTGAATTCCATATAATTTTCATGTGTACAAAATATTCCTTTTTTATTTTTTAATGATTATTTTTATTTATTTTGAGGGAGGGAGAACGAGAGCAGGAAGGGGAAGGGAGAAAGAGAATCCCAAGCAGGCTCCTCACTGACTGCCCAGAGCCCGACGCAGGGCTTGAACTCATGAACAGCGAGATCATGACCTGAGCCGAAATCAAGAGTCATAGGCTTAACCAACTGAGCTACCCAGGTGCTCCCAAAATATTCTTCTTTGATTTCTTTTCAACCATTTAAGAATATTAAAAACCATTCTTAGCTCATGGACTGAACAAAAACAGGTGGCAGACCAGATTTAGCAAGTGACCCATAGTTTGCCAACCCTTGGTGAAGCATCACTTTAGAGCAGCCTTTCCTGACCCCAGGAAATAACCCCCACAGTGAACTCCCATCATCCTATTGCCTTTGTCTCTTTATTTATTTGTTGTGTGTTTATTTTCTGTCTCCACCAGATCGTAGCCTCATGGGGCAGGAATTTTGTCAGTTTATCTTTAGAGTCTCATACAGTGCCTGGCAGTTCTCAGTAAATACTTGCTGAGTGAATGAATGCCAAGCATATTTAAATCGTGGCTGTAGACTGCTATCTGGTCTCTATTTATTCAGTCTCTGTCCTATTCTGTGTGTGTGTGTGTGTGTGTGTGTGTGTGTGTGTGTGTGTGTGTGCGCTTCCAGGGTAAACTTCAAACAGAGCCCCGGCTTTTCTGCATTTGAGAACCGATGGTAGGTAGCTCCCTGCTGCTTATTGGACCAGCTTTGACCATACCATCCCAGATTTAACAAGGTTCTGTTACTTCATTTGTCTTTTATCTTGGCCCTGCTGTGGCTACCCCTTTGCAACCAAATCAGTTTCTACTAATTTCTGCATCTGGTTTTTTTCTCCATTATTCTGCCCTCCCATTTATTCTTAATTAGCCATTGTCCATGATTTATGTGCCTCAGAGCTGTGTTCTTCAAAACTGCTGTAGGTTCTGAGCCTCTTTGAAAGCTGGAGAAATCTGTCGTGTTTCTCATCTGACAGATCCCCATATAAACCAATTTTTGCCTGTCGTCTCAGAGAAGTTTCTCTCCTTACTCCTGCCCATAAACTTTTTTGCAGCTAAATCCTTGCTTAACCCCTTTCCTAGAAGAAGAGAATTTTCATCCCTTGTGCTTTGTATTCGTTCCCTCCCAGTGCTGATGCCTCCTTCTCCCAGTGCCTTTTCTGTTTATTACTGCTTTGCTTTTGAGGATTTTCAGCATCTTTTCTGCTGCTGTGTTCCCCTTTGGCATCTAAACATATTCCACTCAAGAACTAATCCTCCAGGGGCTCCTGGGTGGCCCAATGGGTTGAGTGTCCGACTTCAGCTCAGATCATGACCTCACTGTTTGTGGGTTTGAGCCCCACGTCAGACTCTGTGCTGACAGCGCGGAGCCTGCTTCAGATTCTGTCTTCCTCTCTCTCTCTGCCCCTCATGCTCTCTTTCTCTCAAAGATAAACATTAAAAACAAAATTAAAAAAAAAAAAATTCCTCCCAAGCTAGTCTTTCCCTATCTCTCAACTAGTCTGTACTCATTTCCATTTTGTCACTTTTTTTTGAAAATGTTTTACTTCTTTTTGAGAGAGAGACAGAGTGCAAGCTGGGGAGGGCAGAGAGAGAGAGAGGGAGACAGAGTCTGAAGCAGGCTCCAGGCCCTGAGCTGTCAGCACAGAGCCCGATGCGGGGCTTGAACTCACGAACTGTGAGCCAAGCCATGTTCCCCCGCCCCCCCGCCCCCCATTTTGTCACTTTCTAATCACACCTCTGCCCTTTGGGGTTCGTTTCCTCCTACCTCTAACGCTGCATTCAAGTCAGCTGTGCTAAGGTTAGAGATGCCCTCCCAGTTTTGTTACCCTACTGTACAAGTTTCAGTCCTTCCCCAACTTCCACTTGACCATCCCTTGCTATGTATTCCTTCCCTTGACTGTTGTGTACCTTTCCACGCATGACCTTCCTCTTGGCCCTTCCATCTCCATCTCCTTCCTTGGCTTCCCTTTCACCTTTGTGTTAAGTGTGGGTATTCTGTAGACATCTGCCTTTGCCCCTCCTCTTCTCTTTGGTGTTCTCTCTTTGGGTGATTCCATTTATACATAAAGGTTCAGAATTTATAAATATATTCTGTGAAAATAAATATATTTATTCGTGGACTCAGTTGTGCTTTCTCCAGATCATTATCCTATCTTACAACTTGGATGGACATTTCAAATTCAAATGTCTGAAGTGATCTCCCTTCCCACCTCTGTAAACCTTTCTTCTTCCTTGTATTCCCAATCTTGGTAAATATCACCACAAACTAATCAACCCAAGCCAAACACTCGCCAGTCTTTACTGATTCTTTCCATTTCCTTAACCCTTCATATCAAAACTTTGTCCATTTTGCCTCCTGTCTGCGGAATCTGTCCTTTTCCTTCAACCCCCAATGCTGCTGCGGTCATTTTATAGCTGTTTCTCCTGCCTATGGTTTTAAAGGCAGTCTCTACGTACCCACAGCTGTCATAGTGATCTTTTGAAAATATCAATCTGATTCATACTTCTCTGCTGCCTGAAAGCATCACTGATCAGTTATAGCCTTCAGGATGAGGTCTGCACTTCCCTGAAGATAAACTTCAAACTCATGAAGTCATTTAACACCTTTTGAGATCTGCCTATGCCTTTTTCTCCCGTTCAATATCTGACACCCCTTTCGCACATCAGCTAGGGCCCCCTCAGCCATTCTAAACTGTTTGTAATTTCATTCCATGCCATGGTCTTTTGTACTTCTGTGGCTTTGTATGTACTCTTCTCTCTGCCTGCAATATCTCTCCCTGACCCTGACTTCTCATCCTTCAAAAGTTTTCATCCTTTCTGTAATGCCTTTCCTGACTCTTTCTCCTTGATTGGGTTCGTCTTTCTCTTGTGCTTCCATATTCTTTCCATTAGCAGGCAACACACTTGTATTCCATTAATTTAATCATCTATTCTTAACAGGCTAGCAGGTCCTGGAAAGCAGAAGCTGTTTTTTATCTTTATGAGCTGTCTTCAGGGTTCCTGAGTGGCTCAGTTAAGTGTCCAACTCTTTCTTGGCTTTGGCTCAGGTCATGATCTCACGGTTTTGTGGGTTCGAGCCGTGCATCCGGCTCTGTGCTGGCAGCACAGAGCCTGCTTGGGATTTTCTGTCTCCCTCTTTCTATCCCTCTGCCACTCACACTGTCTCTGTCTCAAAATCAATAAAATTAAAAAAAAATAAGGGGGGCACCTGGGTGGCTCAGTTGGTTAAGCCTCTGACTTCGGCTCAGGTCATGGTCATAATCTCACGGTTCGTGGGTTCAAGCCCCAAGTCAGGCTCTGCACTGGTGGTGCAGAGCCTTCTTGGGATTCTCTCTCTCTACCTCTATCTCTCTCTGCTCTTTCCTCATTTGCACTCTCTCTCAAAATAAATAAACTTTAAGAAATTCTTAAAAAAAAAAAAAAAAAGGAAATATATGAGCTGTCTTCATCCCTTAACCCAGAAAGGGGCTCACATATTTAAATGAATGAATGGTTGAATAGATGAATGAATTGCTTTCCTCTGTCCTGCTAGCTTGAGGACATTCTCCCTATGCATTCTTTCTTTGTTTTTCTAATGTTTATTTATTTTGAGAGAGAAAGCGGGGGAGGGGCAGAGAATCCCAAGGAGGCTCTACAGCTGTCAATAGAGAGCCTGACGCAGGGCAGAACTCCTGAACTGTGAGATCATAACCTGAGCAGAAACCAAGAGTCGGATGCTTAACCAACTGAGCCACCCAGGCATCCCTCCCTATGCATTCTTTTTTTTCTTTTTTTAAGTTTATTTTTGAAAAGAGAGCAAGCATGAGTGGGGGCGGGGCAGAGAGAGAGAGGGAGGGAGGATCCGGGCTCCACCCTGACAGCAGAGAGCCCACTGGGGAGCTCGAACTCCATGAACCATGAGATCATGGCCTGAGCCAAGGTCAGATGCTTAACCGACTAAGCCACCCTGGTGCCCCTCTCCCTATGCATTTTTAAAAGGAAGAATCATATTGTTTAATTCTTTGGATTCCACCAGTATGTTCTATTACAGTGCTACTACCACAGTAGCTACTCAGTGTTTTATAAACAATTGTGTTTCTTTTATTTTCATTTTACATTTATGGAGTGCCAAGTTTGTGCCAGATACAGAAAAAATACAAAAATGAGTAAGTACACTGTCCTTATCCTCAAAGAGTGAACACGCTAGAAAAGAAAACAAACAGGGAACATTTTTTAAAAATCCCTTATGCTAATTAAATACTAGTGATTATGTATACCTGTCTTTAAAATGCCACATCAGGACTTTGGTGTTTTAGAGCTTGTAGCAGGAGACACAGAGGGAAATATCCCAGCAGAAGCGGCAGCTCACTGGAATAAACTCCTAAAGGAACAGTGTTAAGTGTTACCGTTAAATTTTTTTAATGTTTATTTATTTTGAGAGAGACAGAGTGTGAGCAGGGGCGGGGCAGAGAGAGAGGGAGACACAGAATCTGAAGCAGGCTCCAGGCTCTGAGCCGTCAGCACAGAGCCCAACTTGGGGCTCCAACCCACGAGCGAGATCATGACCTGAGCCAAAGTCGGACGCTCAACCAACTGAGCCACCCAGGTGCCCCAAGTGTTACTCTTTTTTAACTAGAACTGAAATACACCGTATGCTTCTTGTATGTGTCTTCACCTTCTTGAGTTGTTCTTCTTAATTGTCTTAGTCCTCCTGTGGCCTCCTCATATGGTGAAGCCAATATATGATGATATCAACAGTCAGAAGCTTCAAATTTCAAAGAATTTGGAACAGTTATGGTATTGGGGTGATTTTTGATGCTGTCTGTGGTTATTGATGTTAATCTTCAGTTGATTCAATGATGAACCTTTGTAGTTGAAAAAGTTTGATTATTCAGACTCTTGAGACTAAAATTTTGAAGGCCCAATGAGAAGATACTATTGCCAAGGGGCATATCTGAGAAACCTACCACTTAATTCAAATTGTGATCTGAAGGGAGGAGGAGTCTCTTGCTAGAAAAGAAGGGTGTGAGCAGACTCATCCTAGACCTTAGTCATCTGAGGCTAGAAGAGGTTGAGCTCGTTTATTTAATGGAGAAGTTTTCAAAGTAGCTTTGGAACCTCCACCTTAGCCTGGGGAGGTGAACTCCAGGTGAGTATTTTGCCCTGACAATGGTAAATTGGGAAGAATCTAAGAGAGGAACCAAAAATCGATGTATTTTATTTAGTTGAGGGTGGGGAGGAAAGGCGTTGAGGTCGACCAGTTGAAAGTTTATCAGATCACTGGTGTTCCTGGGAACTGTGTCACCTCTAATCACTGCGGATGGTTTAGGTCGATTACCTAAACTCTGATCGCTAATGCTGGAGTGGTGCCTGGTTACAGTACTGAGGGATGGAGATATATATTGCTGTCTTTTGGAAGGATTTTGAAATTTGTTGAATATTTCTCTATGAACCAAATACTAATATATAAGAGGAAGAATGAACTATTCCAAGATGTAAGCCAACTTTTCTTCCAGAATATGATTTTCATGGTATTTTATCCTTCCCTGGCATTGGTTTTTGAAAGCAAGAGTGACATTGTGAACCTGCCTGTCTGCCTTTAGATACTTCATGGGATCAGGAATCGTGTCTTAATTATCTTTGCATCTAGAGCAGATAGCATATAAAATGGCAGGCATATAGACGGTTTTTGAATGAATGAATAGGTAAAAGAAATAATACTTTGTTTGAAAAGTTGGCTTGGTAGTACACAATTCCTTGAGACACAGAATTTCATGTATGTTTCTCAAATGTCTTCATTATATTTTATATATAAACATTGTTATCTGAATACTTACTTTGGGTTCACTTAGGTTCTCGTATGGAGAAAAAATATTCTTACTGCTCTAGCGCTTACAAATAAAACCAGACACAAAAGCTTTAAAATTCTTTCATTAAAATAAAAGCCGTCAGGGGCGCCTGGGTGGCTCAGTCGGTTGAGCGTCCGACTTCGGCTCAGGTCATGATCTCACGGTTCGTGGGTTCGAGCCCCGGGTCAGGCTCTGTGCTGACAGCTCAGAGCCTGGAGCCCGCTTCCGATTCTGTGTCTCCCTCTCTCTCTGCCCCTCCCTGGCTCACACTCTGTCTCTCTCTCAAAAATAAATAAACATTAAAAAAAAATGTTGTAAATAATAAAAAATAAAAAAATAAAAACCGTCAAATGTCAAGACATTTATGAGTTAAGTGGAATTTAGTAAAGGTATACCTGGTAAAGGTACGCTGGAAGTTCTCAAATAACTGGTTACCTTCGAGTTAGGGGTATGGGTAATACAGACATTCTACACCGTTAACTATTTTTGCCATTAGGTTTCATTTAGGAAGTGACATTAGACAGCCCCATTGCATTCTTAATCACTGGAAGCTAAATATGATATCACAGTATTTTACTTGGCAGGTGTGTTTCTATGTTTGGAGAAAAGAAAGTGTTAAAATCTTGGCAGTCTGGTCTCCCAAGGACATCACTGTTCAGGAGGCATCGGTTTGATGACTCTTGCCTGGACTCTGTCTTGGAAGGCTGTGCTCATCAGGGAAAGCCATATTGAAAGGAGAAGTATGTGTGATGAATGGCCATTTGGGCCCCGTTCCCAGGAATACTTGACCATGTGTAGCACGGTGTCTCCTGTCGCCTCTCTCAGGACCGTCCGGGCTTATGATGCCACGGTGCCAAACGTGGAGTTAATTGCAGCTCCTTTTGTCGTCTTTTGTGTGCGTGTGTAGTCATTTTGCCTTAGCCTTTTGGTTTTTTGGACAAGTCTGAATCCTTGGGAAGCCAGCACTGTTACCTTGCTGGCTACATCTTCCAGGAACCCCACGTGTTAAAGGGTGTGATGGGAGCCAGATGAGAGGGAGGCAGGAAGGGCTTGCGTTGAGCACCCTCCTGTAGTAATTCTCTCCCAGCGCTTTCTCGGCTTGGCGTCTCTCCATTTTTTTTTTTTTTTTTTTTTAGAGCTCTTGGAATTGGAAGTTCAGAGTCAGAAGGCTAGGGCTCTTTAACATAACAATGATGGCTTTTGTTTTTGGCTTAACTGTCGGGATTATTTAAACAATGGGTAGTTATTTTTTTTAAGCAGGTTTGCAGAAGTCAACCTAGATTTCAAGTGAAAAGAAAGTTCTTGGGTAGAAGTGTAGCCTTTTTTCGACTACTCATTCTTTTCTCATTCCAACTACAAGATCACAAGGAAAGAGTTAACGCTTTCTGTCACGTTGGAAAGTACTTGCGAAATTTAGACACTGGCAGTTCAGTTACCACTCGCTAGCTCAGTAGTACTCTGTTTTGGAGCCCACTGTGATTAGGAGTTTGTAGTTACGTTTTGTGAAAAGTTTGAAATAGAGAAAAGTGACCCACTAAGATCGCTGATGGTGAACAGAGCAGTGTGGAGCTCTTCTAATTTTCAAGATTCATAATCTTTCATTACCTCACCTGTTGAGTACTTCACCCCATAGTTTATTATGTGCACAGTTGCTAGAACTCTCTCACGGCCACACTGGGAGCATAAAATTCAGGCATTTAGCATCGTTGTCCCCTGGCGAAGTGTTCGGAAATCTCCAGGTGTCTGTGACGTGTCTAGATCCACGTGTTTGTTCCATGAGGATGATGCAGGAAAAGAATGAGTAAAGTCAAACTTTAAAGATCTGAAAAGAGTTAACTTTCATAGTAGTTGAAAGAATAGCTGGAGATGATTTACTTGGTTCCTTGAAATATTTATCATTTTAAATTGTCACTATTTTGGTAGGAAGTCTTTGTAACTACATGCATGATCTTGGGCAAGTCATTTGGCCCCTCAGAACTTCAGTTTCTGAAACCACATCAAGAAGAAGTAGGGTATGGATGTCGCCTTACGGTTTTCTGAGTGCTTTTACATAAATTACATAATTGACATAAATTATTTCGTTTACTCCTTACAACACTTCAGTAAAATTAAATCGAAATACAAAAGTAGTAAGAGACTTGTCTAATATATAGCCTGCAAGTGTGAGAACCAAGTCCTCGGTCAAGTCCTTCGTGCTCCTCAGTCGTGTCATGTGCTCACATGAGAGATTGGGCTGGCCCCCTTCTAAAATTCTAAGGTACTGTCGTTCATTTATTTTTTTGTTTTTTATTTTTAAAAATTTTTTACAGCATTTGAGGCCACTTACCCTGGGCTGTTTTATTTGTCTGCTTTTTTTTTTTTTTTTTTCCTCAAGGTACATTTTAGGATTAACTATTTTAAATGTCCTTTTTCTAGCCAAAAGTACACTTAAAAAATTAACGGGGGGCACTTGGGTGGCCCACTCGGTTGAGCGTCTGACTCTTAATTTTTAATTTTCTTACTTTTGGCTCAGGTCATGCTCTCACAGTTTTGTAGGTTCAGGTCTCCTTGGAATTCTCCCTCTCTTTGCCCCTCCCTAGCTCGCTCTGTCTCTGTCTCTCTCAAAATAAATAAATAAACTTAAAAAAAAAAATTAACAGTATGGGGGCCCCTGGCTGGTGTAGTCGGTAGAGGTAGAGCGTGAGACTCTTGATTTCTGGATCGTGAGTTTGAGCCCCACGTTGGGTGGAGAGATGACTTAAAAATAAAATCTTAAAAAGAGATGAAGAGGTAGATTTATTCTCACTCACAAATGATATTCACGATGAAAACTTTAATGATGAGAGAAGATACTGTAAAAAGCAAGCCTACTTCGTACTTTTTAAATTTGGGTTTTACACGTTCTTGGAGTTACAGTGCCTTTCAGACAAATCTCTTTGAAGAGGACAATTTCAGGTTTTTCTTAAATAGTTAAATGCGTGAATAATGTTAACAACACCAGAACAAGCAACTTAGATTCTAAGAACCGTTTCTCAGTTATGTTGTGTGCAAAGCCTCGGACCCAAACGTTGTGCTACTCAAAGCATTCAGATTTAAGAGCTGAACCTGCTAATTTGTCTAAAAGGTTGTATGTATCTTTTCATAGCTTCCTGGTGAATAAGTGGTTAAACAGATTAGCACCTGACTGTAGCCTTAAACTAACTGGGGAAGCAACTTTGCAGAAAATCCAGATGTTGTCCATATGCATGTGGTCTTTGCTCTTGAGAGGAAAATCTGGGGGCTTTAATTGTTGGAACATAGCTTGGGGCTTGGCTTATCAGTATAAATTGGAGGTTCAAGAAAATCTGTCTTTCGATCTTTATTTTATTCTTGTTTTTTGTGGATTTTGTTTCGGGAATCTGAAATTCTCTCTCTCGTCTCTCCTCTGGAAAGAACTCAGTTTCTGAGTCAGTGAATTTCTGTTCATCAGTTTGTTTAAATAGACCACCTTTCTTGAGAACTCGTCCGAAATAAGTTAAATCCTTAAGGATTTTTTTGAAAGGGCAGGTTGAAAATTAGAGGTAAGGGAAGTTTTTGCCTTTTGCCTTTCCCAGGAGTAACTGAGAATAAGATGCTTCCCTAAGTTATTCTTGAATGCATTTCATCCTGTATGCGGTCAATTCATGATCCCTTTCACAAATGCTGCTGCCCACCATTAAGTCTCTCATCACAGGGCATTTTCAAACGATGCCATAAAATGCATGTTGAGAATCTTTGGATCTCAAATGTATAGAAATCACATCTAAATGTCAATTCCTGAGTTAAGGAACTGACAATTATGGCAATTTCAGTCTCTTCTATTAATATTTAGTAGACAAGCGATTATGGTATTGTTTATGTTATTCTTTATGTGTGCGTAGACTTAACTACTTGTTGAAAAGATTTGTTTGTTTTATTGGGGCTGTGTATTTCTGCCATTGAACAGATTTGCTTACTTGAATTAAAGTCGTTCTTTAATTGTTTTGGGCTGTATCTACAGTTTGAAATTTCGGACTATCCCCTGTGTACTATGCACCAAAGATGACATTTCAATGCATTGTTCAAATACTACACAGCTCCTATTTGTCTGTAATGAAGCTGTATGACTGGGTCCATTTATTTCAATATCAGTTATTTTATATTATCCATATAAATGATAATGATTAATATATAGAGTCTGATTTTCCAAATTCATTTGTGTCTCCTCTGGGCATTTCTTTGGGATATGTTCACACCCATGTTTTTGTTTCTGATTTTAAAATAATTTTCCTTTGTTGTAGGATGAGCAGTTCTTAGGTTTTGGCTCAGATGAAGAAGTCCGAGTACGAAGTCCCACAAGGTCTCCTTCAGGTATGGCCAGTTAAGTGCTCGGTGCCTTTTGTTTATGAAAAAGACCGTGGCTTCCCCTAGCCTTCTTTGCATTTAAAGGATGATCTTAAATACCGGGGTTTTCTTTGTGCATCCTTGCCTTTCCCTCACACTGAGTAGGAGATGGCTTATGAACTAGACCTCTTTACGGGGCTCTTTGTCAGGCCGCTTCTGCCTTATTCTTTATTATGCTTCCCTGTGGGAACCACTTGAGGCATGGGAGGCTGGGAGGGTTGATTTCCATGGAATGACTGAAAAACCAGGGAGTTGCATTGAAGGTAACCCTGAATGAGCATCCTCAGATTCTTGTGTTTTGAATGATAACGGTGTAGATGCAACTGCGGGAATAATCTGGCTATTTTTTACAGATGAAATTTGGTCTACTGTTGTCAAAGAAATAAAAACAAAATATTAGCACTGTATGAAACTATTTTATGTGATCCTTCAAAGGCTGCATTAAAATAAAATAAAAATGATATGGGGGTATCATTTTTATTTTTCCATAAATAAGTTTCCATTTATAAGCAATATTTGTCACTGTTCTCGCCAAGAAAATATCTAGAATGTCTTGAAATTCTAGACTTATGGCAGTTTCCTGAGAGACAATCCTCGGTGGAAATAACATGTAATGGCTTGCAGAATTCCATTCTGTATAGGAGAAGGCTATGAGTCTTTTGATGAAAAAAACATTCCCCATCTGTGCTGCCATTCTGACTTCTCGTTTGGTTTTCTTTGCTCTGATTTGGGTAGACAGTCTCGTTAAATGTGATGTTCTTAGGTGGTTTTGCTCTTTGACACTGACTTAGTTTGTCACGTATGTTAGTTAGCATTTGAGTTTCATCTAAGACTCACCGTATGTGTGTCGTAATTTGTTTCAAACGCGTAAGTTGACAGTTTCTTTTTTCCCAAATGGTGGTAGTATTGCCATCCCAGCTGGGAGGAGTTACCCAGCAGTATCACGAGATCTGTGCTACTTACACCATAGCCACGTTCTCCTTGAGTTGCGATGAAATCTTAAAACTTCCTATAGGAACATGATTTTAGAGACCATCTGGTCGAACCCTTCCTCTGTAGATGACAAAATGAGGTCCAGAAAATACACGACGCAGTTGCTCATAACCGACTTAGGACTCCTTCGTGTGTGTTGAGTTCGTGTGTGGAAATCAGCAACAGGGCCGAGCTTCTCTCTGTTCTGGTTTTTCACGTGTTCATTTAAAAAAATTCTTTTTAAAAGTGGTTAGAAGAGGTTTTCAGAATCAACAAAGCCCTATGAGTGGCCAGGTTTAAGTCTACCATGATGATAAGGAATCTTGTGATAAACTTCTGGGTAGAAGTTTATTTTGTGAATTCACAACCATTTCTTAATGGTCCCCCCCCCCGCCCCCCGCACTTGGCTATCAGTCTACCCTGAATATTGTCTTGTTTTTGTTTTAAGCCATCTGAATATACTTCATTATTTAAGAAATGAAAACGTCTTTTTGTTGTTGTCTCCTAGTCCATTACTTTCGTTGTAATTAGTATATATGGAGAATGGATTTGTGAATTCTTAATGTATTAAAAAAGGAAGTTGCAAGTTAATTGGTGAGAAAAAGCATTTATATTTAGAAAGCCCAGCAGTGAGACCTTTGTTGATTTCTGTTCTGTTAGAAAGTGGGTCCTGTAGTCTCAAATGCTCATCATACTGGCCTGAATCTCTTTTGCTGCCTGTTAGGGGAGATTTTCATTTCAGAAGAATGTTGTCATATAAAACATTGGAAAGTCACGAGGGAGGAGAAGATGTGATAGACCAGGAAACTCTTAATACATTTAGAAAATATAGGTATAAACAAAGAATTTTCGAAAACAGCCTTGTTTTCTCACGTCTCTTGATAAGTGGCAAATTGAGCTGATTTATAAATTGGCAAATTCCTTTTAGTTAGAATAGAAGAAGTCTGATTTATGAATTCGTTGATTTGTTTTTGACATCAACTAGAGTTAAATCTTTTTTGTCACTTGGGACTAACTACTTCAAGAACCTGTAAGTAGGGGAATAGATTAATGGACACATCATCATCTTCCTTCACTCATTAGTTCACATGCCGCTGAGTTCAGTGATCTTATTCTGATGTCTCCAGAATGAATATTTTTCTATCTAGTGAAGCTTTCTTAGTTTACTTTGACAAAACAGATTGCAAATGTAGGAAGCCGAGCTGCCCAGGTGTTTTCCCTACGGAAGTTACGCTATTGATTGAAGAGCTCCTTGTTCAAATTTATTAAAGCAAAAATTTCGCTGAAAAGATGGGATGACTTTCTACAAACATGTTCTCAAATATTAATCTTAGAGGCTAGGACACGGAAAAGGTGGCAGCTTTTTTTTTAAACTTTTTTTTTTTTTTTTTTTAATAAAAAAAAACCTCCTTGCTCACCTGAAGTTGTAGGAAAATTCGTTTCGCATATTAATCAAAATCTCTTATCATTATCTTAGTTTTTCTGTCAAATGTTCTAGGTGGAATGTTATTGACTTGGTTTCTTTGAGGCAAGTTTTTGTTGGAAGGAAACTAAACCCAATTAAGGTGTTTTATTGACTCACTAGACCCAGCTAGAGGTCCGTACAAAATGACTTGTGCTAAAAGTGTATTCAGCTTAGTAGCGACCTGAACTACAAAGCTAAATATATGCTCTCCATTGTTTAATTTTTATACACAGTTAAAACTAGCCCTCGAAAGCCTCGCGGGAGACCCAGAAGTGGCTCTGACCGGAATTCGGCTCTCCTCTCAGACCCGTCTGTGTTTTCCCCTCTAAATAAATCGGAGACCAAATCTGGAGATAAGATCAAGAAGAAAGATTCTAAAAGCATAGAAAAGAAGAGAGGAAGACCCCCCACCTTCCCTGGAGTAAAAATCAAAATAACACACGGAAAGGACATTTCAGAGCTACCAAAGGGAAGCAAAGAAGATAGCTTGAAAAAGATTAAACGGACACCTTCTGCTACGTTTCAGCAAGCCACAAAGATTAAAAAATTAAGAGCAGGTAAACTCTCTCCTCTCAAGTCTAAGTTTAAGACAGGGAAGCTTCAAATAGGAAGGAAGGGGGTACAGATTGTCCGACGGCGAGGAAGGCCTCCATCCACAGAAAGGATAAAGACCCCTTCCGGCCTCCTCATTAACTCTGAACTGGAAAAGCCCCAGAAGGTCCGGAAGGACAAGGAAGGAACACCTCCACTCACAAAAGAAGATAAGACAGTAGTCAGACAAAGCCCTCGAAGGATTAAGCCGGTTAGGATTATTCCTTCTTCTAAAAGGACAGATGCGACAATTGCTAAGCAGCTCTTGCAGAGGGCGAAAAAGGGGGCTCAGAAGAAAATCGAGAAAGAAGCGGCCCAGCTGCAAGGCAGAAAGGTGAAGACACAGGTCAAGAACATCCGGCAGTTCATTATGCCTGTCGTCAGTGCCATCTCCTCGCGCATCATTAAAACCCCTCGGCGGTTCATAGAGGATGAGGATTATGACCCTCCAATTAAAATTGCCCGACTCGAGTCTACCCCGAACAGCAGATTCAGTGCCACGTCCTGTGGGTCTTCTGAAAAATCAAGCGCGGCTTCTCAGCACTCCTCTCAAATGTCTTCGGACTCCTCCCGATCCAGTAGCCCCAGCGTCGATACCTCCACAGATTCTCAGGCCTCGGAGGAGATCCAGGTACTTCCTGAAGAGCGGAGCGATACCCCCGAAGTTCACACCCCACTGCCTATTTCCCAGTCCCCAGAAAACGACGGCAACGACAGGAGGAGCAGAAGGTATTCCGTGTCCGAGAGGAGTTTCGGGTCGAGAGCAACGAAAAAACTGTCCACCCTGCAAAGTGCCCCCCAGCAGCAGCCCTCCTCCTCTCCGCCTCCGCCCCTGCTCACCCCACCCCCGCCGCTGCAGCCGGCCTCCAGCATCTCTGACCACACACCTTGGCTCATGCCTCCCACCATCCCCTTAGCATCACCATTTTTGCCTGCTTCTGCCGCTCCCATGCAAGGGAAGCGAAAGTCGATCTTGCGAGAACCGACGTTTAGGTGGACCTCTTTAAAGCATTCTAGGTCAGAGCCACAGTACTTTTCCTCAGCAAAGTATGCCAAAGAAGGTCTTATTCGCAAACCCATATTTGATAATTTCCGACCCCCTCCGCTGACTCCTGAGGACGTTGGCTTCGCGTCGGGTTTCTCTCCATCTGGTACTGCTGCTTCAGCCCGATTGTTTTCACCGCTCCACTCCGGAACAAGGTTCGATATGCACAAAAGGAGCCCTCTTCTGAGAGCTCCCAGATTTACTCCAAGCGAGGCTCACTCTAGAATATTTGAGTCTGTAACCTTGCCTAGTAATCGGACTTCTGCTGGAACGTCTTCTTCAGGAGTGTCCAACAGAAAAAGGAAGAGGAAAGTCTTTAGTCCCATTCGATCTGAACCAAGATCTCCTTCTCACTCCATGAGGACAAGAAGCGGAAGGCTTAGCACTGCTGAGCTGTCACCTCTCACCCCGCCGTCTTCTGTCTCTTCCTCGTTAAGCATATCTGTTAGTCCTCTTGCCACTAGTGCCTTAAACCCAACTTTTACTTTTCCTTCTCATTCCCTGACTCAGTCTGGGGAGTCTGCGGAGAAAAGCCAGAGACCAAGGAAGCAGGCTAGTGCTCCGGCAGAGCCGTTTTCATCCAGCAGCCCCTCTCCTCTCTTCCCTTGGTTTACCCCAGGCTCTCAGACTGAGAGAGGGAGAAATAAAGACAAGGCCCCTGAGGAGCTGTCCAAAGATCGAGATGCTGACAAGAGCGTGGAGAAGGACAAGAGTAGAGAGCGAGACCGGGAGAGAGAAAAAGAGAATAAGCGGGAGTCGAGGAAAGAGAAAAGGAAAAAGGGATCAGAGATTCAGAGTAGTTCTGCATTGTATCCTGTGAGTAGGGTTTCCAAAGAGAAGGCCGTTGGTGAAGATGCTGCCACTTCATCTTCCGCCAAAAAAGCAACAGGGCGGAAGAAGTCTTCGTCGCTTGATTCTGGGACTGATATGGCCTCCGTGACTCTTGGGGACACAACAGCTGTCAAAACCAAAATACTTCTAAAGAAGGGGAGAGGAAATCTGGAAAAAAACAACTTGGACCTCGGCCCAACTGCCCCATCCCTGGAGAAGGAGAAAACCCTCTGCCTTTCCACTCCTTCATCTAGCACTGTTAAACATTCCACTTCCTCCATAGGCTCCATGTTGGCTCAGGCAGACAAGCTTCCAATGACGGACAAGAGGGTTGCCAGCCTCCTAAAAAAGGCCAAAGCCCAGCTCTGCAAGATTGAGAAGAGTAAGAGTCTTAAACAAACTGACCAGCCCAAAGCACAGGTACTCTTTTCCATCTTGCCTGTTAAAAGTCAACAGCTCCTTCTATGAGCAAGTTTTAGGCGAAGGGTTTCCGTGACGTCTAGTTACGGGAATCAGGAGAAGGGCAGAGGAGGTGGGGGCACTCGCACCGGTCCTTCAAGGACTGGTAGGATTTTGATAGGTGGGAGATGAGAGGGGAGAACATTCTAAACAGAGGGCACTGTGTGGGTAGAGAGGCAGAAGTACGAAGAGGAACGGCAACAGCGGCGGATCGCTGGACTGGGACACACAGGAAGGTGGTGAATTAAGACTGAAAGGCAGTTTGGGGCCACTTGACAGAATGCTGACTTGTTTGTGCTTAATGGGTTTGGTGTAATGGAATCTGTGACTTAATTTTGAAGGTGCGTTTTTGTACTCAAATTGTTTTGCTATTGTTTACTACAGAAAACGGGGGTGGGGGGATTCTCTTCCTCTGAGTACTGAGTGATTAGCGCCACAGATAATAGGGCGTTTGTGGAATACAAATGAGAAGCGCTTAGCCTGAGCGCTGTAGGATTCAGTTAGTTAAGATGATGACAAACAAATTTTACAGAGAACAGCATTATTAATTTTTTACGTCTTACTATTTTTTTCACAAAGTGAGCTCAGGCACCAGCCTTTTCAGAGAAAACCCACCGATCTTCAGGTTCTTTTTTAAAATTGCCATGTAGTAGGTCCATATTCATGCCAACCCACCAAGTTAGATTTAGACGGCCACACACTTAGGTTTATTCATGTTACTCAGCCAAGGGCCATATTGACATTTAGCAATTTCATCAGTTGAGAGTTCTAGCGGGAACACGATGGGATTTGTTTCTGACACCGTGTGGGGTGGTTTTTGGTTAGCCTCCTAGTGATAGGAGCAGTGGCTCTTTAAAGTGCGAGACGTTTCTGTTTAGAGCTGTGGCCTTGTATCCGTACATTTGTAAGTTGTTCCCCCTACCCCTCTGTTGATCAGGGAAATAGAAGAAATAGTCTGTGATTGGATAAGCCTTGTTAACTGCAGACCAAACTTTTTGATAATATAGATTGGCAGCTTGAATTTTGATGGGAACTTTAAAGCAGTAGTATAATCGGGAATAAAAACTTAGTTCATTTTTTTTTTTAAGTTTATTTATTCATTTTTGAGAGAGAGAGAAAGCATGAGCAGGGGAGGGGCAGAGAGAGAGAGGAGAGAGAGGGACTTCCAAGCAGACTCTGTGCTGTCAGCTCAGAGCCTGACTCGGCTCGATCTCACAAACTGAGATCATGACCTGAGCTGGAATCAAGAGTCGGACGCTTAACCAACTGAGCCACCCAGGCATCCCTAGTTTCTGGGGTTTTTTGGCTTTTTGTTTTTTAAAGCCGCACCCCCTTTTTTTGCTGCCAGTTTTAGGATACAGAAGTAGTCGGTTTCTGCAGATTGTCATGGCTTATCAGCTGGGAATAACTAGGGTTGTATGTGTTGATTTTAGATTGTAATAAGCAAAACGAGTCTACCTTGGCTTCAGTTAATTACATTTTCAACATGTGTGGTTGCTGTTGTTTGTTTTGACTTGCCTCTTATTCAGGGTCAAGAGAGTGATTCATCAGAGACCTCTGTGCGAGGACCCCGCATTAAACATGTCTGCAGAAGAGCTGCTGTTGCCCTTGGCCGAAAACGAGCTGTGTTTCCTGATGACATGCCCACCCTGAGTGCCTTACCATGGGAAGAACGAGAAAAGATTTTGTCTTCCATGGGGAATGACGGTAGGTCAGGGAATGCCGGCCTCAGAGTCTAAGCAGACATTTGATTTGTTTGCTGATCATTCTGGGGACGCCTAGTAGGCTCTTCGTAGCATTATGTGTTAGTCTGGGTTTCTCCAAAAAACAAATGGCAAGGGTGCATTCAGTGGGTAAGGATTATACTAGAGAAAATGGCCCGAGAGAAAAAATGGGGAGGGAGCTGGGGAAGGCTGGGGGAACTATCAGACCGCTTTGCAAGTCTGACCCCTATGAAAGAGAAAGGGGAGGAGGGTTGGACAGAATCTTCCCAGACTGTTTTCCCAGAGAGTTTGGCAAGGCTGTCGAGGAGTCCCTGGGCAGAAGTGGACTGTCAGAGTAGTTATGTGTCTCCCAGGACCAGCCCGCCTCAGTGTCCCTGCCATGCTCGGTCACTACCTAAGAGAGACCCTCATGGTAAGTGTGGCCTCTGTGATGCACTGGACTTCAGAGCACAGCAGTTGGGGCCCTTGGTCACTTAGTTACATGCCCCGTGGTTGGAGGTCTGAGGTACATTCTCATGGTTGCATTTAGATGCTGGGTGACTGCTCATATAAAATGTAGAGGTTTAGAGAATCTTAGGAAGCACTCAGTTCATATTTAAGTTAGACTGTGTGGTGTTCTCAGTGTTTGGATTTCTGCTTTCATCAAGCTGTAAGGTATAGACATTTTTAAACATTTAAAGAATTATCTGTGATGGGATATTTTTATTATGCCACATTTCATTTTTGGAGTCCCAATTAAAATGAGGCTCGCGTGTGTATAACAACATCTGTGGATTTTGAGGACTGCCCCCCTCTGCTCCCAAGAAGGAACTAGATGCTCCCTGATAACTAACGCCCCGTTTCTTTAACAGACAAGTCATCAATTGCTGGCTCAGAAGATGCTGAACCTCTTGCTCCACCCATCAAACCAATTAAACCCGTTACCAGAAACAAGGCGCCTCAGGAACCTCCAGTAAAGAAGGGACGACGGTCCAGGCGGTGTGGGCAGTGTCCCGGCTGCCAGGTGCCTGAGGACTGTGGTGTTTGTACTAATTGCTTAGACAAGCCCAAGTTTGGTGGCCGAAATATAAAGAAGCAGTGCTGCAAGTGAGTGGGGGTCTTACTCTGAGGCGGTGGCCTCTCAGCCGTGAAGGTTGTGTGTTTATGCCTGGTTTGTGGCAGGGACGCAGCAGAAAACTGAATGTGGTGGTAATGAGTCCCCTTGAGGTGCAAGGTTAAGTTGCCCAGTTGGATTTTGTGACGTGGCTAGGTTTGGGCTGCCCTTCAGTAAGAAATAGTCTGGGGCAGTGCTGTCCAGGAGAACGTCCCGCTGCAAGTAGGAATGTTCTCGGCTTAGTTCAGTGTGGTAGCCATTAGCCAAACGTGGCTGTAAAACACTTGAAGTGTGGTTAGTATAACTCAGGAACTACATACTTAATTGCATTTCATGTTAATTAAATTTAAATAGCCACACGGGCTGACAAATCTGTGGGGCACCTGGGCCGCTCTGTCGGTTAAGCGTCCGACTTTTGATCTCAGCTTGGGTCTTGATCTCAGGGACGTGAGTTCAAGCCCTGTATTGGGCTCCACGCTGGGTGTGGAGCCTACTTAAAAAAAAGAAGAGAAAAGAAAAAAAACCTGATAAATTATATGTTTATATTTTATATATTGTATAAATTATATATAAGCCACATATATATGTAATATTTACATATACTCGATCTATCATTTATATATAATTTACATATATATTATAATATTATCTGTATAAATTTTCAAGTCAACTGACATCATGGCATTCAGGACATTATGGTGATATGTTAGTAGAAAACTCTTGGCTTTCTTTCTTTTTTTTTTTTAATTTTTTTTTTTTTTTAACATTTATTTATTTTTGAGACAGAGAGAGACAGAGCATGAACGGGGGAGGGGCAGAGAGAGAGGGAGACACAGAATCGGAAGCAGGCTCCAGGCTCTGAGCCATCAGGCCAGAGCCCGACGCGGGGCTCCAACTCACGGACCGCGAGATCGTGACCTGGCTGAAGTCGGACGCTTTAACCGACTGAGCCACCCAGGCGCCCCAACTCTTGGCTTTCTAACTCCTGGAATATTTTCATGCACATGGGATTTTTGATCTGAAAGTTTTGATTACTCGATCTTTTCCCCTTGTTTTAGTCAGCTTATGGATGCACTTTCTGCTCTCTGGGATAATTTGTTTGAAGTGAATCGAGACGTTTGCACAGACAGAAATGTTGGTGACTGAGCATAAGGAGTACAGTGCCCAGACAAGGAGGAGATGTTAGCAGTAGGTATTTGCTGAGTGAATGGCAGCACGACAGTGATTTATAGAAAACGTGGTTGGGAGAAAGTACTTCAGGGGAGACAGTGTCTAGGAGACCGTAAGTAGTTCTGTGCTTTGGTTTAGTCTGTCCTTAAGCAGGATTCTTGCCTCCGTCCAGTTAGTAGAAAGAAGTGAGATAATTCACTGATCAGCAGAAAGGTACCTGACTGCAAGATAAACCTGCACTATAATTTAGGGGTTGACATGGATTTAGACTTCAAGTTAAGTTTCAGTTTCACTAAGTTGAGGGGTGGAATATATACAAAGCCCTGAGATAGACCTATAGCATTGTAGTCGCAGAGGCCTTGTTGGTTAATTTCAGTCCATTTGTATTTAGATTACTATATGAATATTAATCTCCTAAGGGAGCAGAAGCGATCTGACTACAAGAAATACCAGCTGATCATTTTGTGTGTGGTGCTGGTCAGTACTAGGTGATAAGAAATTTGAGTCCGTTTCAAAAATAATTTGATACTGGCTCCTTTTAGAGCCTACAGGTAGGTAAAATTGCTGATTGAAGCATTCAAAGGCTCAGATTGAATCTGAGCAATCAACAGTGCCTTTTTTCAACTCTCAGAATGAACCTGAATAAAGGTTCACTGATTCTCACAGGCCAATTGACACTTGTTTCAACTGCTCTTCTTCTAAATGTAGTTTACTTTATGATATCCCTTGTCATCCTAGGATGAGAAAATGTCAGAATCTACAGTGGATGCCTTCCAAAGCCTACCTTCAGAAGCAAGCAAAAGGTAGTGTTGTAGAAAGATCTTCCCCAAATGCTTCCTGCTTTAATGCCATACAATCACGTGCATCTAGCGTAAAGAGAATGCTAATTTGTTGTTGTTGTTGTTGTTGTTTAAGTACCGCTCTTTCCCAGCAAGTTGGTGTTTGTGGAAGCTGGATGGTAGTTACATGAGGGTTCATTTTATTATTTCCTTTACCTTGAAATTTTCCATAATAAAAAAAAAAAAATTAATTCCTGTAAAAATTACAGTGCATTCCATTTCCTAGAGCAACAAAAGTATCCCCATTTCACCTGACCAGCATGAGCCTTCCAGCGTGAACTTCAGCTGCAGGAAACTGAGAATAAGGTTATGTTACATTCGTCTACTTCTGTCTTAAGTAAAATTCTTCTCACTTACAATCTTGTGTTTCCTCCTAGCTGTGAAAAAGAAAGAGAAAAAGTCTAAGACCAGTGAAAAGAAAGAGAGCAAAGAGAGCAGTGTTGTGAAGAATGTGGTGGACTGTAGTCAGAAGCCTACCCCGGCAGCAAGAGAGGACCCTGCCCCCAAGAAAAGCAATAGTGAACCACCCCCTCGAAAGCCCGTCGAGGAAAAGAGTGAAGAAGGGAACGCCTCTGCCCCAGGACCTGAATCCAAACAAGTTACCACCCCGACTTCCAGGAAGTCCAGCAAGCAGGTCTCCCAGCCGCCTCCAGTCACCCCCCCACAGCCACCAAGCACAGCACCGCCAAGAAAAGAAGTTCCCAAGACCACTCCTAGCGAGCCCAAGAAAAAGCAGCCTCCGCCACCGGAATCAGGTGAGTGAGGAAGGCAAGGAGGAATAGCTGAACCAGAAGAACACCTCTGTCTTTCTTAAACAGCGTGTGGAAACCTGACGTGTACGTTTTGAAGCCTTTAATTCAGAAAAATTAGCTCTCTTTTAACCTGTTTACAGAATAATAGAGAAATAGAAGCAAAAAACCCCAGTGAAGTCGGAGGTATTGTCTTCGTTTCCTATTTAAAGCCCGGAGTTTCAATAGTTTCCTGTGTTTTCTAATGCCCCTTTCCTCACAGGCCAGTAAGTCCTAAAAGTGGTCATTGCTATTTAGCACTGACTGTAATTTATGTTGAATTCTTCAGGTCCAGAGCAAAGCAAGCAGAAAAAAGTGGCTCCTCGACCAAGTATTCCTGTAAAACAAAAACCAAAAGAAAAGGTGAGGACAGATTCCTTTCTCTGCCATTGCTCGGGGATGCGTTCCATCCTGTAGGGCAGTAGTCTTGCCCTTGGCATTTACGTGATTGCGTGAATGAAACCGCTTATCTGCTTCTAGGAAGATGGCAGTGGACTTTCTTAAAATTGACAAACTTCAGGTTTAGGCTTTCGCTCGTTTTGTTTTTTTGTTTCTTTCCCCTTGTTCCTTTCCCCTTCTTTGTGGTCCTCTATGCTTAGGCTTATGTCGCAGGCCACTTTAAGGTAATTGTTTCTGCCTTCAGCATCCTTTAGTGACATTTGTCTATAACTATCACCCTTCCCTGTGTCCACGCTGTTATAATTATATGGAGAGAGACGGGTCTTCAAGAATCTTCTGGCTCTTTCTGCTGTCTCTCTGTGCCACCGTAATGGTGTGTATGAACTTCCTGGTTGATACTCTCAAGAGTATCAGCAATGCCAAAGAGGGGCAGATGCCAGGGTCTTAGGAGGCCTTACTCCAAGGTCATTGTCTGGCTTCTGACTGTAGTGATAATCAAGCATGGTCATACTGACAAATTGAAATCATTGACGATCACAGAGCTGGGAACGCTTCTGTGAGCATCCCAGGCGGGTTAAACAGGAGTGGAGCGATCGGCCCCACATTTGATGTGCAACTGAAAGATCTAGAAAAATGGCAGAATACACTGCTCCCGTGCTGTCACTTCCGTTTCATTGTGCCAACAACCTCGGCCGGCGTCACAGACCACGAAGAAGCAAGCCAAGAACCCACAGGGGAGAGTCCTGGAATTCTTCTTCTCGGGTTGTAATACATATGTAAAATGCCTTTCTGGAGAAAAGAATCTGCAGATTGACTCTCTGTGTCTGTAGGGTACTTCCGTGGAGATGTGTTTTCTAGATCTGTTAGACTTGTCGTTTGCGTTATCTGTTACAAAGGCAAAGGCAAATAGGGTGTGGTGGTGTTCTTCATCCATCTTCTGTCTCTGTAGGAAAAGCCACCTCCAGTCAGTAAGCAGGAGAACACAGGCACTTTGAACATCCTCAGCACTCTCTCCAATGGCAATAGTTCGAAGCAAAAAATCCCAGCAGATGGAGTCCACAGGATCAGAGTGGACTTTAAGGTAAAGGTGTTCTCGTGACCATGTAGTGTACCAAGCGTCATGGACTTTAAATCAGAAAAATGATGTTAATCAGGGGTGCCTGGGTGGCTCAGTCGGTTAAGTGTCCGACTTCGGCTTGGGTCGTGATCTGAGTTCGTGGGTTTGGGCCCCGCGTCTGGCTCTGCGCTGACAGCTCGGAGCCTGGAGCCTGCTTTGGATTCTGTGTCTCCCTCTCTCTCTGCCCCTCCCCCGCTCACACGCTGTCTCTCTCTGTCTCTCAAAAATGAATAAACATTAAAAAAACAAAACAAAACAATGTTAACCCAAGGTATTGAAAGAAAGGCAACTCGACACCAAGTCAGGGAGTAAGAACTACCATCAGAAGGTGGGTTCAGGGGTGAGAGACACCACTGTTTGTGGGCTGGCTAAAGAACACAGGCATTGACGCACTCCTGACCATTGTGAGTAATAAAAGTGCATTTGGATGAGAACAGTGTCTGAGGAAAGAATTCATTCACGTAGGAAATATCGAACCACGATGATGGCTTGAATCAGCAAAACTTTAAGGAAAAGTCAGTCCCAGGGTATCTTTTAACAGTGTGTGTGTCTGAGATTCTAATTTTGTAAAGCAGCAGTTCTTTTCAAACCCACTGAAGTGAAGTATTCTGGACCCTATGCTGTCACTCTGGTTCTAGGCTTTCCATCCTCACTTTCGTTCCAAAGCGGTGTCATTGTAACACTTTCATAAATGACCTGTGTCTCTCTCTCTGCAGGAGGATTGTGAAGCAGAAAATGTATGGGAGATGGGAGGCTTAGGAATCCTGACCTCTGTTCCTATAACCCCCAGAGTGGTTTGCTTTCTCTGTGCCAGTAGTGGGCATGTAGAGGTAAGAAATCCTGCTTCTTGGTACCCCAGAAAGTTGAATGGTAGATTATTTTGCTGTAATGAAAGACTCATTCTGTTTTGTTGGCGTGTACCAGGTGCTACCCCCTCTTTAATTTTATTTAATTTTTAAAGTAATCTCCCTGCCCAACGTGGGGCTCAAACTCACAACCCCGAGATCAAGAGTCGCATGCTCCACAGGAGGTCTCTAGGTGCCCTGGTATCTCCTCTTGAAACCAGCCACTGAAGTATTTTTGAAGATTTTGTAGAGGTTTTAGGAAGGAATCTGCCTCTTAGTAGAGTAGCAAAAGTATTGAGTGTGAAAAGTTGAATGGTCTCATCTCTTAAATTCATTCTTTTTATTAGAGTTCTGATATTTCTGCTACATGTCCAAACATGGAAAAACTGTTACAGTGCTCTTCTAGAGAAAGATATGGCTATCTTATATTGAATATCAAAAACCCCTTGTCTATAAAGAGCTCTTGGCAATTAATAAGAAAAAGGAACAACACCCACTAAAAGAAAAGGCTAAGGGCAGAAATATGTAATTCACAAAATGAGAAATAAACATGGTGGGAGGTGTCCTAGAGCCTTCTGATGAACAAAAATTGGACATTAAGCATTAAAAAGATCATGTGGGAAGGGACACCTGACTGCCTCAGTTGGTGGAACATGGGACTCTTGAGCTTGTGTTGGGTGTTAGCCCCAGGTTGGGTATAGAGATTACTTAAAAATAAAATCTTAAAAAAAAAATCACGTGGGAAAAAAAGATTTGGAAATAGGGACTTTCCGCTGGTGGAAATCTAAATGTTACAGTCTTTCTTTCTGAGCAGATTGTTCGGAAATACGTATTTATCTTTAAAATGAGCATACTGTCTAACCCAACAATTGTACGCCAGGCATTTATCTTAAGGCTATAATTAGATCAGCAAATAGGTATATGTGTACATACATATGTGCGCGTACAATACATACACGTGTATATAAACATACATGTACATAATATATACATGTATACGTACATGTATATAATAAACCTTTCTCTATATATGTAATAAATACAAGACTTTATTTCAGTACTCTTTAGAGTGATCAAAAATAGGAAACAGCCGAAAGTTTGTCAGTAAAGAGCGGGGGCTTGCTTAAAATAATCATAGGACATGCATATAAGGGCAAGTATGAAGTCCTACATAATAATACAGATTGATATAGACATGGAAAGGTGTCCTTGACACGTCACTGAGTTAAAATAGCAGGTTACAAAGTAGTATGTAAAGCGTGATCCCATTTTGGTTTGGACATTGTTTTAAAAATATATTCAGAAAGAGTTGTGGAAAGGTTTACATCAAAATCTTAAAAGTGTGGTTGGGTTATGGTTGACTTGTTTTCTCTTTATTTTTCTTTATCCTTTTGAATCTTTTGCAGTGAATATCTGCCACCTTTACAGTAAGAGAGAAAAAAAAGCACAATTTAAATAGAGAGCAGAAGTTTGTCATTCATACAATCCTCAATTCCAGAATGCCTCCTTCGCTTATTACTTTATCACATATGTATTTTAGTATCATAACGAAATTCCAAACCCAGATTGTAATGTGGATATTGAGCAGTCCGTGAGACTCATTCACTAGCTAAGAGATTCAGCCCTGCCCACTTGCTATGTTAAATTATACATTAGCAAAATTATACATTATTGTCTGGTGTTCATTCATTAAGCAAATCTATTAGTGCCTATCGTGAACTATAATATTGTTCTAAGTGGTGGGGTTGCTTTAGATACCATTGAGATTAAGAATATTCAGTGTAGGGGCGCCTGGGTGGCTCAGTCAGTTAAGTGTCTGACTTTGGCTCAGGTCATGATCTCACAGCTCATGGGTTCGAGCTCCACGTCAGGCTCTGTGCTGACAGCTCAGAGCCTGGAGCCTTCTTTAGATTCTGTGTCTCCATCTCTCTCTGCCCTTCCTCCGTCCCTCTCTCTCTCTCAAAAATAAAAAAAAAAACATTAAAACATTAAAAAAAAAAAAGTATTCAGTCTATAATTGATTCTCCGCCTTTTGGCTAAGAGCAAGTGAAGAATATTCGGTCTATAACATCAAGGGTCCGCTGTATCTCTTGTATGTAATCTTTATACTTTGCATCCATACATATGCTATCCACATGAATAACTTGTAGCACCAGTCCTTCAACTTCTATGATAAAACGATTTTTTTCAGACTATAATTGCTTTAATTTAAATTGTGTAGTTATGCACAGCAATCCCACAGGATTCCTAAAAACTGAATTAGAAAAGGAATAGCCCACTGCCTGCATTGCACTCCTAAAACATAACCAGTGCCTAATGAATTCTGGCATTTGAATTTTAAAAATCTTTTTATGGTGATGTTATTTCAGGTTTGCAGAAAAGTTAGAGTACAAAGAATTCCCATATATCCTTCACCCAGATTTCCCAAATGTTAATTGTTTAAGTTTATTTATTTTGAGAAAGAGAGAGAGCCAGCAGGGGAAGGGCAGAGAGAGAGAGAGAGAGAGAGAGAGAGAGAGAGAGAGGGAGAGAATCCAAAGCAGGCTCCGCACCGCCAACATAGAGCTAGACGTGGGGCTCAAACTCACCAACTGCCAGATCATGACCTAAGCCGAAACCAAGAGTTGGAAACTTAACTGACTGAGCCACCCAGGTGCCCCTCAAATGTCAATATGTTTATTTGCTTTATCCTTTTCTCTTTGTGTGTCCGTATTTTACAAAGTGAGAAGTTAAATATGTGTACACATTTTATACGCAGACACATTTTTTTCTGAAACTTTGGGAGTAAGTTGCAGACGTGTCCTTTTACGTCTGAATATTTGGTGTGTATTTCCTAAAACCAAGGATATTCTCATGTAATCACAGTATAGTTATCAAAATCAGGAAATTAACACTGGCATATTACTGTTAACCTAATCTATAGACCTCATTTAGACTTGACCAGTTGCCCCAATAATTCTGTTATGGCAAAATAAAATTCTTTTTTTTTTTTTTTTAAGTTTATTTATTTATTTTGAGGCAGGGGGGAGCACAAGCGGGGAGGGGCAAAGAGAATCCCAAGCAGACTCCACTCTGTCAGCATCAGGCCCCATGTAGGGCCTGAACTCATGAACCGTGAGATCATGACGTGAGCCGAAATCAAGAGTTGGATGCTTAACCAACTGAGCCATGCAGGTGCCCCAGCAAAATAAAATTCTTACTCAAAATTTTTAAAAATGCCCATATGAAAATATCATTTTAAAATTACAGATGGAAAGGATAAACCAGAGTTTACAACTGTCTTTAGTGTATTGTCGGAAACCTTTAAAACCTTCCCAGGGTACCTGGGTGGCTCTGTCAGTTCAGTGTCTGACTCTTCCTTTTGACTCAGGTCATGATGTCACAGTTCATGGGTTCAAGTCCTGGTTCATGGGTTCGAGCCCTGCATTGGGCTCTGCACTGACAGCACAGATCCTGCTCGGAATTCTCTCTCTTTCTGCCTCTCCCCTGCAAACACACAAAACCTCCCCATTTCCCCCTTCCCATAGCTCTTGTAGCTTGCTTATGGCACTTAGCCACATTCTGTTAAATCTGGGAATGTATTTATTATATATTAAAAAATACATATCTATATAGTTACTTTAAAAATATTTTTTAATGTTTATTTATTTTTGAGACAGAGAGACAGACCATGAGTGGGGGAGGGGCAGAGAGAAAGGGAGACCCAGAATCTGAAGCAGGGTGGAGGTTCCATGCTGTCAGCACAGAGCCCGAGGCAGGGCTCGAACTTACCAGCCGCGAGATCATGACCTGAGCCAAAGTCGGACACTTAACCGACTAAGCCACCCAGGCGCCCCTATATAGTTATTTTTTTAATTCTACTGTTATTACCTTAGTCCCCTGAATCACCTGCAATGCCTAATATTGGACTTTTTTTTTTTTTTTTTTTTTTTTTTTTTTACATAATCATTGCTGAATGATTATATGTTGAATAAAACATGTTGGGCTCCTGTAGCCTGAAGTATATAGATAGGATTTGGTTGCTATTTCTTCATGTTATTTGACAACTTCTATGTTCCCATCTACCCTAGTTTGTGTATTGCCAAGTCTGTTGTGAGCCCTTCCACAAGTTTTGTTTAGAGGAGAACGAGCGCCCTCTGGAGGACCAGCTGGAGAATTGGTGTTGTCGTCGCTGCAAGTTCTGTCACGTCTGTGGAAGGCAGCACCAGGCTACAAAGGTATAAAACGAAGTGATAGAACTCTTTAGAGGAGTATCCCCTCTCTCCGTCTCTGCCTTTTGTTTTTGGGTTTTGTACCTATATTTTTTCTTTGTTGGCTTAGTCTAGCGTGACTATTTAGGTATAATTCATTGCCTATTTTTGTGTTTTAATTTGGGGCATATAGGAGAAAACATTGTCATTAGGTAAAATCCCCCAAAGTAAATCAAATCTACCCGATAAGAACATTCATCACCGAGGACCTTTCGCAGGACCTCAATCCGCATGCTTTCACTGAGAATAAATAATTCGCGAGAAAATTTAAACTGTTGTCATGATGTGCTATACTTTACTTGCAGATAAATATGAAAGGGACACTGAGTCATAGGTGTTTCGAGTGAACTGATGTGATATCCACCTTTGCCTTTAAATTTTCTTTTTTATTACAAGTGACACACAATATTATGTTAGTTTTTGGCGTGCAGCTTAGTGATTCAGCACTTCTGTACATTACACAGTGCCCACCGTGAGAAGTGTCGTCGGCATCTGCCAACGCACGACACCGTTACAGTCCTGGTGACTATATTCTCTACACTGCACTTTCCCCGTCTGTGACCTACTCACTTTATACCTGGAAGTTGGTAGCTATTCATCCTCTGCCTTTATATTTCCTACAGCAGCTGCTGGAGTGTAATAAGTGCCGAAACAGCTATCACCCTGAGTGCCTGGGACCAAACTACCCCACCAAACCCACAAAGAAAAAGAAAGTTTGGGTGAGTGCACACATCGTGCTGTTTCAGAGAGAACTGGCATGGAGCTCTGGGGCTCGTGCACCTTGTAACAGGGAGAGCCTTGCTCGAGGACGTCATTGTAACAATGTTTTGGTCTCGTTATTAAGGAAAGGCGTCCCAGGGAAGAAGTCCACTCTGGAAACTGATTGCATCCGAGATCTTTTTAAATGAGATGAGATACTAAAAGTGAATTCCTATTGAATTTCTTTTCTTTTCCAGATCTGCACCAAGTGTGTTCGCTGTAAGAGCTGTGGATCCACGACTCCAGGCAAAGGATGGGACGCACAGTGGTCTCATGATTTCTCACTGTGCCATGACTGTGCCAAACTCTTTGCTAAAGGTACATCAAAAAGGCCGGTTTTATCAACTCTCAGGGGTTATATTTGGTTGCTCTGGAGGTGAACCGAACACTCCAGGGAAGTGAAGTAGGAAGTCTTGCGCATTTTGTCAAGGGTACCATTTAGAGCATTTCCTAAGTTCCTGGCCTTGTTCTTTTCTTTACGCGAAGTATCACAGCAACTAGAAATATTTTGTTAGCTTATATGGGAAGAATTAAGGGGACATGTTGTAATAACTAACCACAAAGAAAGGCTCTAAGCCATTATTTCCGAAAGTAAGGTACATAGACGTTTCATTGTTTCAGAAGTGATTTTAGGTGGTATTGAGTCAAACATTTTATTTTCATAGATATGCTAGAAAAAAATTAATAACTAATACGTTAAACTCGTTTTGCTGATTTAGGATAATAATGATACAAAGTTTACTATTGGAAGTTATACTAATATAAGCAAGTTACTAATATAAGCAAATCAATGTTAAGTCTATTAAGAATGATAGAGGATATTATGGATAAAACAAATTGACGAAGGTTGTATGTTGTGCTGAACTTTTCGAAGTGCTGCTCTAAGCTCTAACTTAAATCACTAGGAATAAGGAGGTGTAAATTAACTGTGTTATTTTACACCCATATCCTCACCTTTTTTAAAAAATATAGACATTTCTTTGGGATGTTCAAGAGAGAAAATTCTCTCTTTCATTCTTTTTTTATTGTGTCGTCTGTAGACTCTACCCCACGACCTTTAAAAATGAGTCTAAGTAAGGGTGCCTGGCTGGCTCAGTCCATAGAGCATGTGACTCTCGATCTCAGGGTCGTGAGTTCAAGCTCCACGTTAGATGTGGAGGCTACTCCAAAAGAAAAGGAGTCTAAATGGAATTAGTGGTATGTTCTAAGAGCTCAGAATAATCTTGACGCCGCACAGATGTGTGAGCATCCCATCGGAGATCTATGCTGGCGTTGTTAAGAAGTTCCGGCACATAGAAGCCCCAGCCTCAGAGGTGCCGGCACGGGGCCCAGAGCCCCGCTGAACCGCGTGCTTTGCTCACAGGGAACTTCTGCCCTCTGTGTGACAAGTGCTATGACGACGACGACTACGAGAGCAAGATGATGCAGTGTGGGAAGTGCGACCGCTGGGTCCACTCCAAATGTGAGAATCTTTCAGGTACAGAAGGTTGGAGTCTTTTTTTTTTATTACAGTTTTCTTCTTTCTTGGTACATTTACAGCCCCCAGAGTAATCTGTAAACGTAACATGACGGCCATGCTGTTACTTAGAGTCGTTTTAAATTTCCCTTCTTGGTCTCTAGAATAACTTAAATAACTTCGGTCTCTAACACTGTCGTGTTAAGTTGTGCTCGTTTATCGGGAACATAAACATTTACAATATTCATTTGCTAGCTCTTGGTGGGCCCCGTAACCGGTCGATCCTCCAGTAACCAAATCCTGGGTTAGTGTTGCTGGCGTCCCTTTGGAGCTCAGTATGTGGGGATCAGTTCCTCGGGGACGTTAGAGTCTTGCTACTGTTCCTAACCTACAACTTTGTATTAAACTCAGTGGAGTAATGTCCTCTTCTCCCTGTCTGCCACCCTTCAGAGCACCTCAGCATCGTAGGTTTTTGTTTTTCCAGATGAGATGTATGAGATTCTATCTAATCTGCCAGAAAGCGTGGCCTATACTTGTGTGAACTGTACTGAGCGGCACCCTGCAGAGTGGCGACTGGCCCTTGAGAAAGAGCTACAGATCTCTCTGAAGCAAGTCCTGACAGCTTTGCTGAACTCTCGGACCACCAGCCACTTGCTCCGCTACCGACAGGTAGGCCCGAGTCTCACGTCGGTTCCTAAGAGTTTGTTCTGAAGTGGGTTTTCTCCGGTGATGGACTGTTGGTTTTATTTTGCGTCATTCTTCGTTCAGTTTTGTAGAGTCACTTGTTGTGGCTTTCAACCATTAAGAAAATCTTCAGGGCCGGGGTGCCTGGGTGGCTCGGTCAGCTTCAGCTCAGGTCGTGATCTGGTTCAAACCCCGCGTCAGAGTCTGTGCTGACAGCTCAGAGCCTGGAGCCTGCTTCGGATTCTGTGTTTCCTCTCCCTTTCTCTCTGCCCCTCCCCACTCCTGTTCTGTCTCTCTCTCTCTCTCTCTCAAAAATGAATAAACATTAGGAAAAAAAAAGTTTTTGTTTTTTTTTTTTTAAAGAAAATCTTTAGAGCCCAGAGTAAGATCTTGTCTAGGGAACTTCTTTGCTGTTATGATAAGAAATTTGGACTTTCTACTCTGAAGGGTCTGAGAGGGACCAATGAAGAGCTTCACCCAAGAGTAACCTGATCAGAATTGCTTTTTTAGAGAAAAAGTGATTCTGACTAGAAGAGAGAGGAAGGATTGGTGAGGACTGAGGCTAGAAGCAGGGAGAGTGGTTGGGAGGCAGTTAGATCAATCTGGGGAAGAGAGAGATTGAGGGCCTGATCTAAGATGATAGTCATGTGGCTAGAGACCCTTTGCCTCTGGGAAATCCTAGGCTTCTCGGGGCACAATTTGTAAATCACTACTTTTTGTCTATTTTAGTCGTGAACTATATACACCTGTAGAGTAGTCATTAGAAACTCAAGGTAAAATGCTGAAAGAACCGCACAGATAACTTGAACTCAGATAGGCTGTTGCTTTGTCTCTTGATAGAACTCCACATTTTGGATAGGAACATTTGCAATCTCTGTCTTCCTCAGAAGGGACTGGAGGGTGTCTGTTTTCATACGAGGTTTGGAAGTTATCAGGCAAAGCTTCTAAGGTCAAAGTCACAGACTTGCATGGTCAAAGTCTTAGAGAACTGGCTCGTTCCGATTACTTTTTCTGTTATTTAAGAAATCTCTGATTATTTTCACGTTCTTTAGGTTTAATAATAGGAATCCTTCCGTGCTATCTTTATTAATTTTAATAGAATTTACACGGGTGCCTCATTTTCAGTGTCAGGTAAAAGAAACCTGTCTTTCCTGGCAACAGGCTGCCAAGCCACCAGACTTAAATCCTGAGACGGAGGAGAGCATACCTTCCCGCAGCTCCCCGGAAGGGCCTGACCCGCCGGTGCTTACCGAGGTCAGCAAACAGGAGGAGCAGCAGCCTTTAGATCTGGAAGGAGTGAAGAGGAAAATGGACCAAGGGAGTTACACATCCGTGGTACGTCTCTCCAACGAACTACCAACATTCCAAGTGCCATTTTAGCTTCTTTGGGTCTTTTGGGGGATGAGGCTTGGGAGTAAGCATTAAAAGATGGTTTGTATTATATTTAGCAACGTCATGTGGATTTAAATACCTAAAAATATGTGAGCTCTCTTAGCTCTGTGTTTCAGAAGACAGGGAGGTAGTGTCTCAGAACGGTTCTCTGGTTTGGCTTTCATCTGAGTTCGCTGAAAATCATTTTTGCCTTAAAATTATTTTTATATTTAAACTTTGTGGGAACATGCTAACGTGAAGTTACTTGGTTTGCCCCTTTTGAAATCATGTCTGAATAACGTGTCTTTCAGTCTAGGATCTTTATTATAGACAGATGTCTTTTAAATGTATGGTTTTAAGGATGTATGGGGATGATTGTTATCTCATGGTCCATATTTGACATTTCATTTGTTGATGGGGCATCCAGCTGGCTCAGTCAGTGGAGCATTCGACTCTTATCTCCGAGGTTGTGAGTTCAAGCCCCACGTTGGATGTAGAGATTACTTAAAAAATTACAAAATTTAAAATAAAAAGAACGTATGGGAACATCTGTAATCTCATGGTCCACATTTGCTGTTCAGTTGTTTTATTCATTTTAATCTGAGTAAAAAATCATGGTCCTATTTGGGTAACTTGCCATGATAACAGCTAATTTATTTGCATACTTGCTTTATTAGCCTGGCTTCTCTTGGCTGCCGCAAGTTGAGAACTGAATTCAAAAAGCCTCCACTAAAGACAAATTACACTGCATTAAAGTAGGGTGTCCATTTTCTGTTGGATTTCTGTGCTGGGTGATTTAGGAGGGAACAGGAAGTGGTTTTGAGATCACACTGCTTTTTGAATAATTAATACTTTGTTTTTGTATACAGTTGGAGTTCAGTGATGATATCGTGAAGATCATTCAAGCAGCCATTAATTCAGATGGAGGACAGCCAGAAATTAAAAAAGCCAACAGCATGGTCAAGTCCTTCTTTATTCGGGTGAATGATATTAATAGTTCATGTTTTTAATGCGCATCTATGGGTAATTACTCTGTGAGCAAAACGGATTTGTTCTCTTCTCCGATTTGTTTTGCCATGTGTGTAAAACATCTTTTGGTTTAGTTAATTCCTCTGATTCTTTGGGAGGAAATTGGCGAGGTTGCCAGAGTGGATGGATCTTTCCCTTAGTGGCCTGAAATCATCCTCATATTGACAGGGAAGCTGGTGTGAAGTTGTTAGTTTTTGTGTGGTTTCCAAATGGATGTTCACATGCTTACATTTGTTTGTTTGTTTATTTTTCTGTTAGCAAATGGAACGTGTTTTTCCATGGTTCAGTGTCAAAAAGTCTAGGTTTTGGGAGCCAAATAAAGTATCGAGCAAGTAAGTAAACTTGGTATTCCTTTTTTTCCCTCCTCATCAGCTAGAAATTTGAGAGTTCTGACATTTCTAGATTAAGGTTTCTTTAGGCTAGGTCTTAATATTAACAATTAATCATTTGAAATGCCTTTTCGATGCTGCTTTAGAGATAATACTTAATGTTTATTATAGTCTGTTGCCCATTTTTTTTCTTTCTTTATATGTTATGTTTTCCGGAATTTGGCTTAACTTGTGGCAGAGGTACAATCCACGTGCTATATATGCAGCTCAGTATTTGGACTTGTGATAACCGGGTTCTGTTTTATTTGGTTCAAATGGTGCTCTCTCCTGCTCTTGAGTCTCCATATTTAACTTAAAAATTTTATTCTACTAAATCCTGTTGAGTCTTTGATAAAGTTATCATTTGTTTCTGGAAGTTTCACCAAGAGTCATGTATCAAGAATATATTTTTTTAAATAATAAAGTCCTGTATGTGTAGGCCGTTTTCACAATCTGTGGCTTGTTCTTACATTCTGTGAATGGCTCGTGCATGGGGCTATAACCTGATGATGCCAAGAATTTGATAATTTTGTGTAGTTCTAGGTGTGTCGTAGGAGGTCAATAAATACTTGTTGAATCAATTATTTTCAGCAGTGGGATGTTACCAAACGCAGTGCTTCCACCTTCACTTGACCATAATTATGCTCAGTGGCAGGAGCGAGAGGAAAACAGCCACACTGAGCAGCCTCCTTTAATGAAGAAAATCATCCCAGCTCCCAAACCTAAAGGGCCCGGAGAACCAGACTCTCCAACACCACTCCATCCTCCTACACCACCAATTCTGAGTAAGGCACCAAATGAGTCATTATCCATTTCTCTCTAGATGCAAATGATCAACTTCGTGAATCTAAATTTAATACGCTTGCATATTAGAAAGAAATTTCGAGGTCATCCTCAAATGTAATACAATCATTGTTTTCGCTTAGCTTGGACCGATAACAAGAAATCGATAGAACCGCTGTAACACATGGCGAGATAACATAACTTTGAACACTTTTTGAAAGTGTTTATTTTATAAGCTGCAGGCTATTGAAGCCTAAGTGGGGTTTTTTTTTTTTTCTTCCTGGAAATCAGACGTAGTATTGCCAATTTTAACTGGTTGTCTTTTGGGTTCTAAGGTACTGATAGGAGTCGAGAAGATAGTCCAGAACTGAATCCACCCCCAGGCATCGAGGATAATAGACAATGTGCATTGTGTTTGATGTATGGTGATGACAGTGCTAATGTAAGTACCTTGGTGTAAGGGGTCCTACTTAGCAGATGCTCACATGAACTGTGTGTCCTTTGTGTCTAAATTTGATGACTGGGTGCCATTTATTTAACGAATGTTTGTCACCTGGCATGTGGCACTTGGGGTTTTTTCTTTTCTTTCATTTAAAAGATGATTTGCCTTCAATTAACCTGCTGATGTCTCATAATTTCTACAGGAAATTCCTCAAAAAGGTTTTATGAGAGTCCATAAAATATGTAAGTTGCATATTTAAAGGCTTGTGTTTAACATAGGATAGCAGAGTGGTTAAGATCCCCAGCCCTGGCAGGCTGCCTGGATTCATTTCTCTACTCTGCTGCCTACTTATTGACCTTGGCGAGGAGCTTAACCTCCCTGACTCTCAGTTTCATCTTTAAAATGAGGATAATGATAATACGTAACCACTGCGGGTTATAAGGATTAGAGGAAATAATGTTCATAAAGCTTTATTTAGTGCCTGGCCCATAGTAAGCTTACAATAAGAAAGGTTTTATAAGAAAGAAACGCACGCTAAGAGAACTGGCTTGGAAATACGGTTTTAAAGAAGTCAGTGTGCACTTTCATAAACTTAGCATGTACTGCTAATGTTTTTGTTCCCTATGTTTGTAAAATATTTCCAGTCCATGGAAGAGGTAATCTAGAAAGGTGAGAAGTAGAAACAGAAACATCGAAAAATGACTTTTGATCTTTGCGTGCATCCCCAAGTTAAAGAATTACTGTTGATGCTACCTTGACTGAGATAAAGCTAATACCAAGGAAAACCTTCTTTGGCATTATATTCTTTAAAGAAAAAAGAAATCTCTTGATTTCATAGGATGCTGGCCGTTTGCTATACATTGGCCAAAATGAGTGGACACACGTAAATTGCGCTTTGTGGTCAGCAGAAGTGTTTGAAGACGATGATGGATCACTAAAGAATGTGCACATGGCCGTGATCAGGGGCAAACAGCTGGTAAGACCTGTGTAAATGTTACAGAAAAGATCCTCTCTCTGTTTCCAGGTGTTTTCTCTTGGCTAAATGCTGCCTCGCTGATGCTTTTCATAGTGCCTTCAGAATGGTTAGCCAGCAGCAAATAGTGGTGTAGACTATAGGCAGATTGCTATTCTGACCCCTGGAGGATGGTACAAAAGAAACAGAAAACAAAGTACTGTCTAGTTTGGGAGATAATTTGTGCAAGAAGGGTGTTACTTTGTTAAGTGATTTAGACAAAATGACCTCAGAGGTCCCAGCTGAATCAACACCCTGTGGTTCCATAGGATAAACCCACATAGATACACACAGGAAGAGGGATGTGGAAAATGATCAGTAGAAGCTGAGAGTAGTCCGAAAAGGCCACGAAGGAGTAAAATTTTTAACAACTGTATTTGGAAGGAGGGACGAAGATGAAGGATTGTCAGAAAGAAAGAAAGAAAGAAAGAAAGAAAGAAAGAAAGAAAGAAAGAAAAAGGGAGAGAGACAAGCAAACAAAAAGCACATGCAAAGAAAACATGTCAATTGCATGGAGAGGAGGAAGTCTTCTGTGGGGAGGAGCCCAGGCTGTGACTGACAGAATAAGGTGCTGACATACAGGCTAGTTGAAGGAAGTCTTTGAATCATATGATAAATTTAATCTGTTAATAAGCCTAGTAACTAGAGAACCCTTATGTTTCTGATTGGTATACTCTTTCCAGAACTGAATTCTTTTGGATATAGTACCTTTCTAACAAGATGATGTTTTTAGTATCAGTCTTCGAAATTTGGTCTTCTCTAAAGCAATCGTGCATCCTAGAAAAAAAAAACAAAACTGTTTGGTTTAAGTTCTAAATCAAATTGTGATATTTAATAGTTCTAGGGCCTAGGGGCAGTGGGAGAGAAGAGGATTTGTAGAGGAGGATTTATGGCTCATATCATTTCTCTATAATTCAATTACCAATAAAAGAAATGAATTGTAGGAAACGCAGAATGGGGTAATTCTTTAGAGATGGAAAGTGGCTTAAAACATCTGAAAGTCTGACTTAGGCCTCTGTTCTCTCTGGATGGTTAGAGATGTGAATTCTGCCAAAAGCCAGGAGCCACTGTGGGTTGCTGCCTTACATCCTGCACCAGCAACTATCACTTCATGTGTTCTCGCGCCAAGAACTGTGTCTTTCTGGATGATAAGAAAGTATATTGCCAACGACATCGGGATTTGATCAAAGGCGAGGTGAGAACTCCCGTTACTTTTCGAATTCTATAGGAGTTCAGGGAAAACAGGCTGGGGACAGCAAGATGGTAAGCTTTGTGTTACCTTCCAACTGTGTGTTCCTAGAATCACCTTCTCTTGCAAATACAGAAGTCCTCCTGTGAAACAGCAGGGTGATTTCGAGATCTGCTCTGTACTTTGCCCTCTGAGAGAATCGGTATCACGCATATAATGTGTAAAGGGGCAGCCTATTAACAGCCGGATTTTCATTTTAGGTGGTTCCTGAGAATGGATTTGAAGTTTTTAGAAGAGTGTTTGTGGACTTTGAAGGAATCAGCTTGAGAAGGAAGTTTCTCAATGGCTTGGAACCAGAAAATATCCACATGATGATTGGTATGACATGGGCCTCCGTTGTTGGGGAAGGTTCCGTGTATCACTGGGGTACTTTCTGGTCTCTGGTTTAAAAGTGAGCCTTCTCATTATCTCCTCTAATTAGTTCTTCTTTCCTTGGTCAGGCTCCATGACAATTGACTGCTTAGGAATTCTGAATGATCTCTCTGACTGTGAAGATAAGCTTTTTCCTATTGGATATCAGTAAGTAGCACTGTAGAGAGAAGACCCCAACCCCCGCAGCTTGAGCACCCCGAACCAGGAGCAGGTCGTTGAATGGAGAGCCATACTTGTTAGCTACTTTTAACTGCTACTGCAAATTAACTCCGTTTTTTGCTGCTTCTTGTAGATTGGGACTAAAGTATCAGTGTATGTCCGCTAAATCCACGTATAGAAGGAAAGTACTATTGACATACTTTCAGAATCATTTCCAAACAAAACCTAAATAGAAAACGTGAGGTCAGTCTCTTAAGAGTTCCGTTTATCTGGATTCAGGAGTCCAGATTGTTGTAGTGGATCAGACAAACCCCTCATGCCTCTGTCCTCAGTCCAAAAATATAAACCCCCCCCACAATAATAATCATATTCTCCAGTGAGAATTTATCATCTTTCCTATGTGAAGCAAATGTTTGAAACTTCTAGCAGGCTGACAGTGTAAATTTAAAATTCCTTTTCTAGCTCTCCCATTTTGGAGTCTCATTTTGCTATATATACTCACAATTTATTCTGCATTCCAATTCTGGCGGCACAGTCTATACTCTGCATTTAGCCGGCAGCCCTTTGTATAAACCAGGCTCCATCAGCATCCCGCAGATTGGAAGCAGTTACATTTCCCTTGTCTTGTGGGGCTTTTCTCCCAAAGGAAACACTTCAGGTTTGCTCTGTCCTCACTTTGTACACCCGGTGGGGCAGTAATCCCTTCCCGCAGGTCAAGAACTATTTCTTGTAGCAGTTAGTATTTTTCTTTCTCTGCATTTTAGGATCTTGTACTATTTTTGTCTCCTGCTTACGCTACAATAAAAAAAGATGTTATGCTATTTTCTGAGAGACTAGGAAAAACCAAGCATTTCAAAAAGCTTGGAACGGCCTAGCCAAGGGGGATCTATAATAAGAATCCACGAAGTGAAGCTGAATTCTGTCAACCCAGGAGGCCAGGGAACCGAGGATGAGGAGAGGTTTGGGCACGTGTTCGTCTCCGCCTCTGTACTCTCGCTGGTGGTGATTTTGATGGATCTGTTTGCCAGGTGTTCCAGGGTGTACTGGAGTACCACGGATGCTCGCAAGCGCTGTGTGTACACGTGCAAGATAGTGGAGTGCCGTCCTCCGGTTGTAGAGCCAGATATCAACAGCACTGTGGAGCACGATGAAAACAGGACCATCGCTCACAGTCCCACGTCTTTTGCAGGTGAGACTTTCATCGAGATGGGACTTGAGTTTGATTTTTGGGAGTACCGTGATTGAAGGCAGAAAAACGTCATCCCTCTGGGAGGTGTCATTTGTTTCTATTTTTGATTTTTACCTTAATTGCTTACTTTTTATTGGTTTGTTTATTTTATTTTATTTTATTTTATTTTATTTTATTTTATTTTATTTTATTTTATTTTATTTCTTTAAGATTTAATTTTTAAGTAACCTTATATACCCAACGTGGGGCTCAAACCCACAGTCCCGAGTTCAAGAGTGCATGCTCCTCCCGCGGAGCCAGGCAGGCGCCCCCATTTGATGGATATTTTAATTGGACTTTTTTTTAGTAACGAGTGTTTCTTTCCTACCACAGAAATTTCATCTAAAGAAAGTCAGAGCACAGCTGAAATTATAAGTCCTCCCTCACCAGACCGACCTCATTCACAAACCTCTGGTTCCTGTTTTTATCACGTCATCTCGAAGGTCCCTAGGATTCGGACACCTAGTTACTCTCCAACACAGAGATCCCCTGGCTGTCGGCCATTGCCTTCTGCAGGTAAAGGACCTACCTCGTTGACGAACTTGACCCGAAAAGGTTAGCTCAAAGATTAGCCTGTGGTTCTTGCAGGCGACTTTATCTCAGTGACTTTGGCTCGTTGAAAATCTTGATCGTTGCAGTTTTCAGTGAAAAGTCATTGCCGAGTCATTGAGAGCAGTGGCTACCGCACGTTTGTCCCTCTCTGTAATAGACTATTATTTTCTCTCTCTTGTTCAGGAAGTCCTACCCCAACCACTCATGAAATAGTCACAGTGGGTGACCCTTTACTCTCCTCTGGACTCCGAAGCATTGGCTCCAGGCGACACAGCACTTCTTCCCTGTCACCCCAGCGGTCTAAACTCCGGATAATGTCTCCAGTGAGAACCGGGAGTACTTACTCCAGGAATAGTGTTCCCTCAGTCTCCGCCATCGGGACTGCCACAGATCTTGAGTCAAGTGCCAAAGCAGTTGATCATGTCTTAGGACCGCTGAACTCAAACAGTAACTTAGGGCAAAACACTCCCACCTCTTCAAATTTGCAAAGGACAGTGGTTACTATGGGCACTAAAAACAGTCACTTGGACGGATCTTCATCTGCAGAAATGAAGCATTCCAGTGCTTCCGACGTGGCATCCAAGAGCTCCTCTTTGAAGGGAGAGAAGGCCAAAGTGCCAGGTTCCAAGGGTTCAGAGGGATCTGCACATGCTGTGGCTTATCCTGGCATTCCCAAGCTGGCCCCGCAGCTTCATAACACAGCATCTGGAGAATTAAATGCTAGCAAGATCGGCACTTTTGCTGAACTCTCTTCGGTGCCATTTTCTTCTAAAGAGGCCCTCTCCTTCCCCCCACTCCATCTGAGAGGGCAAAGGAACGATCGAGACCAACACGCAGACTCTAACCAATCAGTAAACCCCTCTCCCGAGGAAGATGCGGAAGTCAAAACCTTGAAGCTATCTGGAGTGAGCAACAGGTCATCCATTGTCAATGAACATGTGGGATCTAGTTCCAGGGACAGGAGACAGAAAGGGAAGAAGTCTTGTAAAGAAACTTTCAAAGAAAAACATTCCAGTAAGTCTTTTTTGGAACCTGGTCAGGTGACCACCGGCGAGGAAGGAAACCTAAAGCCGGAGTTTGTTGATGAAGTTTTGACTCCAGAATTTATGGGGCAACGACCATGTAATAATGTTTCTTCTGATAAGATTGGAGACAAAGTCCTGTCTATTCCAGGAGTCCCCAAAGCTCCATCCATGCAAGTAGAAGGATCTGCCAAGGAATTACAGACACCCCGGAAACGCACGGTCAAAGTGACACTGACGCCTCTCAAAATGGAGAGTGAGGGCCAGTCCAAGAATACCCTGAAAGAAAGTAGTCCCGTTTCCCCTCTGCAAATAGAGTCGGCATCTCCAACAGAACCAGTCTCAGCCTCTGAAAGTCCAGGAGATGGTCCAGTGGCCCAGCCAAGCCCCAATAATACCTCATCCCAGGATTCTCAAAGTAACAATTATCAGAATCTTCCGGTTCAGGACAGAAACCTGATGCTTCCAGATGGTCCCAAACCTCAGGAGGATGGCTCTTTCAAGAGGAGATACCCCCGTCGCAGTGCCCGGGCACGCTCTAACATGTTCTTCGGGCTCACCCCACTCTATGGGGTAAGATCCTACGGTGAAGAAGACATTCCATTCTACAGCAGCTCAACTGGGAAGAAACGAGGCAAGAGATCAGCTGAGGGACAGGTGGATGGGGCCGATGACCTAAGCACTTCTGATGAAGATGACTTATATTATTACAATTTCACTAGGACAGTGATTTCTTCAGGCGGAGAGGAACGGCTGGCATCCCATAATCTATTTCGGGAGGAAGAACAGTGTGACCTCCCGAAGATTTCTCAGCTGGATGGTGTCGATGACGGCACAGAGAGCGATACGAGCGTCACAGCCACAGCGAGGAAGAGCAGCCAGATTCCAAAGAGAAACGGCAAAGAAAACGGAACGGAGAACTTAAAGATGGAGCGGCCTGAAGACGCCGGCGAGAAAGAGCACGTCATTAAGAGTTCCGTGGGCCACAAAAATGAGCCAAAGATGGATAACTGCCACTCTGTGAGCAGAGTTAAAACACAGGGGCAGGATTCCTTGGAGGCTCAGCTCAGCTCATTGGAGTCAAGCCGCAGAGTCCACACGAGCACCCCGTCGGACAAGAACCTACTAGACACCTACAACACCGAGCTCCTGAAATCGGACTCGGATAACAACAACAGTGACGACTGTGGGAACATCCTGCCCTCGGACATCATGGACTTCGTCCTAAAGAATACCCCATCCATGCAGGCTTTGGGCGAGAGCCCAGAGTCCTCTTCGTCGGAACTCCTAAATCTCGGTGAAGGCTTGGGTCTCGACAGTAACCGGGAAAAGGACATGGGTCTTTTCGAAGTGTTTTCTCAGCAGCTGCCCACGACAGAACCTGTGGACAGTAGCGTCTCCTCCTCTATCTCAGCAGAGGAGCAGTTCGAGCTGCCCCTGGAGCTGCCGTCTGATCTGTCCGTCCTGACCACCCGGAGTCCCACGGTCCCCAGCCAGAATGCCGGTAGGCTGGCTGTGATCTCCGACTCAGGAGAGAAGAGGGTGACCATCACGGAGAAGTCTGTGGCCTCCTCTGAAGGGGACTCGGCACTGCTGAGTCCCGGGGTAGATCCGACGCCCGAAGGCCACATGACTCCCGATCATTTTATCCAAGGACACATGGACGCGGACCACATCTCCAGCCCTCCTTGTGGTTCAGTGGAGCAGGGTCATGGCAACAATCAGGATTTAACTAGAAACAGTAGCACCCCCGGCCTTCAGGTACCTGTTTCCCCTACTGTTCCTATCCAGAACCAGAAATATGTGCCCAACTCTACCGAGAGTCCTGGCCCATCTCAGATTTCTAATGCAGCTGTCCAGACCACTCCACCCCACCTGAAACCAGCCACTGAGAAACTCATTGTTGTTAACCAGAACATGCAGCCACTTTATGTTCTCCAAACTCTTCCAAATGGAGTGACCCAAAAAATCCAATTGACCTCTTCTGTTAGTTCTACACCCAATGTGATGGAGACAAATACTTCAGTATTGGGGCCCATGGGAAGTGGTCTCACCCTAGCCACGGGACTAAATCCAAGCTTGCCAACTTCTCCATCTCTCTTCCCTCCTGCTAGCAAAGGATTGCTCCCCATGTCTCATCGCCAGCACTTACATTCCTTCCCCGCAGCTACTCAAAGTAGTTTCCCACCCAACATCAACAGCCCTCCTTCAGGCCTACTTATTGGGGTTCAGCCTCCTCCAGATCCCCAACTTTTGGTTTCAGAAGCCAGCCAGAGGACAGACCTCAGTACCACAGTAGCCACTCCATCCTCTGGACTCAAGAAAAGACCCATATCTCGTCTGCAGACCCGAAAGAATAAAAAACTCGCTCCCTCTAGCAACCCTTCAAACATTGCCCCTTCCGATGTGGTTTCTAACATGACACTGATTAACTTCACACCCTCCCAGCTGCCAAATCATCCCAATCTGCTAGATTTGGGCTCACTTAACACTTCATCTCACCGAACTGTCCCCAACATCATAAAAAGGTCTAAATCTGGCATCATGTATTTTGAACAGGCTCCGCTGTTACCGCAGAGTGTGGGAGGCACTGCCGCGGCGGCGGCGGGCGCATCAACAATAAGCCAGGACACCGGCCACCTCACCGCGGGGCCTGTGTCTGGCTTGGCATCCGGCTCCTCCGTCTTGAACGTTGTATCCATGCAAACCGCAACAACCCCTACGAGTAGTGCGTCAGTTCCGGGACATGTCGCGTTAACCAACCCCAGGCTGCTCGGTACCCCCGGATATTGGCTCAATAAGCAACCTTTTAATCAAAGCCAGTCAGCAGAGCCTGGGGATGCAGGACCAGCCTGTGGCTTTGCCACCGAGTTCAGGAATGTTTCCGCAACTGGGGACGTCCCAGGCTCCTCCTGCCGCGATGACAGCGGCATCTAGCATCTGCGTGCTCCCCTCTGCTCAGACCGCGGGCATAACGGCCGCCTCGCCTCCGGGGGAAGCGGAAGAACACTATCAGCTTCAGCACGTGAACCAGCTCCTTGCCAGCAAAACTGGGATTCTCCCTTCCCAGCGTGATCTTGATTCTGCTCCAGGGACCCAGGGAGCCAGCTTTCCCCAGACAGTAGATGCCCCCAACAGCGTGGGGCTGGAGCAGAACAAGGCTTTATCCTCAGCTATGCAAGCCAGCTCAGCCTCTCCTGGGGGCTCTCCGTCCTCTGGGCAGCAGTCAGCAAGCCCCTCCGTGCCGGGTCCCACCAAACCCAAACCAAAAATCAAACGGATTCAGCTGCCTTTGGACAAAGGGAATGGCAAGAAGCACAAAGTTTCCCATTCGCGGACCAGTTCTTCTGAAGCACACATTCCAGACCAGGAAGCCAGCGCGACATCCCTGACCTCAGTCGCAGGGTGAGAGATGCCAATATCCGCTCTGCTGGGTGGGCGGGATCTTGTGCTCGGGACTAGAGGCTGGGGCAGTGGCAGTCTTCTGGGAGGGACGTGTTGCATTGCTCGGGGGTGTTCTGGGTTGTGACTTTGATTTTTTTTTATTTTTTATTTTTTTTCCCCTCACAGCAGTGATTTCTAGAGCAAAATTTAGTTCCATCCGTGGGCAGTTTGTCTCTGGGATAGAACCACATCTCTAATTACTCTTTGATTTAAAACAGTGCTGCTGTTTGCTCTTGGCGTTTGGTTTTCTGGGGGACGTGGGGGGGGGGGGCCTGGTGTTTGTGTTTTTGTTTTTGTTTTGCTGAGGCTTAGGATACTGAAGGACGATTATTCCCGTCCAGAGGGCAAAGCCACCTGTTGTAGATCCTCATGAAGTCCCTTTTGAGAACACTAGCATGGGGTGTAACGCATGTAAAGTACACAAGTGAAGTTTGACATATGTGTGCACCCGCATAGCCACCATGCAGATCAAGATCTAGAACATTCCTAGAGTTCCAGAAGCCTCCTTGTGCCTTCTCTTGGTCAGTACGCCCTCAAGATAACCACTGTCTAACCTGTATCACCACAGATTAGTTTTCTCAGCTCGTGAATGTTATCAGATCCATCGTGGTAGAGGCATTTCTTTAGACTGAGCTACGCATTTGGCACATGTTTCCTGGTGGTTTTTCTTGAAAAGATACAAATGGTTCCGTTCCAGGACTCCAGGAGCAGAGGCTGAGCAGCAGGGGACTGCTGATGTGGAACAGTCGTCCCAAAAGGAGTGTGGGCAGACCACAGGGTAAATATGCAGATCATTTCTCTAAGGTTAAGCCCTCAGTTCTGTCCACCTCATTTAAAAAAAATAGTTCTTCCTGATTTGTATTATTTTTGTTGCCAAAGCTTTTTTTTTTTTTAAGTTTGTTTGTTTATTTATCTATTTATCTATTGGGGTGGGGGAGGGGCAGAGAGAGACGGAGAGAGAATCCCAAGCAGGCTCCATGCTGTCAACACGGAGCCCAACGTGGGGCTCGATCCCGCAAACAACGTGATCGTGACCTGAGCCGAGATCAAGAGTGGGACGCTTAACCCAACTGAGCCACCCAGGAGCCCCTGTATATGCCTTTCTTACATAAAATGAATAATGCTATACATACTGTTCTGTACTTGGTTTTGTTTTGTTTTGTTATTTATTTAAACAGTCCCTTATCGGAGTACCTGGGTGACTCAGTGGGTTAAGCGTCCGACTCTGGATTTCGGCTCAAGTCATGATCTCATGGTCATGAGATTGAACCCCGAATTGGGCTCTGCTCTGACAGTGAAGAGCCTGGGCATTCGCTGTCTCCCTCTCTCTCTGCCCCACCCCTGCTTGCACTTTCTCTCTCTCAAAATAAATGAATTAATATAAAAAAATAAAAAAGATAAACCGCCCCTTATTGATATGCATTTGGGTTGTTTCCAAATGTTATTTAATTTAAGAAAAGGGAAACTGGTGGTGGTTTTCTGGCTCGGGCAGCTGGCTTTTATTTTTGGTTAAAGCAGTTAACTTAAGTGATTCCAGAACTGCTTTTCTTCGAATACTGAGGGTATGAGAAAAATTTCAAGGATATAATGTACAAACTGCAAAAGCAGAAATTTAATGTCAATATTTGGGAAAGAGTCTCATAAGAGATAGTTTTATGTTATGTACCTTATAGTAGTGTGATGGTGTTTATTCAACAGGTAATACACAAATCATCCTCTGGTTCATTTCTAGCAGTTGTTTCATATAGCCCATACAACAGTATGGCAGACTATGGACAGTTTTTATCTTTGAATTAAAGAGCTAGCTGATGTTACATCTCACATTTGGTTTTCCTTTCATTTAGGCAAGTTCTTCCTGAGATTCAGACAACACAAAATTCAGCAAATGAACAAGAAAGTACAGGTACGTGGGTAGGTAACAGGTTAGAATTCGAATTCCAAAGCCAAACGTGCTATAAAAATTGCCTACGTTATCTACTAGTTTTCTAAATTAAAAAATCTTAAGCTCCAAAGAAGTTCAGTGATTGGCCAGAGGTGTAGACTAAACCTCAGAGCGTCTGTCTCCTGGTCCAGTGCCCTTCTACTACATTTCTATGACCAGCTGTCAAGTGGTCTTCTGTTCTACTTGTTCTATAGCAGTGTGATTTTACTAGCCCGTGATTACCTGACTTCATCCCTCAGTGGTCACCGAAGAAAGCCGTATGTCTGGTCACAACCCCAGATGCATCTCCATAGCACTTTCCGTCATCTGTGCTGATGAATTGGGTCAGTAAAGAACCGGTCACTTCAAGATTAGTTAGATCTGGGTATAAAGCTTTGCCCGTTTTCATCGAGGGAACTTCTCAAAAGAGAGGCAGCTAGAGAAAATGCTCAAGTGTAACATGTGGGATGTGATCCCATTCTGCTGATTGGCTGATTTCTCAGGAGAACTGATACACCTCCTTCTGCAAGAAGGCAGGGGTGTGGGGGGGTGGGTGGCAGGCTTTGGAGCCATATGGGTTGAAATCTCATCTTATATGAACTTGGGCTACTTACTCTCTGCCTCGGGTTTCTTGCCTTTGAAGCGTACATTATAATAACACTTCCCTCACTGGATTGCTGTGAGGTTTCTCTGAGTTAATACACAGGAAGTTCCTAGAAGAGTGCCTCGATGCCTAGTGCTTCATTCATATCCATCATTATTAGTTTTTAGCTTTGACCCTACTGGGGGCAGTTGCTTATTGAAAAACTATCAAATTGGGGCACCTGGGTGGCTCAGTCGGTTAAGCGGCCGACTTCGGCTCAGGTCATGATCTCGTGGTCCATGAGTTCGAGCCCTGCATCGGGCTCTGTGCTGAACGCTCAGAGCCTGGAGCCTGTTTCAGATTCTGTGTCTCCCTCTCTCTGACCCTCCCCCGTTCATGCTCTGTCTCTCTCTGTCTGAAAAATAAATAAACGTTAAAAAAAAAAAATTTTTTTTTTTAAAGAAAAAAAAAAAAACTATCAAATTGTCATACCAGGAAGTCATACCACAGAGACAGCATGACTTCAGGTGAAAAAAAAAAAAAAAAAAAATCCATTTCTGTAGCTCTCCAGCTATGACCTAGGGCAGGCTGCTCCACGGCTTTGAGCCTCAGATTTTGTTATCTGTAAATGGGAGTGATCCTACCAACCGTGGAATGTTGTTAGGCTTGGAGATAACGTATCAGTGCTCAGTAAGTGTTTGTTTGCTAATGCAACCACTTTGGCCCCTATCTGTTTTCTCCCTGTAGAACCTAAAACAGTGGAAGAAGAAGAAAGCAATTTCAGCTCTCCACTGATGCTTTGGCTCCAGCAAGAACAGAAAAGAAAGGAAAGCATTGCTGAGAAAAAGCCCAAGAAAGGACTTGTTTTTGAAATTTCAAGTGATGATGGCTTTCAGATCTGTGCGGAAAGTATCGAAGGTGAGTGGATTAAATAAGGTTGGGGGGCACCTGGCTGGCTGCTTTGTGGAGCATGTGACTCTTGATCTCGGGGTTGTGAGCTCGAATCCCACGTTGGGTGTAGAGATTACTTTAAAAAAAAAAAAAAAAAAAACCAGGTTGTCTCGCTAGCGCAGGCCCTGACTCAGCCAGATCTGCCCTTACGTACATTAATTAGTACCATTGATGTGGGTAGTTTTGTGCGAGGTGTTATGGAAGATACTCGAAGGCATTATACATCTAACTTGTCCTTAAGTTCCTGGAGAGATATAATCCATAACTTAGCTGAGCACATGAGACCTCTTCTCTCTCCAGCCTTGTCTTCTGTGATTTCTTTGTGTACCTTAACTGCCATTCTGTCTCACCCCTGTGCCTTCTCCGTTTCTTCCCTCTGCCTGGAATGATCTTTCTACCCTAGTATACCTGGTGAACTCTAGCTTGTCCTTCAGGGTTCTGCTTGGAAAGTCTTCCCTGACCTTCTGAGGCAGATAAGCACTCCCACTCCTTCCTTTCTGCTCCTTTTGGAATCTTAAATGCTTCTCGGTATAGCTTAAACTTTGTTTTGTAAATGTCTGTTTGCTTTTACAGTTTACTCAACGGGGAACTTCCTAGAAGGGCTGGCATTTTATTTTCTTGTTCGTTAGCTGTTGAAGAACTAGTGAACTTTCTCTAGGCAAGAAGTACTAGAGGAGTTGGAAGGAAAGAGCGATCCCTGTGGGTCAGTTAGGGTTATTGAACCCAGGAAAAATGGTGGAATAGAAGATCCCATTAAAAGAGGTAATAGGATTTGAGTTAGGAAAAGAGAAATGGGAAAGGCTTTCTAAAAAGAGACACACGCAGTTAGACAGGATTGCATGTGGTGGGTTTAGAGCATCCTCAGGTGGGAGAGGACCTCGAAATCCTTATCGGGTAGTAGTGAGATAGAAAACTGCGAAGGTTAATTGGGCACAAGTTTTGGAGGGCGTTCAGTGCCAAACCATGAGGCCTTTGGAAATCTGGAAAAGTGAAACAAAAGCAGAATTTCAAGAAGCGTAAGGTGGACTCAATTAGAGACATGGAGGTGGCAGGAGGTCACCGATGAGAGCATAGCTACAGTAGAGATGTCCGGGAATAAAGCCCGTTCCCAGCAGGCAGAGAGAGGAAAGAAGAATGGACATACTTCATGACTGCTTGGATATGGAGAGCAGAGAGAGAAGGTGACTGAAGATTCAGGCCTGGGTCACTAAAAATAATAAATAAGTAAATAAATAAATAAAAAGATATGTAAGGAGAACAAAAAAACGACGTTGAGTGTATGAGTGCCACATCACATTGAGCGTGATGTGCTGGTGACAAGTCCAACAGACAGTAGGAGATCATAGAATCTTAAGTTGGAGCTGGAAGGGACTGAAGAGGTTTTCTCATCATACCTCATAGTTTTAAGGAACAGAGGTAAAGATCTCCCCAGAGTCTGGGTTAAATCATTAATGCTAATACTGTTTTGTTCAGGGGCATTGGGAACAGAAGTAATACCATACATTCAGGTTTGGGACCCGGACTACCATCAAGGGATGTGAATGCTTTGGGGTTTCGGGGGTCATTTTCAGAAGGTGTGAACCTCCTTTCTAACAGGAGGAAGCACTGCTGGGTAGTGCTCCTGCCCAGCCTCTTATGCACGGAAAACATTAAAACTAAGAAAACAAAAAAACCATTTTAGAAGGGTGTTTTCACCCTGTAGGGATTCTAAGCTCAACGTTTGTGCATGCCATTGGTGTTGGAAGTAGTTGACCAAATATTTCATTTCTGCACAGATGCCTGGAAGTCACTGACAGATAAAGTCCAGGAAGCTCGATCAAATGCCCGCCTAAAGCAGCTCTCATTTGCAGGTAACGGCCACAGTGGTCATTTTATTCTGAATACTCTGTCTCAGGGTATTCTGGTAGCTTGTTGGTCTAAAACTATAGAGTTGATTCTACAAAAATGTCAAACTTTTTAAAAAAGAAAATGGAACTCTTATAGTATACAGCACACCCATTTAAAGCATACTGTTCACGGCACCTGGGTGGCTCAGTCGGTTAAGCATCCGACGTCAGCTCAGGTCATGATCTTGTGATTTGTGAGTTTGGGCCCCTCATCAGGCTCTGTGCTGACATCTCAGAGCCTGGATCCTGCTTCGGATTCTGTGTCCCCGTCTCTCTCTGCCCCTCCCCCGCTCACACCTTGTCTCTCTCTCTCTCCCAAAAATAAACATTAAAAAATAATAATAATAAAGCATACGGTTCAATGGCTCTCAGTGTATTCACGGAGTTGTGCAACCGTCACTACGGTATAATTCCAGAACGTTTTCATCATCCCTTCAGGAAACTCCATACTCATTAGCAGTCACTCCTCAGCTCCAACACCCACCGCCATTGATCTACTTTGTCTCTAGGTATTTGTATGGAATCATACAATTATATGGCCTTTTATGACTGGATTCTTTGATTTATTTATTTAATGTTTATTTACTTTTGAGAGAGAGACAGAGTGCAAGCAGGGGAGGGGCAGAGAGAGAAGGAGACACCGAATCCAAAGCAGGCTCCAGGCTCCGAGCTGTCAGCACTGAGACCGCTGCAGGGCTTGAACTCACAAACCATGAGATCGTGATCTGAGTCGAAATCGGACGCTCAACCAACTGAGCCACCCAGACGCCTCTGGATTCTTTGATTTAACATAATGCTTTCAAGCTTTCTCTCTGCTGCAATGTTGCATCAGTACTTTATTGTATTCTTTTTCTTTTTTCTTATGCTTATTTTTGAGAGAGCACGCGCGCGTGCACAAGTGAGCGGGGGAGAGGCAGAGAGAGAGAGGGACAGAGGATCTGAAGCAGGCTCCACGCTGGCAACAAGCCCAATACAGGGCTTGAACTCAGGAACCACAAGATGGTGACCTGAGCCAAAGTTGGATGCTTAACCGACCGAGCCACCCAGGAGCTCCATTGTTTTCTTTCTTTCTTTTTTTTTTTTTTAAACCGATGAATTTTTTTATTGAGGTAAAATTCACATAACATAAATTTACCAATTTAACCTTATTTTTTTCCAGGGTAACCCATTTTTAAGTGTACAATTCACTGGTGTTAAATGTATTCACGTTGTGCAACCATCCATCCATCCCATAACTTTTCTTCTTGTGAAACTGAAACTCCCCTTTCCCCATTGTCTCCCGCCCCCGGCAACCACCATTCTCCTTTCTGTCTGTATGGATTTTGATTACTTTCAGTACCTCATGTAAATGGAATTATATGATAAGTGGACTGGCTCATCTCACTTAGCATTATGCCCTCAAGATTCATCCATGCTGTAGCAGAGTGCAAAATTTCCTTCCTTTTTAAGGCTGAATAATATTTCACTGTATTTATATGTCACCGTTTGCTGATTGATTCACCCATCCACGGATACCTGTTGCTTCCACATTTTAGCCATTGTGAATCGTTCTGCTGTGAATGTGGGTGTATAGATATCTATTCAAGACCCTACTGTCCAGGGCCCCTGCGGGGCTCAGTCAGTTAAGCGTCCAACTCTTGGTTTTGGCTCAGGTCATGATCCCAGGGTCGTGGGATTGAGCCCCGCATCAGGCTCCACCCTGGTTGCGGAGTCTGCTCAAGATTCTCTCTCTCCTCTCTCTGCCCCTCTCCCCTGCTCATGCCCTCTCTCAAAAAATCAATAAACAAATAAATAAAATAGTTCCTATTTAAAAAAAAAAAAAAAAAAAAAAGACCTTGCTTTCCATTTCCGGGAGGCATATACCCAGAAGTTGAATTGCTGGATCATTGTTTTTTGTTTTTTTTTTAATGGTAATTCCATTTTTAATTTTTTTTTTAATTTTTTTTAACATTTATTTATTTTTGAGACAGAGAGAGACAGAGCATGAACGGGGGAGGGGCAGAGAGAGAGGGAGACACAGAATCGGAAGCAGGCTCCAGGCTCTGAGCCGTCAGCGCAGAGCCCGCCGCGGGGCTCGAACTCGTGGACCGCGAGATCGTGACCTGAGCTGAAGTCGGATGCCCAACCGACTGAGCCACCCAGGCGCCCCCCATTTTTAATTTTTTAAGGAACCACCATACTAGTTGCCCCAGTGGCTGCACCATTTTACATGCCCACCAGCAGTGCCCGAGGGTTCCAATCTCTTCACCTCCTCTTTTTTTTGATAGAAGCCAGCTAAAGCGATGTGAAATGGTATCTCATTATAGCTTCGATTTACATTTCCCTAATGATTCGTGATGTTGAGCATCTTTACATGGGCTTATTGGCTATTTGTAGGTCTTCTTTGGAAAAAATGAAGGCTTCTGTTTAAGGCCTTTGCTTGTTTCTTAATCAGGCTTTGTTGTTGTTGTTGTTGTTGTTTAATGTTTATTTATTTTTGAGAGAGAGAGGGAGACGGACAGAGTGCGAGAGGGAGAGAGGCAGAGAGAGAGGGAGACACGGAATTTGAAGCAGGCTCCAGGCTCTGAGCTGTCAGCACAGAGCTCGAACTCAACGAACTGCATGATCATGACCTGAGCTGAGGTCAGACTCCCAACCGACTGAGCCACCCAGGTGCCCCTGTTGTTATTATTGTTGTTATGGTTGAGTTTTAAAAGTTGTCTCTACATTCTAGATATTAATCAGACAGATGATTTATAATATACATATCTATTGTATAGAGATAGATTAGATATAGATATATTTGTGAGGGAGATATTTGGGGGCAAATATGTCTCCACAGTGTAGATATTAATGAGAGGGATAATTTACCATATATATATTTAGATTTGTGAGGGAGATATTTGGGGGGCAAGAAAATATGATTTGTTGGTCCCGTGCCCAACTGCGGTGGTCTTTGGGTGGAACTGTAGTTAAATTTGTACTTTGCCTCTCCCAGTAGTCATTTTGAACTGATTACTTATGATATGTATAAAATCCTACTCCTGGAGTAAGCCAGCATTCTGAACTTTGTTCGCAGTGTCAAACTGAGTAGCCAGCCCTTTGTTCTGGCCAAAAGGACAGAATTTCCTTTGATTTATCCAAGTCTTTTACTGCCACATGGAATGGTGGTAAGAAACCATGTACTTTGGAGGGAGAAAAAACTGAGTACAAGCCACATTTCTGCCCTTTTGCTATCAACATTCCACTGAGTGCAAGCTAATTGACTTCTCTGAGTCTCAATATCCTTATCTAAAAGGGAATATTGGGACACCTGGGTGGCTCACTTAGTCGAGAGTTCGACTTTCGCTCAGGTCATGATCGCGAGTTCCTGAGTTCAAGCCCCACATAGGGCTGTCTGCTGTGAGTGCTTCAGATCCTCTGCCTTCCCTCTCCCTGCCTCTCCCCCACTCATGCTCGCTCGCTCTCTCTTAAAAATAAATAAAAACATGAAAGAAAAATAAAAAGGAGGGGTGCTTGGGTGGCTCAGTCAGTTAAGCGTCCCAACTTCGGCTCGGTTCATGATCTTGTAGTTCTTGAGTTCAAGCCCCATGTTAGGCTCTGTGCTGACAGCTTGGAGCCTGGAGCCTGCTTTGGATTCTGTGTCTCCCTCTCTTTCTCTGCCCCTCCCCCTCTCGCACTCTTTTTCTTTCTTTCTCTCAAAAATAAACATTAAAAAATTTTTAAAAAAAGAAAAAGGAATTTTAATGTGACCTTCAAAATTTATAGTGAGGATTAATTAACATGTTGTGTCAACTATACTCAAACAAAACATTTTTTTTTTTAATTTTTTTTTTTTTTAACGTTTATTTATTTTTGAGACAGAGAGAGACAGAGCATGAACGGGGGAGGGGCAGAGAGAGAGGGGGACACAGAATCCAAAACAGGCTCCAGGGTCTGAGCAGTCAGCACAGAGCCTGACGCGGGGCTTGAACCCACGGACCGCGAGATCATGACCTGAGCCGAAGTCGGACGCTCAACCGACTGAGCCACCCAGGCACCCCATAAAACATCTTTTTTTTTTTTTTTAATTTTTTTTTTTTAATGTTTATTTATTTTTGAGACAGAGAGAGACAGAGCATGAACGGGGGAGGGTCAGAGAGAGGGAGACACAGCATCTGAAACAGGCTCCAGGCTCTGAGCTGTCAGCACAGAGCCCGACGCGGGGCTCGAACTCACGGACCGCGAGATCGTGACCTGAGCCGAAGTCGGCCGCTTAACCGACTGAGCCACCCAGGCGCCCCTAAAACATTTTTTTAAAAAGGGACCTGACATTATTGACTACTTATATGTATGTAGATAAATACAGTTATTTATATGTATACAAGTAATGTTATTTATTTATACATCTTAATCTACCGAATATGCCAAATAAAGACCATTATCCTTACGGAAAAGATTTGAGACAATTCAGAGAAATCATCGAAGACTAGCTTTGGGGGGGAGGTAATAGTATATTTTCATATATGGTATGAAGTGAGGGTCAACTGCATTCTATTGCATGTGGATACCTGGTTTTCCTAGCATCACTTGTTGAAAAGACTGTCTTTTCCCCCATTAAATGGTCTTGGCACCGTGGTCAAAACTCATGTGACCAGGGGCTCCCGGCTGGCTCAGTCAGGGGAACATGTGACTCTTGATCTCGGAGTTGTGAGTTTGAGCCCCGTGTTGGGTGTGCACATTACTTAAAAATAAAATCTTTAAAAAAAAAAGGCATGTGACCAGATATGTAGCGGTTTATTACTAGACTCAGTTCTATTCCATTAGTCTGTATGTCTGTCTTTATGCCAGTACCACACTGTTTTGATTAATTACTGTACATCTGTGATAAACTTTGAAAGCAGGAAATTTGGAGTTCTCCGGTTTTGTTCTTTCTCAGGATTATTTTGGCTACTCAGGATCCCCTCAGATTCCGTATGAATTTTAAGATGAGCTTTTCTATTTTTGCAAAAAAATGTTATTGGGATGTTGATAGAAATTGCACGGAATCTGTAGATCACTTTGGTAGTATTGACATTTTAACAGTATTAAGTCTTCTAACCCATGAACACGAGATATGTTTCCTTTTATTTAGGTCTTTAATTTCTTTTAGCAGTGTTTTGTAGTTTTCATTGTACAAGTCTTTCACCTCCTTGATTAAGTTAGTTTGTACGTCCTTTTTTCTTTGTGATGCTATTGTAAATAGAATCGTTTTGTAATTTCCTTTTCAGACTGTTCGTGGTTTGTGTATAGAAACTCAACTGATTTTTGTGTGTTGACTTTATCCTATTACTTTGATGAATTCACTTATTTTAACAAGTGTTTTGCGGTATCATTAGAGTTTTCTACATATAAGATCATATCCTCTGCAAACAGAGATAACCTTACTTCTTCCTTTCCAATTTAGGTGACTTTTATTTCTTTTTTTTACTTAATAGAAGTGGTGAAAGTGGGCATCCTTGCTTCATTCATGACCTTGGAGGGAAAGCTTTCAATCTTTCACTATTGGATATAGTATTCTCTGTGGGTTGGTCAGTACGTGCCTTTTATTAGTTCTTCATTCCTTTATATTGCCAACGAATACTCCATTTTGTGGATATACCATATGTCGTTTATCCATTCATCAGCTGAGGGACATTGGGTGTTTTTCCACCTTCTGAACCCCTGAACCGTAAGATCATGAGCCAAGCTGAAATCAGTTTCAGACGCTTAACTGACTGAGCCACCAAGGTGCACCATGTATAGACGTGTTTTTATTTCTCTTGGATATATACCGAGGCGTGGAATTGCTGGGTCATGTGGTGACTCTATGTTTATATTTTGAGGAACTGGGGCACCTGGGCGGCTCAGTCAGTTGAGCGACTTGACTTCAGCTCAGGTCACGATCTCGTGGTTTGTGAGTTTGAGCCCCATGTCAGGCTCTGTGCTGACAGCTCAGAGCCGGCTTCTGATTCTGTGTCTCCCCCTCTCTCTGCCCCTCCCCCACTCACACTCTGTCTCTCTCGCTCTTTCAAAAATAAATATTTTTGGGGCGCCTGGGTGGCTCAGTCGGTTAAGCGGCCGACTTCGGCTCAGGTCATGATCTCGTGGTCCGTGAGTTCGAGCCCCGCGTCGGGCTCTGTGCTGACCGCTTAGAGCCTGGAGCCTGTTTCAGATTCTGTGTGTCCCTCTCTCTGACCCTCCCCCGTTCATGCTCTGTCTCTCTCTGTCTCAAAAATAAATAAGCGTTAAAAAAAAATTTTTTTTTAATAAAAAAATAAAAATAAATAAATATTTTTTTAAAAAGAAAAGAAAGAAAGAAAGAAAAATTAAACTTTGAGGAACTGCTAGATTGTTTTTTGAGTAGCTACACCATTTTACACCAGCAATGTTTGATGGATCCAATACCTATATCCTTGTCAACACTTGTTATTGGCTGTCTTTTCATTACAGATATCCTCCTGAATTATTTATTCAAAAATAAATACATAAACTTAAAAAAATTAAAAATAAATAAAAAATGATTAACTATTTTCTTAACAGGCTTTTACGTTTTTATTTAGAGAGAGAGAGAGAGAGCACGAGCAGGGGAGGGGCAGGGAGAGAGGGAGAGAGAGAATCTCAGGCAGGCTCCACACTGCTAGCCGAAAGCCTGGCGCGGGGCTCAAACCCACAAACCACGAGATCGTGACCCGAGCCGAAATCCAGAGTCAGATGCTTAACCAACTGAGCTAACCAGGAGCCCCAACTATTTTATTCACAGATTTAGTAACAAAGATTCAGAACTTGGAGATGATCTAGATAAAGACGGAGGAGACAGGCTCTCTCTTACATTAATGGCAGATACATAAATTATGAATACAGCTGATTGGAGGCGCGGTTGAGCAACGGCTATGAAAATTTTCGACTCATTTGCCCCTCCATCCAACAATTCCGCTTCTAGGAAAGTATCCTCTAGGTAGTCTCAGCCAAGTCATGAAAAATGTATGAGGGTAGGTTAAGCATCCTTAAGTTAGGCTCAGCGGGGTAAGCGCCTGACTCTTGGTTTCTGCTCAGGTCGTGGTCTCATGGCTGGTGAGTTTGAGCCCCGCCTGAGGCTCTGCACTGACAGTGCTTGGGGTTCTCTCTCCCTCTCTGCCCCTCCCCCGTTCATGCTGTCTCTGTCTCTGTCTCTGTCTCTGTTTCTCTCAAAAGAAATAAACTTAAAAAATATGTACGAGGGTGGACATGGAGAGGGGAGATTGGGAAGAGACTTTAAAAGAAAAAATGTACGAGGGTGTTCATTCCAACATGTGTTAGCAAAAAACTAGAGGCAGCAAGCCAAATACTCCTCAACGGGAGAATTTAGAAAGAGGTCCAAAGTAAATTAATTGGAAGGGGCTGGTTGTAACCGTATGTATCCGGTATGATCATGACTCCCTTTAGATACGTTCATGCTATGCACCCACATATCCACACACGCGTACTCTGTCTCAGTGTATAGAATGGTTGCCTCAGAGTGTCACCCGGGGAATTCAAATGGGCAACTTGGACTTCCTGTACTGTTTCACTTTATTTCCATGAGTGGATATCACTTTTCTAAATCTTTAACAAAGAGTTAATTCAAGTGCAGTTGTTAAAAAAGCAGATGGCAAATAAACTTTTACAAAGATCTTCTGAGCATTGAGTAGCGTATAGAATTGTCGAATCATTACGTGACATGCTTGAAACTAATGTAATACTGTATATGAGAAAAAAAGAAAAAGCAAAGACAAAAAGAGTTTGGATTCTCCTAGGTTCTCAGCCTCTGCCCCTCCCTCTACCCTCGTGCTAGGCTTGTGCGGCCATTCTCACCCTCTCACATTACACTCCTGTGATTCATCCAGTCTTCCTACCATCCCTCATATCTCAAGCCAAAAGAGTCCAGTAAATCTTGACTTTTTTCCTTTCCCTCACCATTCACATCCAGTTGGTCGCTGCCGTTGACTCTACCCCAGAAGTATGAGTCATGTTCCCTTCTTCTGTCTCCTTCTTTCCTCGGGAATAGCCTTTGTCATCCTCTCACCAGTAATCTCAAAAAGCCTTCGAAATGGTCCCTGAGTCTCCCGTCTCCTCCTGGTGGTGAATCCTCAGTGTCCCCAGAAGTACCTCAGAAGCTTCTTTGGTTGCCTACTAACTGTAGAATAAAGTGTTCCGCCCTTAAATGGTGGTTATTTAAAAATATTACTGAACGCTTGAATGTGCCTGGCTTCATGTGGGACACTTAGGATATAAGTGCTGAGTAGAAGCAGACTCAGGCCTGCCCTCCAGGGTTTCCAATCCATTGACCCCTTCACAACGGGGTCCTTGCCTCACGACTTTATATCTAGTGGCAGAGATAAGTACTCTGAAGAATGAAATCAAGGGCACAGGGTGGGTAGCTGGTGGCAGGGAGCCTCCTCTAGATAGAGTGGTCAGGAGAGGAGTTTCTTGAAGAGATGACATTAAATAAAGCTGAGGGCTGAGTGATGACAAGAAGGAGCGAATCATGCGACAAGTAGAGTAAAAGCCCTCGATGCAGAAGAAACAGCAGAGAAAAGCCCTAAAGTGGGAATTCCTTTGGTGTGTTTATTGTCTGTCTCTTCCATGAAATAAGAGCTCCATAAATACAGGTGTTTGCCTATCTCGTTCACCTCTGTATTCCCAGGCTGTGTCTGGCACAGCAGAACGATGGAAAGAAAATGTGGGATATAGTAGGTGCTCAGGAAATATTTGTTGCATGAGTGAATGAATCGTCCACAACAGAAGAGATTGCTCCCGCGGGGTTTTATACTGTACCTTTATTTGGATACTTTCACAGCATGTGACTTGGGTACCTGTTGGCCTCTCTCTGCCAAGAGCCTGAGAATGGGGGCCATTCTTTGTTCAAATTCATCTTTGTTCTCCCCATTACTGACACAGTATTTCATCTCGCTTTAAGCCCTCCGGTGAAAGTAGAGTTGAACACTCAGTCTAAGTATAAAAATGAACTTTCTATGGAAATAAGTATGTTTTTCCAGTGTCTTTTTCTGCCTAGGAATCCACAACAATCTAAAACTCCTAGGAAAAAATTCTTGGGGAAAATCAGTGTTGTGTGGGGAAAAAAAAGATGTTTGCCATTGTCTTAATTGGCTTATAAGCTCTTCTATTGGAGGCTTGAGTTGTATACTTAGGTTGAATTCTAACTGGAACACAGTTGTGTCCAAAGAATGTGGCTGAAGACTGAACCTTCTACTTGCATCGAAACCAAATGATCTCCCTTAGAAATTCTCTTAACTGAAATAAGAATCAGGCAACTAATAGTAACTTTCCACTCTTCTCAAAAAATTATCAGGGACATAGAAGAATTTTAAAATATGAAAAAGCAACCGCAAGAACAAAGTAAAAGGTAGACAGGGTCCCATCCCCCAGAAGTAATCCTTGTCAACATATAAACCCAGATAGCCTCCCAGGCATGACACTCAGTCCCCAAATTACACTGAGGTTGCATCTCTAAACATGCTTCATAGCACACAGGGTGTGACTGTTGGAATTGTGCGTGTGATCCTAGCACAACAGACACCCTTGTCTTGATATCTGTTAATAATACCAAAAACAATATTGCAACGAAAGAATATTGTTGACTTTATAAAAATGTAAAGAATATTGGCTATTTTGGGGCTCCTGGGTGGCTCAGCCGGTTATGATACTGGCTCAAGTAGTGATCTTGATGTCCTAAGATGGAGCCTGATGTCAGGTGCTCAGTCTCTCAAAGTAAATATATATATATATATAAGATTTTTTTTTTAAAGATTTTACTTTTAAGTAATCTCCACACCCAATGTGGGGCTCGAACTTAACAACCCCGAGATCAAGAGTCACATGCTCTACTGACTGGGCCAGCCAGGCGCCCCCAACATTAGCTATTTCTAGTGTCAAAGTAGTGGAATTGCCCCATCCCTTTAATGCAAGGAGACAGTTCAGAAGGACTTTCACCATCTATGCCCACAACTTATATAAATGTTATTTTTATAATGGCACCTGGATGGCTCCGTCGGTTAAGCGTCTGACCAGCTCAGGTCATGATCTCACAGTCTTTGAGTTCAAGCCCTGCATCAGGGTCTCTGCTCTCAGTACAGAGCACGCTTTGGATTCTCTGTGCCCCTCCCCTACTCATTCTCTCTCTCTCTCTCTCTCTCTCTCTCTCTCTCTCTTTCTCTCTCTGTCAAAAATAAACATTAAAAAACTAGTAAGTGTAGGGGCACCTGGGTGGCTCAGTCGGTTGAGCGTCTGACTTCGGCTCAGGTCGTGATCTTGCGGTCCGTGAGTTCGAGCCCCGCGTCGGGCTCTGTGCTGACAGCTCAGAGCCTGGAGCCTGCTGATTCTGTCTCCCTCTCTCTCTGACCCTCCCCCCATTCATGCTCTGTCTCTCTCTGTCTCAAAAATAAATAAACGTTAAAAAAAAAATTTAAAAACTAGTAAATGTAATTTTTGTAAACTAAAATCAGAAATGCTCATTAATGTCATGAGACTAAGTGAGTAAGCACCTCTCAAGAGTACTGTACTACTCCATACGCTCACTATAACAACAGCAAAAGAGAGTTCCGTGCTAGGGGCTTATTGCTAGCCATTCTTTTAAATTTTGGGGAAGTATCTATGTGAGTGTGAAGTTAGAGAACCCAGTTACCCCATTAACCTATAAACAAAAATGGGATCATGGTTGAAGCTCTCCAGTCCAAGGTTCAGAGCTCGTCCTACTAGCAGTGACCTCGGGTGTGGTGTTTAAATTCTCTGAGCCTAGATTTACTGACCTGAAAATGCAGCTGGTGACCCCTGCCTCATGTGGGCATTAAGACCACGAAGTGAAATAACACATACAACCTATCTGTGTACATAAGAGCATAGAAAACAGTGTGGTGGTGTATGTGTGTGTGTGTGTGGTTTTTTTTTTTCACTTAATCAATCGTGAACATTTTCCATATTGGTAGATCTGAGCCTATGTCATCCTAATGGCTAGTTAATGCTAATTCTTGGCTAGTCTTTAATGCAGTTCACCCCCGAGCAGCCTCTGGCAGAGCTCTTCTCTAGCTCAAGCATTTTTCTTTTGATTTTTTTTTTTTTAACGTTTATTTATTTTTTGAGACAGAGAGAGACAGAGCATGAACAGGGGAGGGGCGGAGAGAGAGGGAGACACAGAATCCGAAACAGGCTCCAGGCTCTGAGCTGTCAGCACAGAGCCCGACGCGGGGCTCGAACTCACGGACCGCGAGATCGTGACCTGAGCCGAAGTCGGACGCCCAACCGACCGAGCCACCCAGGCGCCCCTCTTTTGATTTTTTTAAGTGTTTGTTTAGTTTTGAGAGAGAGAGAGAGCATGAGCAGGGGCGGGGCAGAGAGAGAGGGAGACACGGAATCCGAAGCAGGCTCCAGGCTCCGAGCTGTCAACCCAGAGCCCGACGCGGGGCTGGAACCCACAAACTGTGAGATCCTGACCTGAGCCAAAGTCGGACGCTCGACCGACTGAGCCACCCAGGCGCCCCTCAAGCGTTTCTTTAATACCAGGCAGTCTCCTGTTGACTGCGCCCTCACTACCCTGGTGCCTTCTGTCCGACAGGTGTTAACGGCTTGAGGATGCTGGGGATTCTTCACGATGCGGTCGTGTTCCTGATTGAGCAGCTCTCTGGTGCCAAGCACTGCAGGAATTACAAATTCCGTTTCCACAAACCGGAGGAGGCCAACGAACCTCCCCTGAACCCTCATGGCTCGGCCAGGGCCGAAGTTCACCTGAGGCAAGTTCCATTCTCTTGCGGAAGCAGGTTCGGGTCCCTATATTTTTACGTATGATGGCATTATTTTCCCACGCGACCTTTGAGATTTCCAGCGTCAAAGCTGTCCACTGCTTCTGTGAAAGCCTTTCTGTTACAACACGTTTTCATCTTTTGGCTCCAGGAAGTCAGCATTTGACATGTTTAACTTCCTGGCTTCTAAACATCGGCAGCCTCCCGAATACAACCCTAATGATGAGGAGGAGGAGGAGGTACAGCTGAAGTCCGCTCGGTAAGTCTGGAGTTGAAGGGTCGTTAGGAACACTCTTTGCTCCCCTCTACTCCGGCTGTTGAGGGCACTGTGCGGGTTTGCTCGCATCACAGTTTCCCAGATAACATCTAAGAAGACTATGAAATACAGTTTGTGTCAAGGTAGCAGCATTGCTTCCTGGCCCTTTGGCTGAGATCAAGCGTAAGGTAGCAGTAAGCGGGCTGGCACAGAGAAATGTGTTGGAGACGAGAAATCCAGACAACGCTAAGAGGCTGTTTTTCATTTTCTTTAACCAAAGTGTATATACCCTGTCAGCTTTGGACGTACCACCATAGTCCCCATGGTCAAGTACTATGTATATTATAGGCCTAATTTTTTTTTAACGTTTATTTATTTTTGAGACAGAGAGAGACAGAGCATGAACGGGGGAGGGTCAGAGAGAGGGAGACACAGAATCTGAAACAGGCTCCAGGCTCTGAGCTGTCAGCACAGAGCCCGACGCGGGGCTCAGACTCACGGACCGTGAGATCGTGACCTGAGCCGAAGTTGGCCGCTTAACCGACTGAGCCACCCACGTGCCCCAATTATAGGCCTAATTTTATAAGACACTTATTGTGCTTGGCACTGAACAAAGAGAACAGTGCAGTCATATTCTCTAGGAACCTTTGATCCAAGACTCAAAACTGATTATCTCCTGAAGAGAACTCATTAGTAATATGCCTGTCTCTTTAGGAGGGCAACAAGTATGGACCTGCCGATGCCCATGCGTTTCCGGCATTTAAAGAAGACTTCTAAGGAGGCAGTCGGTGTCTACAGGTATGGCTAAAATTGTAGAAAGAATTATATGAAACTTACTATTTTCCAAAGTCAAAGGGAACCAAATGCTGGAATGACCGCCCCCCCCTCCTTCAGTAAGTGAGGTTTTTCTCGCTCTTGTTGATGGAACCTGATGTTCTGGGATCCTGTACTTCTTTGCGTTGAACAAGGAACTTGACATAGTGAGCATTAAAATACTGCTACTTCTAGTATGTTACAGAGTGGAAGAAATCTTTCCTTGGCCGTTTGTTAAAACAGTGAATGTACTCCTCAAATCAAGTGGGTCCAGATTCTCTTTTTCTCTTCAAGTGTCTGTCCTTCCTGGGGAACTAACAGACCAGGAGGCTTTAGTCATTTATTCATGTGTTCACGCAGTTAACCAGATTTGCAAAATCCATGGCTGATCTCTTTTCCGTCTTTATGCCCTAGGTCTCCCATTCACGGCCGGGGTCTTTTCTGTAAGAGAAACATCGATGCGGGTGAGATGGTGATTGAGTATGCTGGCAATGTCATCCGTTCCATCCAGACTGACAAGCGAGAGAAGTATTACGACAGCAAGGTGAGTGGCCCGCTTTCACCGGCCCGCTTCTGGTGTTGCATGTGGAAAGGGGCCATCAACTACAAATACGATCCCTACAGCCCAAAAGAAATAGGGTATTTTATTACTTTGAACATCTTTTTTTTTTTTTTTTACACCTTTAAAATCTATGGTGGGCCCCAGGAAAAGCTCAGAATCTGCCTTAAGGATTGGTACCCAAAGAAAATCTTTGTAGGTTTGTCTGAGTGGACCGAAAGCACATGGCGACGCGACGTTTTAGGCCTCTCCTTCCCGTGGAGACATTAAGAAACCTCTAGCGCGGCGGCTGGAGTATCGGAGGTTGTTACGGAAGGATCTGGAGAGATGGGAGGCGCTTTCCTAGAAGGAACTTTTCTCAGCAGCGGCTGTCGGCCACAGCAGAAGAAGGTTGGGAGGTGGTCCCCGGCCCGAGCTGTGCTAAGTAACAAGGTGTCCTTTCTCCTTCACGCGTAGGGCATCGGTTGCTACATGTTCCGAATTGATGACTCCGAGGTGGTGGACGCCACCATGCATGGAAACGCTGCACGCTTCATCAACCACTCCTGTGAGCCCAACTGCTACTCTCGGGTCATCAACATCGATGGGCAGAAGCACATTGTCATCTTTGCCATGCGCAAGATCTACCGCGGGGAGGAACTCACTTACGACTATAAGTTCCCCATCGAGGATGCCAGCAACAAGCTACCCTGTAACTGTGGTGCCAAGAAATGCCGGAAGTTCCTAAACTAAGGCTGCTCCTCTCCCCCGGTGGTGGAGTACGAGGACCCGGGGCCATCCAAAGCGATGCTGAAGGCCTTTGCCAGCAGCTAGGAGTTCCAGGATTGAGTGGGCACGGTTTGAGGGGCCTCCGTGATGGCCGGGCTCCCCTACTTACGTCCCACGTTCGCATTACACATGTGATCGCGGTCCTGGAGAGAGAGACGAGGTCTCAAAGCAAAGCTCCGTGACCGGCTTTCTTCTGGGGCCCCTTCTGATTGTATGCCGTTAAAGAGTGGAAGTGGGGTCGCGAGCAGACTTGCCTGGAAGGAGCCTGTAGAGGGTTAGTTACGTTGGGAGATTGGGCCTGAGTGTCTCCTCAGAGAGAAGTTGCCACCCCCGCCTCGGCCCTTTCCCAAGCACTATACGCGAGGGGTCAGGCAGGGCCCCAAATAATAGAGTCGGTCGGATGCCTGATAGTGTGCCAGCCGGGCCCAGCCTGTAGCCATCTGTTGAACAAACAGAGAAGGTCTGGTGGTTTTCCCTCCTACCCTCCCGCTTGAGAGTTCACTTCTGGTTGGGAGACAGGATTCTTAGCACCTTTGGTGTCAAAAGGCTGTCTTGGGGTTGTGCCAATTAATCACCAAACATTGAGCCTGTGGGCTTTAAGTGGGAGCGTTCCCCCCATGAGCCTTATCTCAGCCAATGACCTTTCTTGACGATGGGAGTGGCTTCCCTCTCATTCCTTCTCCTCACTCCACTTTCTTCGTTTCCCCTGTCTCATCCCACCGCTTTCCCGATCTTTCTGGGTGGTAGAGAGGAGTGACTCCCTGCTCAAGGACACCCCCTGTTGGGCATAGTACGTGCCTACGAACCGATCCCTGAGCCTGTAAGCACTCCCAGTGGGGAAGTGGACAGGAGCCATTGGCCGGAACCAGACAGAATTCGGAGTTTTCATAAGGCTCCGCTGAGAGTTTTAAAGAAATATATGTAGCATGATTTTTTAGAAGAGGAAAAAGATTATTTACATAGGATCTGAATCATGCAACAACCAGAGTATCACAACCAGGACAAACCCCTGGGCCCCCTTCCTAGGACATGGTGACTTTATTTTCCCCTTGTTGAGACATAGGAAGACTTCATTTTTAAACGGTCGGTGTCCAGTTGAAGGCAGAACACTAATCAGATTTCAAGGCCCAAAACTTGGGGACTAGACCACCTTGTATCGAGGGACCTCTGCCACCTGCGCAAAATCCACAGATTAAGTAAATTAAATGACACTACTGCCCTGATTACTCCTTAGGATGTGGTCAAAACAGCATCAAACGTTTCTTCTCTTCCTTTCCCCAAGACGGTGTCCTGAACCTGTTAAATTAAGTCATTGGATTTTACTCTGTTCTGTTTACAGTTTACTATTTAAGGTTTTATAAATGTAAATATATTTTGTATATTTTTCTATGAGAAGCACTTCATAGGGAGAAGCACTTACGACAAGGCTATTTTTTAAACCGCGGTATTATCCTAATTTAAAAGAAGATCGGTTTTTAATAATTTTTTATTTTCATAGGATGAAGTTAGAGAAAATATTCAGCTGTACACACAAAGTCTGGTTTTTCCTGCCCAACTTCCCCCTGGAAGGTGTACTTTTGTTGTTTAATGTGTAGCTTGTTTGTGCCCTGTTGACATAAACGTGTCCTGGGTTTGCTCTTTGACAATAAATGGAAAAGGAAGGTCACCCAACTCCATTGGGCCACTCCCCTCCTTCCCGTGTTGAAGCTCCTCAAAAGGCTGTGGGAGTATCCTGACACAGCAGTGCCCCCCTTCTTTCCTGCACTCGCTCTCTCCTTTCTGGGACCAGCTCAGAGCGGCGAGAGGTGTGATCTACATTTCCCTCATCTTTCCCTACTTCAGAGATAGCAACCAAGTTGAATGGCAACCTGACATTTCCCATCACCATCTGCCTCATCGGTCACCTCGTTCCCTTTCCGTCTGCCCGCCAGGTCCTCATACCTGCAAAGAACCCACGGATCCCCCTGTGCCCTCTTTCGGGGCAGCCCGTTGAAACTGAAGCACAGTCTGACCACTCACGATAAAGCAGATTTTTCTCTGCCTCTGTCGGCCACTGGGTTTCAGAGCAGTGCGGTCCAGTAGAGGGCAGGGCGCCCTTTTCTCCCACGAGAAGCCCGTTCCTATGGAAGTCTAGCAAAGCAATACGACCCAGCCCTGCGCTCTCTGCCCCAGGACTCATGGCTCTGCTGTGCCTTCCACCCTGGGCTTCCTGTTCTTCCGTGACCTTAAGAACTGTGTCTGGTGGCTTTGCTGGAACATTGTCACTGTGTTCGCTGTCATGCAGGGAGCCCAGCACTGTGGCCAGGATGGCAGAGACTTCCTTGTCATCGTGGAGAAGTGCCAGCAGGGGACTGGGGAAAAACACTCTACCCAGACCTCGCCTCCCTTCCTCCTTTGCCCGTGAACAAGATACGGTGGCCCTAGGGGTCCCACTAGTGTCTGGTTTCCTTTATTATTGCACTGTGTGAGGTTTTTTTGTAAATCCTTTTACTCCTTTTTTTTTCTTTTTTCTTTTTTTTTTTTTTTAAGAAAAAAAAAAAAAAACCTTAAGCTGCATTTGTTACTGAAACGATTAATGCACTGATGGGTCGTGAATTCACCTTGAGAAAGACCCAAAGGCCAGTCAGGGGTTGGGGGAGACTCAGCTAAATAGACCTAGTCACTGCCCTGCTAGGCCATGCTGTACTGTGAGCCCCCTCCTCGTTCTCTTTCTACCGATCCCAAACCCTGAGGCCAGAGGAGGGACCACATCTTTCCTTCTCTTGCCAGCTGCAGATGGTTTGCCTTGCCTTTTCACTCCCCGTCAACCATAGAAACGAGTAATTCCTCTTCTAGCTCAGCCTCGAGTCCATTGCCAAAATTCAGCATACCTGCCAGCAACTTGGGGAATAAGCTAAGGTTTCCCTACAAGAGGGAAAGAAGGCAAAAAAAACAAAAACAAAACACGGCCTATCTGTCTCCAAAAACACCCGAGTTTGTTTTGAAAGTGACCAAGGGAATCTCCGCACAAAAGTGCAGACCGAGGAACTGTGGTGAGTCATTCCCAGGAACCCCCCAAGGGGCATCCCGAATCCCTAAGGAGTAACACAGCTGCAAGCCTGGTCAGTTCTCAGTGAGAGAGCCAGCTCCCTTACAGCTTTGCTGCTAGAACCTGTTGTGGCTGCATTTCCTGGTGGCCAGTGACAACTGTGTGACCAGAACAGCTGCATGGCGCTGACCCTATGGCCGGAACTTGGTCCCCTGGCTCCCTCTGTTACCGTCCACCACCTCCAGCACAGCCCTCCTGGTTTTAGACCAATCACCAGAATTCAGGGGGAAGCCCTGGCAGCTAGATGGAAGATTTCAACCAGACTCCTTTGCCGGGATACGGTCCGCCACCCCGCTTGCCTCTGTCAACCCCCTCCCGGCCCCCCCACCCCACCTCACCCCTCCCCTCCCCTCCCCGGCCAATGCAGTGAGCACCATGCAGCTCCCTTGATTTAAAAAATACAACAACAACAACAACATAAAAACAAAATAAAAAACACACAAAAAAAACCACAAAAAACAAAAAACAAAAAAAATCTTTTAATGAATGTATCTTTCTAAAGGACTGACGTTCAATCAAATATCTGAAAATACTAAAGGTCAAAACCTTGTCAGATGTTAACTTTTAAGTTTGATTTGGGATTTTTTTTTTTTTTTTTAAACTAGAAATCGAGTTTGGGTTTTTCTTGGTTTTGGTTTTTTTTTTTTGTTTTGTTTTTTTTCTTTTTCTTTTTAAAGGAAAAGCGGGTCATTGCAAAGGGCTGGGTGTAATTTTATGTTGCATTTCCTTCATTTTAAAGCAATACAAGGTTATCGAGCAGATGGTTTTGTGCCGAATCACGAATACCAGTCAAGTCTCACACTCTGAAAACTTGCAACTTGTTTTGTTTTGGTTTTCAAATAAATATAAATATGATATATATAGGAACTAATATAGTATTGCACCATGTAACAAAGCCTAGTTCAGTCCATGGCTTTTAATTCTCTTAACACTATAGATAAGGATTGTGTTACAGTTGCTATAGTAGTGGCAGGAAAGTGTCGGTCTGGCGCTCCTCTGATCCTCCGAACCTGGGGGGAGACCTAAACCATAAAGGGACCGGGGAACGACCCATTCCTAGGATCAGAGAGGAATGCAGAAATGATGTCACCTGGAGTTTTTCTGCCCGTGAATGTTGCCAGTCAGTACCTGTACTCCTCGTTTCTCTATTTTTGGTTATGAATGTTGGGGTTACCACCTGCATTTAGGGGAAAATTGTGTTCTGTGCTTTCCTGGTATCTTGTTCCGAGGTACTCTAGTTCTGTCTTTCAACCAAGAAAATAGACTTGTGGTGTTTCTTTTATTGAACTTTTAACAGTCTCTTTAGTAAATACAGGTAGTTGAATAATTGTTTCAAAAGCTCAACAGATGACAAGCTTCTTTTCTAGAAATAAGACATTTCTTGACAACTTTATCATGTATAACAGATCTTTTGGTTTTTTTCCTTGTGTTCTTCCAAGCTTCTGGTTAGAGAAAAAGAGAAAAAAAAAAAAAAAAAAAAGGAAAAAATGTGTCTAAAGTCCATCAGTGTTAACTCCCTGTGACAGGGATGAAGGAAAATACTTTAATAGTTCAAAAAATAATAATGCTGAAAGCTCTCTACGAAAGACTGAATGTAAAAGTAAAAAGTGTACATAGTTGTAAAAAAAAAAAAAGGAGTTTTTAAACATGTTTATTTTCTATGCACTTTTTTTTATTTAAGTGATAGTTTAATTAATAAACATGTCAAGTTTATTGCTGCACACGATCAAACTTTCTTTTGGCTTTGGGTGGGGTGGAGGAACCGGAGCAGCTAGTGGCCTGTGACCTGACTGCAAAGTACCTTCCACAGTCCTTTCTTTTAAGGTGGAATCCTTGAATCTCTCTGCCTCGCCTTCCTCCGGGCACCGGGCCCCACTCCACACTGACCCTGAACGGTGTTTTCTTCCCTCCCTCATCAACGGTGTGTGTCCGGGACCTGATTAATCCTGGGTATGACGAGGGCATAAAGAGGACAAAGGAAGAGCTTTATCTCCTGCATAGCCCCTTTTCTTTTTTTTTTTGTAAAGCCACGGGGCGATCAAGAGGGCTTCTAATGACTTCCTCCCAATCTATGAATGTAATAAAATGAAGGCATTTCAGGAAGCACCCCCTCTCACTCCACCTTAAGGCAGAAATTGGATTTATTTACTCTGTTCGTTCCCCCTAGGACCGGGGTAGGGAGTTAAGAAACATTTTTAAATATTTTGCCAAGCCAGAGTTGCTAACCCCGGGCCAAATGAGGTTGGGTTTACGTTACAGCCAAGGATTGCAAGACACTCCTCATGGGGGATGGACCTCAAACAGAACCTCTGCCCTCCAGATGAGCTGGCTGTGAGGCTCAGCCCCCTTCCCCCTTGCCTCCATCCTGAGTCACCTCGGAGTTGGGAGTGGGGCACCAGCACCATGGGGACTCCCAATGATCAGGCAGTGCTGCAGGCCATCTTCAACCCTGACACCCCATTCGGAGACCTTGTTGGGTTGGACGTGGGAGAGGAAGTGGAGAAGGAAGAAGGAGACGAAGGTGAGTTCGACTTTGGACGGCAGTGTTCCTCTGGTGGCAGAGGACGGTAGTCTCACAAGGCCCCTTGTTCTGTGACCCTTGAATGACGGTTGAGGTTGGAATCCGAGGTCTACTGATCGTTGGTGCACAGGCTGGGGGCTCGGCAAGAGTTTCTCCGCCAAAAGGAGAAAGCCAGGATTTGTCCTTCAGCCCTCACACCTCTGACCTTCCCTCACCACTTAGTCTGCCCCATAATCCAAGCCCAACTGTACTGGGGCCGCGGGGAGGTGCTAAACTTTCACATCTTTGTCATAACAGGGGCATTTCACTCCCCACAGGATGGAAGGGGTGGGGAGGGGCTCTGCTCAACGTTTCTGACCTCAACATGCACAGCCTCAGCAGGCATTCAGGGTTCCGCACCGTTCCCAGCCAAGCCCTGAGCCAATCCTACGTCCCAGCCAACCCGTCCGGCTCAGGTCCCGGCTTTCCAAAGCTCGAGCTGGCTTTTGCTTCTTGCTCCCAGCTGCACACCTGTCCCTTCCCTGTTCCCTTCCTGACACAGATGGAGTTTTCCCTCGAGCACAGTTGGAGCAATCCAAGGCCCTGGAGCTGCAAGGGGTGATGGCAGCGGAGGCTGGCGACCTCGGCACGGCCCTGGAGAGGTTTGGCCAAGCCATCAGCCTGCTGCCTGAGCGGGCCTCCGCCTACAACAACCGAGCCCAGGCCCGCCGACTCCAAGGAGACGTGGCAGGTGAGGGGAGATGCCCTGGAACTTCCACAGAAGGGACCCTGGGGTCCACAGACCAGAGATGGAGTGGTTGTGGGACTGGGGCCTGGAGGCTGGGACTGTTCTGGAACCTATGTTCTTACCTATAAGAGCTATCGCATGGGCCCTGCTAGTCTCTTGGGGGCTATTGGGAAGGTCAAAGAGATCGCATTCCATTCGTTTATGTAACAAACATTTAATGAGAGTCTACTGTTGTAGCGGTGGGCTAGGACAAAGAGGAGAGATAGACCACCCACAGGAACTACTTCTACTCCGTGCCGGGTGTCTGGCACTTTCCGTGTAACTTCACAACAACCCCCAAAGCTGTGTGCTATTGGCACCTCCCTTTTATAGAAGAAGAAGAAGAAGACTGTAGCAGAATTGGGGTTTGAAGCAGGTGGTGGGGCTCCAAGGTCTGTGCTCTTAATGCCCCTGTGCTACTGCTTCTCAAGAAGCTTACAGTCCGAGGGGTGGGACAGACCCACAACCATGAGACAAGCTGAGAAGGTTCAGCACAGGGTCTGCCCCCCACCCCTCACCCCCACCCCCTGCCGCCAGGGGCGAGTTTGAAAGGGTGAAGAGGCTGCAGCTGGATGGAGGAGAGGAAGTGGGAGAAGGTACAGGCAGGTAGAGACCCAGAAGGCATGGAAAAGTACAGAGAACTTCAGAACTCCAGGCTGGCTGGAATGGGGAGTGGTGGGAGGGTGGAGTAGAGCCTGGAGAAGTAAACAGGGGCCTGATGGCAACGTTAGGCAGGTTGGACTGTGTCTTGAACACATGGGGAATCATTAAAAGGATTTTAACTGGGGAGTGACCGGATTGAACCTGCTGCCCTTGGGCAACTCTGACTGGAAGGGGGACAATGGGACAGAGAAGGCCGTGCTGGAGACCGGAGGGCAGACTGAAGGTGTAAACCACAGAAAACTGTCACGGTGGTTGAGGTGCTCCTGCAGCCAGGAACGCCAGCCTGAAGGGTTTTGAACATTCTGGGAACAGTGGGGGGAACCAAGGACCCCTTCTCCAGGCTTGGTTGCCTGGCTTTGGCAGGAGGGGGCTGAGTGGGGCTGTAAAAGCAGCTGAGGACAGTCTGTAGATAAAAAGCCCAGAGAGGAACAGAGGTGATGCTGCCTGGAAAAGGCTTTCCACTCCTCCAGACCGGCTCCTCCAAGGGAAACCCAGAAACGCTATGATCAGAGAGTTTCTGTGATCAGAGAGCTTCTTTTTTTTTTTTTTTTTTAAATTTTTTTAATGTTTTATTTATTCTTGAGGGAGAGAGAGAGAGACAGAGCATGAGCAGGGACGGGGCACAGAGAGAGGGGGACACAGAATCCGAAGCAGGCTCCAGGCTCCGAGCTGTCAGCACAGAGCCCGACGCGGGGCTCGAACCCACGGACCGTGAGATCATGACCTGAGCCGAAGTCGGATGCTCAACCGACTGAGCCACCCAGGCGCCCCGATCAGAGAGCTTCTTAACCATCTCGGTGGCCTGGGCAGCCTAGCCCTCGCTGGGTTCTGGGATCAAAACACACAGAGACTGGACAGAGATCAGCCTCTCTGTAGGGTGATGCTGGAGCTTCTCACGCGCCCTGACAGCTCTTTAGACTAGAGAGCATGAGTGACCTGGGCAGAGCCCAGAAAAACTGCAGCTGGGCCCTAAAATACCAACAGCTGCCTGAGTTTGAATTCAGAGTTTAATGCCCAATCCGAGTATTTCATGAGAAGGATAGACACGACAATGTGCGGGGCCAGCCCTGACTCCAAGACCTCCTTTAATGAAAATAGATAGAAAATAAGGAAGATCATGGAGACAAAGAATGAGGAAAGGCAGTCAGCAGGGAGAACAGGTGAGGGAGAAGCCGTTTTAAACATACGTTTTTTAATGTGTATTTACTTTTTTTTTTAAATTTTTTTAAACGTTTATTTATTTTTGAGACAGAGACAGAGCATGAACGGGGAGGGTCAGAGAGAGGGAGACACAGAATCTGAAACAGGCTCCAGGCTCTGAGCTGTCAGCACAGAGCCCGACGCGGGGCTCGAACTCACGGACAGCGAGATCATGACCTGAGCCGAAGTCGGCCGCTTAACCGACTGAGCCACCCAGGCACCCCTGTGTATTTACTTTTGACAGAGCGCGAGAGGGGCAGAGAGAGTTGGACCTCAAGCACTCGGGGCTGACAGCACAGAGCCCACTTGGGCTCGAACTCATGAACCATGAGATCATGACCTGAGCCCAAACCGGCTGCTTAACCTGCTGAAGCACCCAAGTGCCCCAGGAAAAAGTTGTTTTAAAGCATAGTGTGGCCAACTCCTCCAGTGTGCACGTGTGACGAGGAGCAAGGGCAGGCGGGTGTTGGGTGGCCCTGCCCCGGGGCCTCGGTTCTGACCGCCTTCCGTCCCGCAGGCGCCCTGGAGGACCTGGAACGCGCTGTGGCGCTGAGCGGCGGCCGGGGTCGCGCCGCCCGCCAGGGCTTCGTGCAGCGCGGGCTCCTGGCGCGGCTGCAGGGCCGGGACGACGACGCCCGCAGGGACTTCGAGCGGGCGGCGCGGCTGGGCAGCCCGTTCGCGCGGCGCCAGCTGGTGCTGCTCAACCCCTACGCCGCGCTGTGCAACCGCATGCTGGCCGACATGATGCGGCAGCTGCGCGCGCCCCGCAACGGCCGCTGAGACGACCCAATAAAGCTGCCGGCTCTCTCCCACTCGCGTCCGTGTCTGCGTCCAGCCGCCGGCCCCGCAGCGGCAGGGCACTTCGTGGTCGGCCGGGGTCCGGGGAGCTGGGCGGGGCGGGGCGGGAAGGGGAGGGGGCGGGTGGGCGTGCTCGGGCGTTGATTGGCCCCGCCTGGCCCCGCCCGGCCCCGCCGCGGACTGCAGCGCCCCGCAGACAGGAGCAGTCGCTCGGAAGGAGCGTGGGGAGGGCGCCAGGTGAGCCGCCTGGGGCGGCGGGGCGGAGCTGTCGTGCGACCCCCGCCGCCCGGACCTCCGCCGTGCCGGCCCGCTTCCGCCTGGTCCCCGGAGGGTGGTAAAGGGGGCGTGGGGCCACGGAAGGGAGGGTAAAGGGGAGTGGGAGAGAGGGGTCCGGAGGACGGTCCCCTTGGGGGAGGGGCACTGCGCCGCGTGTCCGCCTGTGCGCGTGCGCGCGAGCCGCCCAGTGCGGGCTGCGCGGTGGCGCGCGGTTTCTGCGTCCGCGAGCCGGCGCTTGATGGTGCCTTGGGGGCGGCGCCGGGTTCTGAGCCCGCAAGGTGGGTTGGTAGCCACTGGGTCGGCTCCGGCCTTGGCGCTGGGCTGTTCGCGTCCTCGTCTTCGCCGCTGCGGGTCAGGCTCTATTTGTGTGTTGGTGCACGGTTTATTTTTGTTTCTGGAGAGTAAATTCCCGGAGGAATTACCGAGCCTGCGTGCGGTCACCTGGCTAACGTCGAGGCCCGCCCCCTTCTCTCGGCAGCCTGGGGCCCAGGCCTGAGCCACCATGGCGCTGCCCCCAGGCCCAGCTGCCCTCCCGCATACACTGCTGCTCCTGCCAGCCCTTCTGAGCTCAGGTACACACCCCCGTTTACCCCTTGGCTGAGCACTTCTGGGGGCAACCCCCCTCTTTCCCCTCTTTGTCTGCACTTTGGGTTTGGGAACCCGCTTCAGGCCACAGGGACCAGAGCTGGCTTCCCCTCACCCACCTCCCCAGGGTCCAGCCAATTCCTGGTGAGCGAACCTAACCAAGTGCACTGGCCCCTGGTCCTCTGCCCCTCTGTAAGCGGATGTCGTGCTGGTCACAGGCCAGTACCCCAGTACCGACCTTCTCCCAGCTCTCCCCACAACTCCCTGCTGTGTTCCAGGTTGGGGGGAATTGGCACCACAGATTGATGGTCAGACCTGGGCCGAGCGGGCACTTCGAGAAAACGAACGCCACGCCTTCACCTGCCGGGTGGCAGGGGGGCCTGGGACCCCCCGACTGGCCTGGTACCTGGATGGACAACTGCAGGAGGCCAGCACCTCAAGACTGCTGAGCGTGGGCGGAGAGGCCTTCTCTGGAGGCACCAGCACCTTCACTGTTACTGCCCAGAGGGCCCAGCATGAGCTCAACTGCTCCTTGCAGGACCCGGGCAGTGGCCGGTCAGCCAATGCCTCGGTCATCCTCAATGTGCAATGTGAGTGCCTCTGAGATGGGCAAGGAGAGAGGTTCTCTGCCCTGGGACCCCCAACAGCCACCAGGCAGGTGGTCTGATAGAGCATTTAACACACACGTATTTTGCAGGTATGAACTCACATCATCCTCAGGGTGATCCTATGAGGTGATTGTTAGTTATCCCCGTTTCACAAGTGAGAAAACTGAGCCACAGATTGGTTAAGTCCTACGGCTCATAAGCAGAGCCAGGATTCGAATGCAGGCAGCTTGGTTCTTGTGTTTCTACTGCTGGTCACTATGACGTGCTGCCTCTCAGGGAGACCCAACCATCCTGTTTCCCAGAGCCTTTTAAAGGAGAGGTCGAGGCCCCCGGCTCGCTCCTGGGTTTGGGAAGAGTGGGCAAGGAGTACGAGAGGTGTGGTGAGAATATGTTGGCTTCTGCTTTGTACCAGTTAAACCAGAGATTGCCCAGGTTGGGGCCAAGTACCAGGAAGCTCAGGGCCCAGGCCTCCTGGTTGTCCTTTTTGCCCTGGTGCGTGCCAACCCACCTGCCAACGTGACCTGGATCGACCAGGATGGGCCGGTGACTGTCAACGCCTCTGACTTCCTGGTGCTGGATGCCCAGAGCTACCCCTGGCTCACTAACCACACAGTGCAGCTGCAGCTCCGCAGCCTGGCGCACAACCTGTCCGTGGTGGCCGCCAACGACGTGGGTGTCACCAGCGCCTCGCTTCCGGCCCCGGGTGAGCACTGCCAGCGACTGGCCCGGCAAAGCCTCAGGTGGGTGCAGGATCACGGTACATAAATGGGACGACTAGTTGCCCTTTGGGTGAGTCTCGTGAACGAGCTGTGCCGCCCACCTTGGGCAAGGAGCACTGAGTGGCACCTGTAGCGTCTCAGAGTTGGGGACCCCGCCCACTTAGAACCTAACCAGAGGACAACTTGCAGGGCTCCTGGCCACCCGAGTGGAAGTGCCGCTGCTGGGCATCGTTGTGGCGGGAGGGCTTGCCCTGGGCACGCTGGTGGGGTTCAGCACCTTGGTGGCCTGCCTGGTCTGCAGGAAAGAGAAGAAGACCAAAGGTAGGTCCAGAGCCAGGAGGGGGAGGGGGCTGGGCAGAGAGAGGATGGCTGAGGGGCAGGGAGAAGGAGGAGCAGCGAGGGCAGCATGTGGGGCTAGGCAGAGCAAGTCCTCTCTGACGAGCGGCAGAAAGGGTCTCCCTGGGCATGGCCATGTGTAAAACCAGATGCAACTCAGGGCTGAGCACTGGGAACCCAGTCTGTCCCAGAGGCTGGGCATTGGCGAGATCCTTGCCTGGGGGTCCTGGGGGTCCTGGGGGTCCTGGGTCTGAAAGGGCATCGGGGAAGAGCCCAGAGTGAGTAGGCACCCTGAGAAAGTGTGTGGTTTCTTTCTCCCCAGGCCCCTCCCGGCGCCCATCTCTGATCTCTAGGTAACTCTTCCTGGGGCTGGCTGGCTGAGCTGAACTGAGATGCGGCACGGGGACGGTTGGAAACCCGGGGTTCTCCCTAGTTCTGGAATGGGCCCCCAAGCAGGAATCTGTGCCTGCTGGAGCTAGGGCATATCCCAGGCTCTGTCCACCCTGTAGTGACTCCAACAACTTAAAACTCAACAACGTGCGCCTGCCACGGGAGAACATGTCCCTCCCGTCCAACCTTCAGCTCAACGACCTCACTCCGGATTCCAGAGGTACACCCTTTGTTTGTCCCCGCTTTATCTTCAGAGGTGCTTCTGAGGAAAAGAGAGACCGTGGTACTAGGAGGGGCTAGGCCTTGTCAGGCACACTCCTCATCGTGGGCACCACCCCGTTTGTCACCCAACAGAGAAACCAGCAGACCGGCAGATGGCTCAGGACAGCAGCCGGCCAGAGCTGCTGGACCCGGAGCCTGGTGGCCTCCTTACCAGCCGAGGTACAGGGGCATGGGCCCACGGCCCCCCTCCTCTCCTCCCCAGCCCTTGTGCTTATGCCAGAGGCCTCTGGGTCTCCAAGTTTCCAGGCAGTGAGGCTTACTGAGACTCACGGCATCTTTGATCTTGCAGGTTTCATCCGGCTCCCAATGCTGGGCTATATCTATCGAGTGTCCAGTGTGAGCAGTGATGAGATCTGGCTCTGAGCCGGGCGAAATTGGGGGCGGGGGTGCCCTCTTGGCTCCTGGGCCCCCTCCTCCTCCTCCAAGGCAGCCTCTGCCTGGCTCTGTGGCCAGGTCGTGCCACTACCACTCTTGCTCGCCCTTCTGGCTAGGGTGCCCTCTGTCATCCACGTGACACCTTTCACTGGGATCTGGCCCTCAGGGCACAGATCTCCTTGGCAGAGCCACCAGCTGGACCTTAGCCCCTTGTTCTAACTCAGGTTGGGGGCTTTCACTGATGCTTGTGCGCAGGCGGGTGGAGCTCTTATCCAGGTGTGTTGGCAGGTCATCCAGCATCTGACTGTGGCACGCGCCTGCCGAGTGTGGTCTGGGCCTGCCCTGTGTCACACGCCAGTACCCTTAGCGCTTTGTACGGCTGGCATGGGGGCATGCCCGGGTGGGGGAGAGGGAGGGCCCAGCATGTCTTCAGTTTCCTTCCCCTGCTATGCAGCTTTGTTCCCTCAGGGAAAATTTAGGACCCGGAGAGCTATCGGGAACCAAACTGCCCTTTGCACAGGAACCAACCCCTGGCCCAAGGGGAAGGGCCAAGCACAATCCAGTCCCTTTTGCCGCATACCTCTCTGCCCTTCTCTGTCTGTGCCTCCTCTTGGGCATCATAGGTTATATGTTGGACCTTCTCCCATTTCTTCACTGGGCACTAAACTTCTCCCTTGACCTGGCCCCCGGTGGTGCCAGTGCCTGGTATTAGCACAAGTCAGGAGGAGAAGAGGGAGATGGGAAGTCTAGGGGCACCCAAGACCGCATGTAGCTATGCATCATTTTCTTACTGTGTTAGCACTTTAAGCACATCCCCTGGGGAGGGGGTAAGTGAGGGCCTCCGGGCCCTCTCCTTGGCTTCCCTAAGTCTGGCCTTCGTGTGAATCGCTGTGAGCGCCCTGAGCCCTCGGGGTTGACAGTTTCCCTCTTGGCATGTCTCCCCACCATGGGACCCCATGACCATTCCCTAACTGCCTCATCGGCAGGAAGCCGCTCTTCCTGTCCATCCTCTTCTTCAGGGGATGGTCATAGTGGCACATTGTTTGACAGAGCTAGAAGCTTTAGGGGAACATGGAGAAAGAGGGGACCACACACCACAGAACAATCTAAGAACTCTTTGGAAAGCAACATGGAAATGATTGCAAATTAATACAGTGCAGAGTATATTTTTCCCTTGTTGAAACCTTGTTTTGTAATTTTTCTCATGTTCCTGCCTAGGACAGTGCTGAGCACATGGTAAATTTAATAAACTTGACTCAACGAATGTGACACGTCTGTTCATTTCTTCGTAGATGGTGTTAAAACGAAATCTTTAAATCACACATTAAGTAGGGGAAACACCTGTGTATCCACTATTCAACTCTGTTAAATTTTATCACTCTACGTTGTTTGCTTCAGATCTTTTATTTTTAAAAATAACGTTACTTCTTTAATTACACTGTTCTCAGCAGCAAGGCTCGTGTTTTCTATTTTGGGAGTCCTGGCGCAGGGACCCCAGCTCTCCAGCCCCTGAGTCTCGCTTGCCAGACTCTCCATCTCTCAGGAGTGTGGCGAAGCCATGCTAGCCCTTTTGTCCTGACTAGAGGTACGGAAGGCTCAGACTAGGCTTTGATTTCCCGAATTTGTTTCTGGAGGATCGTAAGGGAGAAAAAAAGACTAGAAATGGGATGAAGTTTTTGAGGGCAGATTTATATCCTATTTTCTTGAACAAAGATGGGCTTGGCTTGCGTAGCTCTGAATTTTCCGGCTACCTCCCTCCCTTCTCTCTTGTTCTGTAGGGTATTTTCCTTCGTGGGAGGGACTAAGGCTGCCCCAGCCTCCCCAGAGGAATTTTTGAGAGAGAGAGAGAGAGAGAGAGAGAATCCCAAGCAGGCCTGATGCAGGACTCGAACTCATGAACAGTGAGATCACGACCTGAGCCGGAATCAAGAGTCAGATGCTTAACCAACTGAGCCACCCAGGTGTCCCCAGCCTCTGCTGGTTTTGTTTGCAAGCTGCTTGGGCCTAGAACTTCTAAAGGCCAGGGTGCCTTGCTGTCAATTCTGTTGACTGTCCTCTGCCATTTCCTTTGGGAGGTCCCGGAGCCCTTTCCTTGGTGGTTCTTTGGCAAGGCTACAAGCCCTGTGCATCCCCTCGGTTGCCCTCATGGTCTTACCTCGTCAGAAAAGTGGGTTCTTCGTGGCAAATCCATCCTTGCAAGTATTTGTGATGCAGTGGACTTTGAAACTAGTGTTCCAGTTCTCTAGACGTATCCCTAGCATCCGAGATTCCTTGTTCCTTCGTTGAGTCCCAGACCCCTTGGAGAATTTGATGAGACTCTTTTCTGAGAAAATGCAGATGAAAAAGCCTGCTCATTATGCAAGTCAAAGCCCATCAGATGACAACTTGGGTGAACCTTGCAAACATGCTGAACGAAGAAGCTAAGCCCAAAGGCCACGTGTGACTCCTTTCATATGAAATGCCCAGGATGGGCAGAGACGGAACAGGCTAGTGGTTGCCAGAGACTGGAGGGAGGGAAGGATGGGGAATAGTTGCTGATGAATAGGGGTTTCTTTTTGGGGTGATGAAAATGTCCTGGAATTAGTGGTGACTGATGCACAACTTTGTGAATAGACCAACACTGAACTATATGCTTTACAGGGGTGAACTTTATGGAATACAGATTATATCTCAATAAAGCTGTAATTTTTTTTTTTTTTTTTTTTTTTTTTTTTAAGTAAACTCTACCCCCAATGTTGGGCTCGAACTCACGACCCTGAAATCAAGAGTTGAATGCTCCATGGACTGAGCCATCCAGGCACCCCAATAAAGCTGTAGTTTTATTTATTAAAAAAAAAAATTTTTTTTTACATTTATTTTTGACAGATACAGAGCACAAGTGGGGGAGAGGCAGAGAGAGAAGGAGACATAGAATCTGAAGCAGTCTTCAGGCTCTGACCTGTCAGCACAGAGCCCAACGTGGGGCTCGAACCCACAAACCGTGAGATCATGACCTGAGCTGAGGTTGGACACCCAACTGACTGAGCCACCCAGGTGCCCCTAAAGCTGTAGTTTTAAAGATCATCAAATGGTATTTGATTTGTACATTTCACTATATATAGATTTCACCTGACAACCATAAGTAAATATTGAACTCCAGTTAATTATGTGCATGATAAAGTGTTTAGGATGAAGTGTATTGATATCTCTAACTTCCTTTGAGATGTATCAAAAAACAAGATGGACTGATGAATGGATAGAGGGATGGATATCTGAGAAAACAAATATAGCCAAAGGTTAGTTGTAGGATTTGGGTGGTAGATATATACATATAATTCTTCCAAAATTCTTTTATAATTTTTTATAATAAAATATTGGGAAGGGATTCCTGATCTAGTTCCTTCTCTGATATTTCTCAGATCTTTTTTTACCTAAGGATCATGAAGTTTTCAAGCACTACATATGTCCCTGACATGACAGTTGTCTCTTTCCTGGGAAGTTTTTAATATAGCTCAGTCACCTAATCTTTGATCTGTTTTTTTTTTTTAATTTTTTTTAATGTTTATTTATTTCTGAGATAGAGAGCATGAGTGGGTTAGGGCAGAGAGAGACGGAGACACTGAATCTGAAACAGGCTCCAGGCTCTGAGCCATCAGCACAGAGCCCGATGCGGGGCTCGAACTCACAAACCGTGAGATCATGACCTGAGCCGAAGTCGGTCACTCAACCAACTGAGCCACCCAGGCACCCCTACCTAATCTTTGATCTTTACCCTCCAACAATAGGTATGTTGTTTGTTACCTTGACCTTGAATGTACAGCAGTCCAACATTTGGGGAGGCATAGCTCAGGTTGCATTCTCTCACCTGGACTTTGTTTTACTGAATTCCTCCCGACACAATAGCTGTTTGATGAGGACTTGTAAAAATTAATGCTCAACTTTGTGCATTGCTGGTGGGTGGGTAAAATGGTGCAGCCACCGTGGAAGACAGTATGGCAGTTCCTCAAAAAGTTAAACCAGCAATCCCATTTCTGGGTTTATTCCCAAAAGAAATGAAAGCAGGGACTCAAACATTTACATACCAGTTTTAACAGCATCGTTTGCAATCGCCGATATTGGAAACACCTCAAATGTCCCTTAGCAGATGAATGGGTAAAGAAAATGTGACCTATACCCAATGGAATATTATTCAGCCTTTTAAAAAGGAAGGGAATTTTGATACATGCTACAAGGTGGATGAACCTTGAAAACATTATGCTAAGTGAAATGAACCAGATGCAATAAGACACATTTTGTATGATTCCACTTAAGTGGTACCTAACATAGGCAAATCCATAGAAACCAGAAATAGAGAAGGTACCAGGGGCTGTGGGGAAGGGAAGGTGGCAGTTACTGTTTAATAGGAACAAAGTTTCAATTTGAGATGATGAAAAAGTTCTAAAGCTAGATGGGGGTGATGGTGGTACAACACTGTGAATGTACTTAAATGCCACTGAGTTGTATACTTAAAAATGGTTACAATGACAAGTTTCATGTGATGTGTATTTTACTTTTTAGAAAATTTTATTCCATTTATTTAAACTCAAAAACAGAAGTTCACTCATTTCTCTCATCCCCCATTGCCTCTTGGAACCAGCAATCTGTTCTACTTTGATTTTAAAATTTTGATTACTGATTCAATCTCCTTCCTAGCTACAGGTCTCTCAGACTTTCTACTTTGTCAGTCTTGGTAGGTTTTATGTTTCTAGAAATGTGTTCACCTCATTAGGTTAACCAATTTGTTGTTGTTGGTTTTCACCTCCCAGAGCAAGTCATATGGTCCAACTCCAAATCAAAAGATAAGGAACCATCCTGTGCTTATCATGAAGCCATGGTAAGAGGGGGCTGCATACTATAGGTGAGTGAAGAATTATTACCAGTAATTTAATCTGTTCAACCCTTTTATTGCCTAGAAGGCCCTACATGATCTGATCCTAGGTACTTTTTTTAAGTTTATTTCTTTTGAGAGAGAGAGAATCCCAAGCAGGTTCCACACTGTCCGTGTGAAGCCTGAGTGGGGCTCAAACCCATGAACCATGAGATCATGACCTGAGCTGACATCAAGAGTTGGACACTTAAACCGACTGAGCCACCCAGGCACCCTGCTTTTTTTTTTTTTTTTTAAGTAAACTCTACCCCAACATGGGGCTTGAATTCGTGACCCCAGAGATCAAGAGTCAGATGCTGAACCGGTGGAGCCAGCCAGGCACCCCAAGGCTTTTTAATTTTGTTAATCTTTTTGAGGAACCAATTTTGGGTTTTATTGGTTTTCTTTTTGTTTTTCTATTCTCTATTAATTCTGCTGTAATCTTTATCATTTCCTTCTTTTTGCTAGCTTTGGGTTTAGTTCTATTTTTTTCTAGTTTCTCAGGTTGTAAAGTTAGATTGTTAATGTGTGACCTTTTTTAAATGTAAATATCCTCTGAGCACTGCTTTTGCCACGTCCTGTAAATTTTGGTATGTTCTGTTTTCATTTCCATTTGTCTCTAGGTATTTTCTAATTTCCCTAGAAATTAGATTTCTAATTTTTTTCTGATTTCTTTTTTTTTTAAGACCTCTTTTTTTTTTTTAATTTTTTTTAACGTTTATTTATTATTGAGAGACAGAGAAACAGAGCACGAGCATGGGAGCGGTGGAGAGAGGGAGAGACACAGAACCTGAAGCAGGCTCCAGGCTCTGAGCTGTCAGCACAGACCCGATGCAGGGCTTGACCTCACAAACCGCGAGATCATGGCCTGAGCTGAAGTCGGACACTTGACCAACTGAGCCACCCAGGTGCCCCCCCTTTTTTAAAAATATTTATTTTGAGAGAGAGAGAGAGCACACGTGTGCATGGTGGAGGAGCAGAAGGAGAGAGAATCCCAAGCAGGCTCTGTGCTGTGAGTGCAGAGCCTAACACGGGCCTCGATCCCCTGATCTGTGAGATCATGACCTGAGCCAAAATCAAGAGTCAGACACTTAACCGATTGAGCTACCCAGGTGCCCTTCTCTCGTGATTTCTTATTTGACCCATTGGTTCAGAGCATATTCTCTGATTTTCCCCAAATTATGGGTTTTTCAGTTTTGCTTCTGTTATTGATTTGTGACTTCATCTCGTGGTCAGGGAGGATACTTTGTATGATATCTACCTTTTGAAATCTATTGAGACTTAATTTGTGGCCTAACATAGCACCTATCCTGGCAATTGTCCCATGTGCACCTAAGAAGTATGCTCTTGCTGCTGGACAAGGTGTTCTGCCTTTGTCTGACAGAGTTAGTTCACTGTGTTAAGCCCTTTGTTTCCTTATATATCTTCTGTTTCACTGTTATATCCATTATTGATAGTGAGGTATTGAAGTTTCCAGCTCTTATTGTACAACTATTTCTCCCTTCAATTCTGTCAACTTGTGCTTTATATGTTCTGAGGTCTGTTATTAGGTGTATAAATGTTTATAATGGTTCTATCTTCTTGCTTCATGTTCCTTTTGTCAAGTCTCCTGACTTCACAGATGTAGAATCTGCTCATCTCTCTGTAATAGCAATTCTCAAATTTGTCTCCATCTTGAAATACTCTGAGGAGCTTAGAAAAAATATGGATTCCTGCATCCTGCCTCCAGAGATTATGATTTAATTAGTCTGGTGTGTTGTCTGTGAGAGGCAACTTTTCTTTAAAAGATCTCCAGGGGTGCCTGGGTGGCTCAGTCAGTTAAGCGTCCAGTTTCAGCTAAGGTCATGATCTCATGGTCCGTGAGTTTGAGCCCCGCATTGGGCTCTGTGCTGACAGCTCAGAGCCTGGAGCCTGCTTCAGATTCTGTGTCTCCCTTTCTCTGCCCCTCCCCTGCTCCTGCTCAATCTGTCTGTCTGTCTCTCTCTCTCTCAAAAAGTAAACATTAAAAAAAATTTTTTTTAAAGATCTCCAGTTGGGGATGCCTGGGCGGCTCAGTCGGCTGAGCGTCCCGCTCTTGATTTGGGCGCAGGTCATGATCTCACAGTTCGTGGGTTAGAGTCCTACGGCAGACTCCACGCTGGCTGGTGGTGCAGAGCCAGCTTGGGATTCTCTCTCTCTGCCCCTCCCCAACTCACCCTCCCTCAAAAATAAATAAATAAACTTAAAAAAAAATAATAAAAGATCTCCAGTTGATTCTAATGTGCAACCAAGTTTGAGAACTACTGCTCTATGAATACTATTGTTAATTTTCTTAGCTTACCTGCTTTGTTTCTCTGATTTCCTTTGTTCTGCCAGTTTTAGTCTCTATTTTTCTGGTTTTCTTCAAATGTCTGGCAATCTCTGACTGTACATGGATATTTAACATGAGAATTGCAAACAGGTGCACACACACATGAAATGAGAGCAAACAGATATTTGCTATTTGCTTCAAGACTCCCTGACAGTATCTATAGGTCTTTTCTCTTTGGCTGATCATCTTGCCAAGAGAGGACTCTTGCAATATTCTGCTTTGGAGGTATAAGCATGGAAGGGGGCTGAGGGTCTCATGGCTCATTCTTCTGTATTACCCTCTTCTTTTACTTATTTATTTTATTTTATTTTATTTATTTAAAATTTTTTTTCAAGTTTTATTTATTTTTGACAGAGCATGAGTTGGGGAGAGGCAGAGAGAGAGGGAGACACAGAATCCGAAGCAGGCTCCAGGCTTCCAGCTGTCAGCACAGAGACTGATGGCGGGGCTCAAACTTGTGAACTGCGAGATCATGACCTGAGCTGAGGTGGGACGCTTAACCGACTGAGCCACCCAGGCGCCCCCACCCTCTTACTGTCCTGCTCAGATTGCTTGTACTCTCATGTCCAGAGCCCCCGCCTTCTGTTGGGATGAAGAGGTGGGCAGCACAGATGGGGACATTTCTGGGGATCCAATCCTTCTACAAACCTTAAACCAATTCTCCTGTTTTCAGCCTCACCCTGTACACATGCCATCAGAAATATCTGGCATTTCAACCCCTGACCCTTTCCAGGGCTCTACACTGTCAGATGGCTTATCAGTTTCTCGGTCTCTATAGGCAACTTTCAGGCTCCCCTCACACCCCCATACATTACCCATATTCCAAAACTGTTGCTGTCTAATCACCCATCATTTTCTTTCCTATTATCTATCCTTGCTGGTTTATGTCTTTTTAAAAATTATTATTCTTATACTATCATTGTATAGGGTGAAAGGAGAGAGTGAAGATGTAAATATTCTGTTCAATTTTGTTTGTTTCGAAGTGTTGAGAGCCTAGGGTCAGCAGAGAAGGTGAGGGACACTTCGAGCAGGGGAAATAGCCTGTGTAAAGGTTTAGTTAGAAGAGGGACTTCCAGGGGCACCTGGGGGGCTCAGTCTGTTGAGCGTCCACCTTCAGCTCAGGTTATGATTTCACAGCTTGTGAGTTCGAGCCCCACATCCAGCTCTGTGCTGACAACTCGGAGCCTGGAGCCTGCTTCGGATTCTGTGTCTCCCTCTCTCTCTGCCCCTCCCCTGCTTGCGCTCTGTCTCTGTCTCTCAAAAATAAACATCAAAAAAAAAAAAAAAAAATTAAAGGGCTCAGTCAGTTAAGCATCTCACTTCGGCTCAGGTCATGATCTCATGGTTCATGGGTTCGAGTCCTGCATTAGGACTCGATGGCTAATCGAGCTGATGGCTCAGAGCCTGGGGTCTGCTTTGAATTCTGTGTCTCCCCGTCTCTCAAAAATAAATAAACATTTAAAAAATTAAAAAAAAAACAAAAGAAGAAGAAGAGGAAGAGGGACTTCCTGAATATGGGTAGAGCACAGCAAGCAGAGTTTGGTTTGGTATTTTGCCTTGGGGGATTATGGAAAATGAGGATCTTGAGGTAGGGAGAAAGCAGCCAAATGCAGTCTCAAGAGGCCTAGTTGAAAATTTATACTTAGTAACATAGTTACTACATCTTACATTTTGTGGCACTTCATCTTCTCACATAGTTTTACCCACAGGGAAAGCCTAAGAGTTAATTAGTGTTTGTTGTAACTGTTTCCTTTTACTTATTTTTTTAATGTTTATTTGTTTATTTTGAGAGAGAGAGCACGTGCGGGAGGGGGAAAGGGGCAGAGAGCAGGAGAGAGGGAATCCCAAGCAGGCTCCACACTGTTAGTGCAGAGACTGATGCGGGGCTTGATCCCATGAACCATGAGATCATGACCTGAGCTGAAATCAAGAGTCGGACGCTTAACTGACCGAGCCACCCAGGTGCCACTATGATAACTGTTTCATAGCTAGGTTAACTGAGGTAAAGAAGTTACCGGATTTTTTTCTAGGTCCACAGAGCAAGGAGCCAGAAGGGAGTAACAACAGGTGTTGAGGAGGAGAGGAGCCCACAACTGAGCCATGTCTGGGAGGGCTGTGCTGGAGCGGCGAGGTAAGCTAAGGCCATGCGTGAACAATGACTTTGGCAGGAAGTACACTCGAGCCCTGTTATTTGTAGATTCTGCCTTTGTGAATCCACTTGCTTACTAAAATATGTTTGCGATCCCCAATCGATACTTGTAGTGTTTTCATGGTTATTTGCAGACATGCTCAGAGCAGTGATAAATGTAAGTCACCTGACACCTACCTTACATGCTGAGGCGGAGAAAGGTGACGTTCTGCTTTCGGGTTTCAGCCGTCATACTGGAAACAAGTGCTCTGTGCACTTTCTATGTATTGCTACGTTTTCTGCTTATTGTTGGTGATTTTGCTATTTAAAATGACCTGCAAGCAGGGGCGCCTGGGTGGCTCGGTCAGTTAAGTGTTTGACTTCGGCTCGGGTCACGAGCTCACGGTTTGTGATTTCAAGCCCCTCATCTTGTCTGCTGTCAGCAGAGAGCTTGCTTCGGGTCCTCCGCCCCTCTCTGCCTCTCCCCTGCTCATGTGCTTTCTCTCGCTCTCAAAAATAAAAATACAAACATTTAAAATGACCCCCAAGCATAGCAGTGAGGTGCTGTCTAGTGTTCCTATGTGTAGTAAGGCCACCATGTGGCTCACGGAGAGACTGTTAGATGAACTTCAGTACAGCATGATTTACAGTGCTCGTGGCTGTGAGGTCAATGAATCAATGGCTGGTTGATGAAAATGTTATGACCGGGGCACACAGAAGCCTAATCTCATATTTCCCCTAGGAGCGATGGTTCGGTATTTGCTAATTGGGTGTTTGTGGTGGCTTTATAGAACGTAACTACTGTGGATAACAAGATTCAACCGTTTTCATTAGTGCTAAGTCTTAGCTCTAGCCAAAGAAGGAAATCTGAATGTTCCCTGAAAACGTAATGGAGAATTTGAGTTACTATCATACTTTGGTTTTTTTTTTCCCTATGAGTTAAATGAGAGCATTGGTGCTATCCAGTTGAGAGCAGAGCCCCTGGGGTTCCAGTATGATGTCAAAGCGAGGCCTGAGCACAAAAGTTCCTGCTCCTCAAATTGAAGCGTGATGTGAACATCACACTTGGTTTAAGAGTCGGTCAGAAACAATTTCCCTCCTGTGTGTTTACTGTATATGTATTAGGCTGACGGTGTAGCATTTTTTTAAGTTTATTTATTTTGAAAGAGAGAGAGAGAGAGCGCGCGCGCACATGCGAGTGGGGGAGGGGCAGAGAGAGGGAGAGAGAGAATCCCAAGCAGGCTCCACACTGTCATGCAGAGCCCAATACGGGGCTTGATCCCACAAACCGTGAGATCATGACCGGAGTCAGACGGTCATCCGACTGAGCCACCCAGGCGCCCCTGACGGTGTAGCATTTTACTGTAATTCTCCCCGCAATCAATTCCTGCCCCACTTCCCCCCATATCAGTCCGTAGCTCCTGTATCCCTTCAGCTGCTCAAGCCAAAATGCCTGGGGGTCATCCCTGATTCCTTTGCTTGCACCCCCACGTCCAGTCTATCAGCAAGTTCTGTCGGTTCTACCCCTGCTGTTTCTCCCTCTGTTGCCTCTCACCCCACCCCTCCCTTCTGTGAGGTCATCCCCTTGCCGGCTGCAGATCTCCGCCCATGGGAGGCACCAGCAAGACAGAAGGCGGAGAAAGGAAGGAGCGGCCGTTGCTCACGGTTGCCGTGGTAGTGAGGGGACGGTGTGCACGCTTCGGTGCCTGAGTGTGGCCCCCTCGCAGCCCATCGGGACCACTGCAGGATCCCTTCTGCTTCCGGCACCTGCAGGGGACGCCTCCCCCTGAACCTCTTCGTCCTGCGGCACGCTCTCCCCTCTCCCTTCTGCTCCGCGGGCCTTCCGACACTTTGTGACCGGTTTCCCGCATTTAGCACCCTCTGTCAGAAGTAACTAGTGTGGCTTCTGACTTCCCGACTGGAGCTTGGCTGACGTAGCTTCCAGATCATTTCCTGAATCGCTCCATCTTTACCACCACTACTTTCACCCCGGTCCAAGGCACGATCACCTCCCACCTGCACTGTGCACCAGCTAGGCTCTCTGGAGACCACAACCACACAGGTCTGGAGCCAGACAGGCAGGTAAGGCAGGCGGCAGCCACTGGTGAGAGACCCCTAGAAAAAGGAAGTTCCGGGAGAAAATAAGCGCCCTCTACCGCCAACCCTGGAGAACTGGGATTTGATTTTATTTCACAGGCTGATTTGCTGAAGCCGCTATTCACTTAATGCCATTACTAGGCCTGGTTCCTTACCTCTGCCTGGTGCTCAGTCTGTCTTTTTCTTTTCTTTTCTTTTCTTTTCTTTTCTTTTCTTTTCTTTTCTTTTCTTTTCTTTTCTTTTCTCTTTTCTTTTCTTTTCTTTATTTTGGTTTACTTAGAGAGAGAGAGAGGACAGAATGCAAATGGGGGAGGGGCAGAGAGAGAGAGGGAGACACAGAATCCAAAGCAGACTCCAGGCTCTGAGCTGTCAGCACAGAGCCCAACACGGGCTCAAACTCACAAACCACGAGATCATGACCTGAGCCCAAGTCGGACGCTTAACCAACCAAGCCACATAGGCGCCCTGTCTTTTTCTCTTTAAATGTGTATTTACTTATTTTGAGAGAGGGCACTCGCAAGTCAGGGAGGGCAGGAGAGAAGGAGAGCAGAGAATCCCAAGCAGGCTCCACACCGTCAGCGCAGAGCCTGACATGGGGCTCCATCTCACAAACCATGAGATCATGATCGGACCCAAAATCAGGAGTTGGATGCTTGACTGAGCCACCAGGAGCCCGTCTTTTCTCTTTCACATTACAGAACAGCAGGACAACCTGAAAGATACAGCATTTTATTTGCAAAATCTTTGCCAACTAACTTGAAGAATGAAAGAAAATAATTCCGTTGCTATCTCAAAAAGAACATCTTTTAAGCTTCCCTCCCAACCTGAGCACCCTGGAATCCCAGACATTCCAATCCTTCTGTTCTAACTCAAATCCACACCATGGCATAGATGCATAATTCCCGTGGGAAGGAAACCTGAGACAGGCAGAAGCCATTTAAGGAACTCGCGCTGTTACTTTCCGGCAGAGAGGGCAGCAGGGAGCACACGTCCCTGAGTCAGGCAAGGACGCCACGTGGCTGACGGCCATCTCTCTTCAGCCAGCACAGCCTTGCAACAGCGTGACCTGGGGGGCGTCTCAGCTGAAGATCAATGTCTCTGCATCTCCAGCTTGGGAGGCGGAGTTGGACGGAGGGGTGAATGCCTTCTTGCCTTCAGCTAGAGCTTTAAAATGCTGTGAGGAAAGAGGAGAGGGTACACGGAGTTTGTGGTACGTTGGCTGCTATATCTGAGCAAGAACTAACCTCTTTACCACCCGTAATGCTCCAGTTTTTTCTAGGTTCCATTTCAGAACAATTCCTTGGTGCTGTTTTTGAAAAACAGCTAGAAATCTGCCCCGCCTCCTTCAAAGATGAACCCCTCTCCTGTCCTGCTTCCATCCGTTAGGCCACATGGTTGTCCCACAAGGAGTGTCCTTGGTAGACCCTCACAAGCCTGGCCACGCCAAAGGCCCACAGCCATTCCGCCCGCCTTCCTGTGAAAGCCCAACCCTCCTGCTTGCTGCTCTTTTAATGACAGGGAAGGGTGATGGTAACTCCAGCAGAAACATCCTTGTCAAAGGATCCTTCCCTTGTCAAAGGACACATCACAGCCAACTCGGAGGAGTGGAGACTATAGTGATCCTCGCTACAGCTTAAAGCACTTTCTAATGCTAGCCTCACCTGTGAGTTCTTGAATTCCGAGTAGAGGGAAAAGAGCAGGTGTAGGGATTGAATCCGACTCTTGTAGACAGGGATGTCGAGGATGGCTGAAATCAAGAACTCCCGTGAGCAGAACCAAACAAAACCGGGAATTATCTGTTTAGAATAGCCAAGGCCCTCCCAGATGGGACGTGTTACTATGCCTCTGGGGGTTAAACACCTGGCAGGGAGTCACCTAAGCCCAAATACCACCTTCAATGCTGCCAAATAGTAAACTGGCTTAAAGCAAGGGCCGTAACTCAAGATGCTGTCTTCCGAGAGTAAACAAGCCTTTTCGAAAGCCCACAATGTATTCATCCGGAAACGGAACCGGGAAGGGATGGGGGAACTCACCACAGATCATGTCAATGTACTCTGCCAGGCTGCAGTCGATCTCTGCCGTGGGCAGGCTCACCTAGGAGGAGCGTGGGACGGACCAAAGTCAGAGGCTGAAGCTTCAGCGGGGCCGGCACCCCTCCCTCTCTCTGAAGGAAGAGAGCTCCCAGCATAAGGCATGTCATGGGCCGAACTGTGCTCCCCCCAGATTCCTATATCGAAGCTCTAACAGCCAGTACCTCAGAATAGGACTGCACTGGAGACACAGTCTCAAGAGACATAATGAAGCTAAAATGAGGTCATCAGGGTGAATCCTAAGCCAGTAACTGGTGTCCTTATAAGAAGAGCAAATCAGGACACGGGCACACACAGAGGGAAGACGGCCAGGAGAGAGGCCCTGGAAGAAGTCAACTCTGCTGACAACTTGACCTCACACTTCTAGCATCCGGATGTGGGAGAAAATAAATTTCTGTTGTTTAAGCCACCCAATCTGTGTCATGAAAGCCCTGGCAAACAATACAATGTGCTTTTTTCCCTCTGATCAATAAAATGAGATTGGTGACATTCGTTAACCATAGTGGATGATCTAACAGGACCAAAAAAAAAAATACACTGCCATGCTATCTTCCGGTGTGTATTTGTGAGGAAGGGGCTGATCCCAGGCCACGGCCAAGTATTTATGGCTACTTGGTGTTATAATGCCTAATGGGCATGGAACACTATAGGAACAGAAAAAATGGAATATGACAGATGAGGTGATAGGCTTTGGGTCTAAACAAGTCATACTGTAAGTTTAAAAACCATTGGCTCTGTAAACAGTTTTTGTTCTTTTTTTTACAAGAAATCAGAGTGTAGGTAGGTCTGCAATTTCCTGTTTTCATTTAACATGTCATTGATATTTTCTCCTATCAGAGTAAAATAAAACCAAATAATATTCTACTGTGTAAGTATTTCACCAAATAAATGTACTACAGTCTATTCAGTTCCCTAATCAGACATTTTTCCTCAGCTACAGCCTTAAAAATGCTCTGAGGGGGGCGCCTGGGTGGCTCAGTCGGTTGAGCGCCGACTTCGGCTCAGGTCACGATCTCGCGGTCCGTGAGTTCGAGCCCCGCATCGGGCCCCTGTGCTGACAGCTCAGAGCCCGGAGCCTGTTTCAGATTCTGTGTCTCCCTCTCTCTGACCCTCCCCCATTCATGCTCTGTCTCTCTCTGTCTCAAAAATAAATAAACGTTAAAAAAAAAAAAATGCTTTGAGGAAAGAGATTGTTTTCAAATTCTTGGCTTTTACCACTGTTCCTCAATAAAATAAACATTTACCTAAAAACTCTGTCGTCACAGAGCTTATAGGGAGTTTTGATAGGGAGAAACAAAAACCGAAATAAGTAAGGCATACAGTATGTCAGAAGGTGAGTGTTAGAGAAAAAGCAGGGCAAGGGGGGTGGCGAACGTTGTATGGCTGGTGTGGCCATTTTAAATATGATAGCCAAGGAATCTGTAAATTGTGTTTGCTCAGTTTCCTTTTCTTGATATAGAAGAGCTCTTTGCTTGGACAGTAATCCAATATATAATTTTTTTCAGTTCATCACTCTTTAACTTTGTTTAATGGTAAGTACCAGTACTGAGAACTTTTTATTTCCAAATCTAAAATGTCACATTTTCCCCATTATGACTTTGAAGTTTTTTTTAAATGTTTTTAATGCTTTATTTATTTTTGAGGGAGACAGCGTGTGAGCAGGGGAGTGGCAGAAAGAGAGAGAGAGGGAGGCAGAGAGAGAGAGAGAGGGAGACAGAGAGGGAGAGAATCCCTAGCAGGCTCCACACTGACAGCCTCTGATGCAGGGCTCAAACTCACAAACCGTGAGATACTGACCTGAGCCCAAACCAAGAGTCAGACGCTTAACCGTCTGAGCCACCCAGGCACCCCTTAGTTTTTCTTTATCCCATTATGTTTTTCTTTTATTTTTGAGAGAGACAGAGTGCGAGCAGGGGAGTGGCAGAGAGAGAGGGAGACACAGAATCCAAAGCAGGTTCCAGGCTCTGAGCTGTCAGCACAGAGCCTGATGCAGGGCTTGAACCCACAAACCACAAGATCATGACCTAAGCCAAAGTCGGACACTAAAACACTGAGACAAAAAGGTGCCCCGATTTTTAAGATTCTTAAAAGCAAAAGAAATAAGACACAAAAGAGTGTGATTAGATTTAGACACACACAAAATAGGCAAGCATGATCCATACTGTTAGAAATCAGGACAGTGAGGGGCTTCTGGGTAGCTCAGTTGGTAAAGCATGCAACTCTTGATCTTGGGGTTGTAAGTTTGAAAAAAAAATGTTTTTTAATGTTTATTTTTGAAAGAGTGAAAGAGAGAAACAGACGTGAGTGGGGGAGGGGCAGAGAGAGAGAAGGAGACACAGAATCTGAAGCAGGCTCCAGGCTCTGAGCTGTCAGCACAGAGCCGCCCGACGTGGAGCTGGAACCCAGGAACCATGAGAGCATGACCTGAATCAAAGTCGGATGCTTAATCAACTGAGCCACCCAAGGCACCCCTAAGTGGCTGTAATTTTAAACCTCACATTAGGTGTAGAGATTACTTAGAAAAAAATCTTTAGGGGCACCTGGGTGGCTCAGTTGGTTAAGCATCCAATTCTTGATTTTGGCTCAGGTCATAATCTCACAGTTATGAGATCAAGCCCCATGTCAGGTTCTGCACTGGGCATGGAGCCTGCTTGAGATTCTCTCTCTCCTTCTCCCTCTGCCCCTCCCACACTTGCACTCTCATGCTCGCTCTCTAAAACATATATGTGTGTGTGTGTGTGTGTGTGTGTGTGTGTATACATATGTATATATATATATATATTTCAAGAAAAAAAATTTAAAAAATACAGGAAGAGAGCAAACACTGGGCACTTGAGTAAATGCTACACTTTCGTGGCCCCTGCTCCCTCCACTTACCTTGCCCAAAAGCTCTTCAAACTCTGGGGACCATTCCTGCATTAGCGTGTCAATATCAGGCATGGGCCTACAAACACAGAGGTAAATATGAACAGGAAACGAGGACAGGTAACGGGTAACATCAGCAACCTCTGGGTCATGAGATTCTAGGATGAAGGAAGGTGGTCAGTCAGCCACATGAGGATTTCAGGCTGGCCGGATCCACAGAACCTCAGGTTGATCTGGTATGTCCTCAGCCTGTGGGCCCTCTTCTCAGAAGCAATGGATCCGCAAGTGGGGAAGGTCACCAGGGGTTCCTCTGGTGAAGAGTGTGTATTTCTTACCTGGTGTAGTGCACAGTCGCAGGGGGCTTAGAACGGTGTAATTCTGAGATGCTCTCAATCCATGTGTCAATGGCTTTGGGATTCTTCTCTGCATCTTCTAGGCTCTTTACTTTCATATGTTGCTAGAAAAATAAGGGGAAACCCTGGCTGATGACATTAAATAGCTCTCTTATTTTAACAGGATGGCTCATCATACCCTGTTGTTTCTTAAACAGCAGATAGCCGATGAATAGGGTAGCCTAACAGCAGCAAAGTGAAGATTAGAGGAACACCTGATAAAATTTTCTGGAGCCATGGGAAGGGGGTGGGTGAATAGGACAAGACTGACCACACTGAGATGGCATTTCATACCACTAGGATGGCTACGATTCCTTTTTTTTTTAAGTTTGTTTGTTTGTTTGTGCGTTTATTTAGAGTGAGCGTGCATGTGGGGGAGGGGCAGATAGAGGGAGAGAGAATCCCAAGCAGGCCCCACACTGTCAGCATGGAGCTGGATGCAGGGCTCAAACCCATGAACTGTGAGACCGTGACCTGAGCCCGAGTTGGATGCCTAGGAAACTGAACCATCCGGGCGCCCCTAGGATGGCTAGAATTCAAAAGACAGACAATCACAAGTGTGAGTGAGGATGTGGAGCAACTGGAACTCTCATTCCTTACTGGTGGAATAGTAAAATGGCTCAGCCACTTTGTGTTTTGTTTTTTTTGTTTTTTTAAGTTTGTTTATCTTTGAGAGAGAGAGAGCACAAGCAGGAGAGGGACAGAGAGAGAAAACGGGAGACAAAGAATCTGAAGCAGCCTCCAGGCTCTAAGCCGTCAACACAGAGCCTGATGTGGGGCTTGAACTCATGAATCGCAACATCATGACTTGAGCCGAAGTCGGACACTTAGCCGACTGAGCCACCCAGGCACCCCAAAGGTGTGTTTTTAAATGAGATAGCAGTGATGTTTGTACATCTCTGTGAATACACTAAAACTCACTGACCTGTACAATCTGAAAGGGCGAGTTTCATGGTAAGTAAATTATATCACAATAAAACTTTTTAAAACTAGGGCTGGCCTGAAACCAAGCTACCCCTTTTGATAGTAAGTCAACTGCACAGATACCAGTGGGGCCTCTGGCCATCTCCAGCTGGGGCCTGGACTGGACTAGTATCTTACTGTGACATTGTGCTGTTTGGAATTCTCAGTCAACCAGAGAGAGAGCACTGTAGGGTCTGACTGCTTTGTAGAAGGCTCATCCAATACCAACAGGCCAAGGTTGTCCGGCTTTCCATCAGGACGTGGGACCTGGTTAAGAGAAAGGAAGAAAGAGGAAAAAATGGGGTTGGGCATACATAAAAAGGCCATATCTGTTGTTTCCAATCAGCTGAAGAGGAAGAACTCTTTCCGGTTCATCATTATTACTAGTATTAAAAAGCATGTTTGCATACCATGCTGTACTAAAATATGATCTACGGGGCGCCTGGGTGGTCCAGTCGGTTAAGCTTCCGACTTCGGCTCGGGTCATGATCTCATGGTCCGTGAGTTCGAGCCCCGCGTCGGGCTCTGTGCTGACAGCTCAGAGCCTGGAGCCTGTTTCGGATTCTCTGTCTCTCTCTCTCTGACCCTCCCCCATTCATGCTCTGTCTCTCTCTCTGTCTCAAAAATAAATAAACGTTAAAAAAAATTAAAAAAATAAATAAATAAAATATGATCTACTACAAAACACATGATCTATAGTATCTTAAATATAAAGCTGATAATGAGGCAAATGAATGACAAATTTTTAACATATAATGGTAGAATGAAGTTATTACCTAATACAATGAATAGAATTTGGAGAGCAAGATTAAGAACGCCAATGAAATGAAGAATGTATATGAAGGCAGCCAGTGCTATCCAAGGAAATTAGTGGAATTGTTAAGAGTAAGAGAGGGGTCAGAAGAAACACCTAAGGAGTCATTTTTAGGATGTTTCGACTGTACCTTTAGGAATGCGTCAATATCCCCAACAGCAGGGATAAAATCAGGAATGAAAGGTTTCAGTTTGTGGTCCAGGTCGATCATCTGAGGGGTGTACCTAGGAGACATTGCCAAGGTTAGGTGGAGAAAGTCAGAGAAACAAACTTTACTGTTCAGGTTAAAAATCTAAGGAGAATGGCCCCATTTCAGAATGGAGGTAGGAAACGGGTGGGGAGGTCATGGGAGAAGGGCCTGGTGCTCACCTGCTGATATATTGGAAGAGTTCCTTAATCTCAGCCGAAACTGGCAAATGTTCATAATCTGTAGGATCATAGGCCCTGTGAAAAGGAAAATATGGTTCGAGGTGGCCAGAGAAGAGCAGACGTGGCTGAGCCCTGGTTCAGCCCCCTCCTCACTGACCACAGACTCCCTGACTCTGAACTTTGTTTCTGCCCTGCCCACAATTGCCCTTCCTGGGTGGTTCACAAGGCGACTTTAGAATGGATCATAATTAGCTTGGTTATCTCTGCCAATGAAGAAGAAAGAGTCGCAGAAAATGGAAAACAATTGCTAAACATTTTAGAATGAAGCATACATTTTGTTTCCCTTTTTTGAATGAAAGGGATGGAGAGAAAATATGGTATGAGATTGCAATTTTTTAAAATTCAAGTATAACTGACAACATGAGACTTCAATTTCTGACATGAAAATAATCTGTCCCAAGAAAGACAAGAATTTTTACAAAGATGCTTTTAACAGTGGGCACCTGGGTGGCTCAGTCAGTTAATCTTCTGACCCCTGATCTCAGCTCAGGTCTTGATCTCAATATGAGTTCAAGCCCAGCCTTGGATTCCACGCTGGGCCTGGAGCCTACTTAATTAAAAAAAAAAAAAAAATGTTTTTAACAGTGTTTATTTAAGAATTTTTTCAATGTTTGTTTTTGAGAGAGAGAGAGAGAGTGAGCACGAGAGGGGCTGTGAGAGGGGGACAGAGGATCCGAAGCAGGCTCTGCACTTTCAGTACAGAGCCCAATGTGGGGCTCGAATTCACAAACCATGAGATCATGACTCGAGCCGAAGGCAGACACTTAACCGACTGAGCCACCCAGGTCCCCCTTAACAGTGTTATTTATACAGGTAAAAAATTAGAAACAAAATACCCAATACTTGAGAGATGGTTAGGCATGTCAATTTGAATGTTTAGTAGTTATTATTATTTTTAATTTTTAAGTAAGCTCTACACCCAATGCGGGGCCTGAACTCACAACCCAGAGATTGAGTCGCATGCTCTACTGACTGAGCCAGCCAGGTGCCCCCAAATATTGTATAGTTATTAAATACAGAATATAGGAAATGTATACAGTAAAACAAAAACAAAAACCGATAGAACACATTAATTATAATTAAGTAAAATGTAATAAACATTGGCAAAGTACATAGGTGACTTGAAAAGTTATTAACAAAGGTCTGAGGGTAGCTTAGCAAAAAACAGAAATATATCATTATTGTTTTAATGTTCACTTATTTACTTTGAGAAGGAGAGCGAGAACCCCAAGCAGGCTCCACGCCGACAGCACGTGCTGATGCGGGGCTCCATCTCACGAACCACGAGATCACGACCTGAGCCAAAATCAAGACTTGGGTGCTCAGCCGACTGAGCCACCCAGGTGCCCAAAACTAAATATATTATTGACTTGAAGTTTCCATTTCCCCAGATTCTATAATTTATGAAAGCAGGATATGATCATGAAGTAAGCTGGGAAACATGAAAAGTCAGTCTGGGATTAAACTTTTGCCTCATTTGCTTAGTGTCTACCTGTGGGTGGATAGTCCACAGGTAACTTTTTATTAAACTGCTTGATTTAATAAGTGATACATACAGATGATATAAAAGGAAAGGCAGAAAATGTACAAAGTGAAAAGTTATGGCTCACTTCCACCCTTGTCCCCTTGCCACCATGTTCCCCTCCCCAAAGTAATCACTAGGATTACTTTCTAGGGTTTCCTAGAAATAGTCTACGTAATATTCGTTTTATACCCTAGTAGCACAGCGTAAACACTCTTCTATACCTTTTTAAAATTTAACACTGTCTCTTGGAGATTGTTCTTTATGGTGCACAGAGTGCTGCCTTATACTTTTTAATGGCCAGACAGAATTCCACTGATTGGCTACACCATCATTACTTTATCCAGTAATGGTATATGAAATGGATGGGCCTTAGAATCCACTTTGATTAAAACCTATAGGGGTGGGTCATGAATAATCTATCCCGAGGACTGGAACAGGGTGAGGTTTTTCTTTTGTTTTTGTTTTTTGTTTTTTTGAGAGAGAGAGAGGCAGAGAGAGAGGCAGAGGGAGGGATACAGAGAATTCCAAGCAGGCTCTGTACTCAGTGTGGAGTCCTACGTGGGCGGGGCTCGATCCCACAATGCTGGGATCATGACCTGAGCTAAAATCAAGAGTCCGACGCTCAAACCAAATGAGCTACCCAGGCGTCCCAAGAGATGTTTTTACTGAAACACCAGCCAGGAACACGTGCTTCAGTGTAGGGCTCCCAAGCACTTATTCTCTATCCATCCAACAAAGATCTGAGCCTAAACTAGAAACTCTCCTGTGCCTGTATGTTTTCCTTGCTGAACAGAATTGCTTGTGTATGTATATAAATGTTATTTTCTTGTTCCCAACATTAGAGCTCCTTGAAGGCAGGGACCACCTTTTATATTCACTCAGCAAATCCTCATGAAACCACCGAACCTGCAAACATTTCAGATAATGCAAGTGATGTCACGGGACTCAATGAGGCAGTGTGGCCGGAAGAGAAGGAAAACGCATCATGCCGGCTTCTGAGACACCTGAAAATCCTAAGCAGGATCAAAGGGAGATGCTAGAATTTCACTCCTAACTGATGTGTCTTCCTCCCTGGCTTGAGTGTCCTCAGCGAGGCAGGGCTTTCCTCACCCTTCCAGAGGGGCCCCGTGCTCTTCATCATCATCATCTTCATCAGTATCCGTCTCAGAGGAGTCGTCGTCGTCATCATCATCATTTTCACTGAAGCCCCGTTGAGGTGTCAGCTGCGAGGGCTTCTTCTTCTCCTGAGGTAGGGCAGGGTGGGCATAGAAAGAGCTACATAAAGAGAAGGTCGGTGTGCCTATGCCCCATTCCCTCCTGGTGCTCCCACACATACCCGCCCGCCCGGCACCAAATGACCAGAAAGAGAGGGTGGCTCTCCCCAGAAAGGCCCCAAGGACTGTCGTCTTTTCCTGCTTGGCTGCACCCTGGGGCCTCACTTTCTATAACCACATTCGATTTTTCTCCTTGAGGCCTGGGTATAGGTTTTATCCAGTAGATATCTATTTTACCTTTTACTTAGGAGACCCCCAGTCAGCTCCAACTCTAAAAGTTAGAGACTCTTGAAGGAGAGGAAGGCAACTCTGATTAGTTATTTTGGAAGGAAATGAAGACAGATGAAGTTGGAAGACAATTTTAGGGGAATCTTAATACTCACAAAGCTCACGGGGAGGAAATCTAGTGTTTAATTTGCAAGACTGCCCAGAGTAAGCTGCTAATAACTATCAAAAGGATCAACTCCGTCCCCAAATTCTAATCAGCAGTTCCAGAGACTATGGGTTTTTCACTTCCACTCAGTCACACTTCTCTTCAGTGGGTATTGGACCTGCCCACAGTCCCCGTCCCTTCCCCCCCGAAGTCAAATGCAACGACTGTATGTTATATCTCAAGATAAGAGACTCTTCTGTCCTTGGCATTACGACCTACCTTTCCGAGCTTCTGGTTCTCTAAGTATCATCCCACACTCTCAAGGGTATGAGGAGTCCAGTTTTGGCACTTGCAGGGGCATTTGGGACAGGGTCCATGTCTTTGCCTCTGTGGCCTGGATGGAAACCAAGCTTTCGAAACCTACTTTTAGGGGCATCTACGTGGCTCAGTCAATTGAGCATCAGACTCTTGATACTGGCTCAGGTCATGATCTCAAGGTCGTGGGACTAAGCCCCATGTCGCGCTCCCTCACCCTCTCCCTCTCTCACAAAAGAAATAAACTTTTTTTTTTTAAAACCTACTTTTATTTTTTTAATTAATTAATTATTGTTATTTTTTTTTAAGTAAGCTGTATGCCCCATGAGGGGGTTAAACTCACAACCCCGAGATCAAGAGTCTCATGTTCTACCGACTGAATCAGCCAGGTGCCCCTCAAAACCCACTATTTATTTTATTTTTATTTTTATTATTTTTTTTTTAACATTTATTTATTTTTGAGACAGAGAGAGACAGAGCATGAACGGGGGAGGGGCAGAGAGAGAGGGAGACACAGAATCCAAAACAGGCTCCAGGCTCCGAGCTGTCAGCACAGAGCCCGACGCGGGGCTCGAACCCACGGACCGTGAGATCGTGACCTGAGCCGAAGGTGGACGCTTAACCGACTGAGCCACCCAGGCGCCCCTAGTGCTCTTTCTTAACTCAAAATCTGCCAAAGCAATCCCTCATCACACAGGAAGTAGTTTGGCAAAGGCAGCTTTTTAAGAACACTGATGGCCAATTTAAAGGTTATTAAAAATAACATCTCTGATTCTAGGTGCACACTAAATTAAAAAGATAAATTGAGTCCTGAATGTTGGTCACAGCATGATGAAGGCTAGAAAAATTTAGGGTGAACATGTAAAACTAGGAGGCCAAATTAGGAAAACTGCTCACTTTTCTTTTGTCTGCTTCTTCAAAGCTATGTTTTGCAAAATCTCTGATCTAAAGGCAGAGGGCTTCCTATGCCACAGACAGATGCCTAAAAAATTACTTTGTGGGTAAGATGTTAAAACAGCACACTAGTCACCAAGTGGAACGGCTTTATTTTTCTTAATAATTTATTTATTATATTTTTTAGTAATCTCTACACTCAACTTGAGGCTCGAACTCACAACCCCGAGGTCAGGAGTTGCGTGCTCCTCCAACCGAGCCAGCCAGGTGCCCCAAAGCAGGTCTACTTTAAAATGTGACCTTGCATAAAAAGCTACACTTTCTACAATCAGTCTATATTACTATAGCTTTTTGCATTACTTCAAATATCCTTCTTCACTTGTTTCAAAGCTCCTGTTCTTGAAGGATAATCAAAAGGTAACTAACCATTGGATCACATGCTAAGGCTGAACACAATGGCTGTGCAGGAGAGCACGTGTGCACCTGTAGGGTCCTGCCTAGAGCTGGAGGCATCTTGCCATCTTTCTTTCGGAAACAGAGCAATCCTCCAGGTTCACAGAACCAACAACAAAGTGACATCTGGGTCTTAAAACTTCAAAATTAAAGTCTCTTTCACAAAATATTGGCAGTATCACAAATGTTGACAACGAACAGATGCCTAGACCAATAATTCCAAACTCGCTTTATCGTAAGAATTACTTGGGAGTGCTTGCTAAAAATATAAATTCTCAGGCTTTTACCTTCAAGATCCTGATTCAGTAGTTCTGGGTGGGGACTGGACATCTGTATTGTTAAGGGTAAGTACTCTAGTTGATTCTTACTGTCCGTAAAGTTTGCAAAAACAATGCCTATATTATATGAAATATATGAAATATATATATTCCTCACCAAAAAGTCAGCTGTAATAGTAGGCTTGACTCCAGAAGGAAACAATTTTTTTTTTTTTTTTTTGAGAGAGAGGGTGCAAGTGAGCAAGGGGCAGAGAGAGAAAATCCCACAAGGGGCAGACAGAGAGAGAAGCGGGGCTCACCCTCAGCGGGGCTTGTGTTTTTACCTGAAGCAGGGCTGAAACTCACGAACCATGAGATCATGACCTGAGCTGAAGTCAGATGCTTAATGACTGAGCCACCCAAGCACTCCGAAGGAGTCAAAATCTTAAGGCTCTTTGCTGATTTTCCTACATGAGCTCAAAGGTATCCAACCCAAGCCCTGGAGGTGAGTAGTCAAGAAATGTTTACTGCTGGGACGCCTGAGTGGCTCAGTCGGTTAAGCATCCTGACTCTTGATTTTGGCTTAGGCCATGATCTCACCGTTCATGAGTTTGAGCCCCGCGTCAGGCTCTGCGCTGACAGCTCAGAGCCTGGGGCCTGCTTCTGATTCTGTGTCTTCCTCTCTCTGCCCCTCCCACCAATTCCTGTGTGCTCTCTCCCTCTCTCAAATATAAGTAAAACTTAAAAAAAAAAAAAAAAAAAAGACATGTTTACTATTGACCTACTGTCAGCCAGACTACTGACAACTCAAAGTCCCCAAGAAACTGTGGGTCATACTATACCTTGTTATTTTCCTCTTCATACTCATCACTGCTGTTGTCAGCCATAGTCTTGTCAGGAAGCTGGGCAGAACCACGAAGTCCTTAGAAGAAAAGTTTTCCTTTTAGGTTAGTAATATGATCTTTAAAGACAAATATTTTTGGTTTATAGTATGCTCTGCTTTATGGCTAAAGGACAGAAGTCTGAATTCTAGTCATGGCTTTGTCAACTCAATTCAGGATATATATACTAAGCATTAGTGTGCATAAGGCATTAGGTTAGACATTATACTAGTGAATTATCTGCTGTTACATAAATTATATACAATCTGCCCTTAGTTTACACACTGGGAAGGCCAGGAGTGAAGAGCAACTCTATGGCTTGAAACTCTTAGCCTGAGTCTCAGTATTCCCACATCTGAAGGAAGGCAGTGACATCCATCACTCAAGACCGTTACAAGGATCAAATGACAAAACTCAGGTGAAAGGAATTGACCCAGCTCCTGGCAAGTAATAGTCACAAATATGAACTGAATCAGGGTCCAGAAAAGCAATAAAAATATTCTGAACAATTAAAAGTATAACCAGATATAAGATAGTAACTGGCATGGAAACCATGTTCAATGATTTCTAAATCAAATTAAGCCAGGGGCACCTGGGTGGCTCAGTTGGCTAAGTGTCCGACTTCGGCTCAGGTCACGATCTCACCGTTGGTGAGTTTGAGCCCCGCATCGGGCTCTGTGCTGACAGCTCTGAGCCTGGAGCCTGCTTCGGATTCTGTGTCTCCCTCTCTCTGCCCTTCCCCTGCTCGTGCTCTGTCTCTCTCTCTCTCTCAAAAATAAATAAACACTTAAAAAAATGTAAATCAAATTAATGCCAATTAAACACCACTTTTCAGCCTGCTACCTTGCCCAAACTGAAAACAAATTGTAATGTCAACAGCCAGCAAGATTATAAGCATGCTCAAGTCAAAAACCTTGTCTAGGTATATATATATCCCCAAAAGATTGAAAGCAGGGACTCAAAAAGATACTTGGACACCCGTGTTCACAGCAGCAGAGTCACAATAGCCAAAAGAGGGAAAAAACCCAAGTGTTCATCGATAGACGAGTGGATAAACAAAATGTGGTTATACCTACAATGGGATATTATTCAGCCATAAAAAGGAAGGAAACTCACACGTGCTATAGCATCAATGAACCTCGAAAACACGATGCTAAGTGAAATAAGCCAGACACAAAAGGACAACTATTGTATGATTCCACTTTTGTGGAGCCCAGAATAAGTGAAGTCATAGACACCAAGTGGAACAGAGGTTACCAGGGGCTGCCAGGGAGAGGGGAATGGTGAGTTATTGTTTAACGAGTAGTTTCTCTTCGGGATGATGAAGGAGCTCTAGAAATAGACAGTAGAGATAGTTACACAACAATATGAATGCACTCAATGCCACCGAATCGTACACTCAAAAATGATTAAAATGGCAAATTTTATGTTAGGTCTATTTACCGCCACCCCAGAGGTCATCCTTGATTCCTAACTCAAGAGCCAAACCCAATCCATCAGCAAGTAGCTTGTATTTTCCTCTCCTCTCTACGCTCCCCTTCCTCACCACCTCTGGGTCCCTATGGCCTCAGCTCGCCATTGCAACGGGAGCCTTGGCTCCCTACTTACCTCCTGCCTGCCTGCCTTGGATACCACTCCTTCCTACCACACGCTGGTCTCCTTCAAGGCCTCAAACGAACCCAAACCCCTTTTCACGTTTCACTTGCTTCTTCCTTTTCCTGCCCCACTTCTCCTCAATATCTGGATTTTTCTCATCTTTCAGTCTCAAATGTCACCGCCCCCTCAGGTCTTCCCTGACCCCCCTATCAAAAGAAGATCCCACTCCTCATCATTATCCTCTGTAACATCACACTCTTTGCCTCCAACAGTGCACTCACCACATTTGTCATTATGTCTGTTTGTCCATTTGTCATCTGTCTCCCGTGATTACGAGCATCGAATGGCAGGGTCAGTGTCTCTTTTAATACTGTATACCTAGTGCCAGGCAGAAGGCTGACACACAGGAGGCATTCAAACCATGTGTGTTGACTAAATGAGGGGGTCAAGTCCTGTTAACACGTTCCACTGAGATTTTGACTGGGATCGCAAGTTAAGGGCAGGTTACTGAAGCATCTTCAAAACTGTGCAAAAACAGTTTTGAGAAGTTAAAGCAAACAGACAAACGTGAATCCCTGGCCGACTGTGAGCAGAGCCGCAGCACCAAACCACTGGAGATAGGGAACACTGGTCAGGTTGGAGGAAGACCCTGCATCTGGGGGGCTGGGTTTTCTCCTCCCTTAACTAGTTGGAAATGATGGCCAATTGTTCGCCAAACTGGACTCTGAAAGCCAACATTTGCTATTACAGTAAAACAGGAACTTCTTGGAGACATTCATGAATCCATCCTGCTCTTCTGTTCTGAGAGCTATTTCCTTCCTCTCCCGTCCTTTCTTACCTTTGGGTCTGGGGGTTGGAGGATGAATACTTGCAACCTCTTCAGAGTCGTTAATCTCTAGACGCTCATCGTAGGTCTGGTTTTCTACAATTTTGGTCTAGGTAAAAGGAGACATAATTACATAGCTCGCATCACCGGATGCGAGCTGATTCCAAACCAGTAGTGGTTCCTCTTCCTCACCCAAGACACCAGTTTTACATGAAACCTTTACCCCCATTCAAATTTTCCTTGGCTCCTTGGCCCAAGTCAAGCAGTTAAATCATTCTGCTGCAGCTCTTGTTTAGGAACTGCTGGCAGGCTGGCTGAGGATCGAGGGAATCGTGGAGGGAAACGACAGCCAACTGAGGGGACCAGCTCCCCAAAGCTGTAAGATGCACGCACACGGGCACAACAGTATTTGTCTTAAGAGGCAGCTCTCTCCTTATGGTCACTTTCCCCCAAGGCTGTTGGGGTGTCGGGGCTGGGGGGAGGGAGCCAGGGGGCTGTAGAGGTTCTAAAAAGACTTCTGTCTCTGGGGTCCCCTTGTTCACCTGCAGAGAGGGTAAACTCCAGTTTCTCAGTCCCATCCAATAATCCCAAGCCCATCACTCCCATCTCTACCCCCTGTCTTGAAGGTCGGACCTCACTGAAGTTTCTTGGGGAAGTAAAGGAAGCCGAATGATAGCTGGTGGCGTGAAGGAAGAGAAGTAACGGTTGTCACGGAGATGGGAAGAGATGGGGGGATGTAGGGAAGGGGAGTCCTCTTAGATTCCTCCCGGGAGGGAGAAAGGGACTTCTCTTTCTGCTAAGGTGAGTACGAATTACCTGTAGCCCCTCTGAATCCGTCTCCTCTATCTGGAAAGAACCCCAGCCTACGGCCGGAGTCTCACTCCAATATCAGACGAGGCCACTTTCGGGCTTCCGACTTGGAGCTGCCTGCCTTGTTGCCAGTCGCTAGGAGGCAAAAAAAAAAAAAAAAAAAAAAAAAAAAAATCGCGAGACTTGCTTCCGCTCTCGTGAGACCTACTCCCCTCGCGCTTTGCATCTCTCCCAGCAGCGGAGGTTCCGAGGAGGATCTGGAGGGTTTTGCGTGAAGCCTCTCTGGGCGGGCTAGTCGCCTGTTTTTCTATGGTTTCAGTAAATGCGTCTGTGGCGGCATCTAGCGACCACGGCTGGCAGAGCCGGCTGATGAGTATCGGTTCGTACAGTTAGCCCTCCAATCTGGAAACGCTGTGTACGTTTCTCCCGCTAGAACAAGGCAATTCGTTCTAAATCGGTCTAATCGGAATTGAGGCTGACTCTCGAGGCAGTATTCCTCGAAGCACCTTGAATGTGCTTTTATAGCACTTGTATTACATTAGAGTCCGTCCCCTCCACAGTGTCTCATTGCATGGGACATGCTTATACCAAGAAATCGTTCGTTATTTATATGCGATTCAAATTGAACCTAGTTTCCTATATTTTTATTTGCTGACGACTGAGCTTCGTTAGGGCATTGCATAACTTAGGCACTTTTATTTTAACGTTTATTTATTTTTGAGACAGAGAGACAGAGCATGAACGGGGGAGGGGCAGAGAGAAAGGGAGACAGAATCGCAAGCAGGCTCCAGGTTCTGAGCTGTCAGCACAGGGGCCCGATGCGGGGCTGGAACTCATGGACCGCGAGATCGTGACCTGAGCCGAAGTCGGACGCTTAACCGACTGAGCCACCCAGGCGCCCCCTCTTAGGCACTTTTAAAATGAGCGTTGGATGGGTGAATGAGGAATGATTAACGAAGACGTAAGGGATAAATATTTCAAAATCATGGACATATTTAATCTGGGGAATCAGTGGGGTGCCTGGGTGGCTCAGTCAGTTAAGCGGTAACTTCGGTTAAGTGGGACTTTGGCTCAGGTCACCATCTCTCCGTTAGTGGGTTCGAGGCCCCCTTAGGGCTCTGTGCTGACAGCTCAGAGCCTGCTTCAGATTCCGTGTCTCTCTCTCTGCCCCTCCCCTGCTCGTGCGTGCGCTCTCTCTCTCTCTGAAAAATAAACAAACATTAAAAAAAATTAATTTGGGAAGTCAGACAGAGGGTGAGAAAAACAGAGAAAAGAATATTGGAAACTGACCCTGAAAACCTGCCAGACAAAAGCAGGAAAGTGGCTTTAAAAAGGAAAATGAGAGACACTTCTGGCCAAAAATGGAACTGCAAAATACTTTAAAATTTTTGTGTCCTCTGTTATTGCTAATAATAATGCATATGTATTATTGAGCACTCCCCACGCAGGAGCACTCAGATTATATAGTCTTATTTATTAATGGATTATCTAACTTCACAACCTTTTGAAACAGATGTTCCTGCCAATTGAGAGATTAGATCATCGAAGTTTAGGAGAGTTAAAATTACTTGCCTAGACCCAGCTAGTAAGTGGTCAAAATGGGAGTCAAACGCGGGTCAGTCCGACTTCTAAATCCCTGCTGTGAACCATTATGACATACTGCCCCTAAGGCACTCCTCAGAAAGCTGTTTGCAAGGGTGCTTTTCTTATACAGTTTAATTTAGCTAATGTTGTATTTCCAAAGAACGCGTCAGTTTGTCTTTGCCGCACTGCCCTTTTGCACTGCACTTCAGTGGTCCGTATGGAAGATCCCCAAAAGTGGCCACAAGAAAACAATAATTCCAGGCAAGATTTTTTACTATTTTTAAATTAAGAATTTGCCTTTTAAAAAATATGGTTTTTATAACCAAAATTAAAAAATACAGTTTGACTTACATCCCTCCAGGGATGTAAAATAAGTTTTTAAAAACTTTTTTTTAAAAAAACTTTTTAAAAAAAAAAACTTTTTTTAAAAAAAAACTTTAAAAAAAAAACTTTTTTTAAAAAAAAGTTTTAAAATATGTGAGCTTTGGGGCGCCTGGGTGGCTCAGTCAGTTAAGCATCCGACTTCAGCTCAGCTCATGATCTCACAGTCTGTGAGTTCAAGCCCCGCGTCGGCCTCTGGGCTGACAGCTCAGAGCCTGGAGCCTGCTTCCGAGTCTGTGTCTCCCTCCCTCTCTGCCCCTCCCCTGCTCATGCTCTGTCTCTCTCTGTCTCAAAAATAAATTTAAAAACTTAAAAAAAAATGAAATATGTGAGCTTTATAAAGATTCTGCCAGAAAGCCACTAGCGATGAAACTGCAGCAAGAGTGAGTATTCTATAATGCAGGGTTTAAGGGCACAGGTTCTGAAGTTGAGCAGCCTTTGTTTGAATCCTGGCTTTGCTACTCTCTAGCCCCAACACCTGTGGTAGAATAGTTTTCCTCTTTGGACCTTGTAAAAGAGATTATTAGAGATCCTCTTTCACAGAATTCTTGTGAGGATTATTATTATTATTTTTAGGATTACTTATTTATTTTGAGAGAAAGAGAATGAGCACATGAGCATGAGCAGGGGAGGGGCAGAAAGAGAGAGGGAGAGAGAGAATCCCAAGCAGGCTCTGAGCTGTCAGCACAGAGCCTGACATGGGGCTCGGTCCCATAAACCGTGAGATCGCTACCTAAGCCAAAATCAAGAGTCAGATACCTACCCACCCAGGTGCCCCTTATTGTTATTATTTTTGACACTGGCCGAAAGAGAACTTGTTATTACTTTTCTGTACAGGAAGTTCAACAGCGTCCACTTAGTCCAGTTTGGTGGCCAATTCTTTAGCCTTTGCCTTTTCCAACTTGGCAATGTGAGCCACTGACTTTGGACCCACGATGTCACCTCCCCAGTGACAGTGGATCTCATCGTATCTGTTATTGTAATGGGTCCTGATGGCTTCCACCAGCTTAGCCGGAGCTCCTTGGTCTTCCAAGTTACCTGGCGTGAAGGTGACAGTGGTGCAGGCCTTCCTGTAGACCGGATGCCTCAGCCTGGCCTTGCCCTTGATAATGCAGTAGGGAACCCCTGTCTTAACAACACAGGGCTGGCAGGAAGAAGACCAGCTCAATGGAATCCACATCATGTGCTATCACCAGCAGCTTGTTTTCCACCAAGGTGGTGACGTTATTTTTTTTTAATTTTTCAGTGTTTTTATTCATTTTTGAGAGCAGAGTGTGACTAGGGGAGGGGCAGAGAGAGAGGGAGACACAGAATCCGAAGCAGGCTCCAGGCTCCGAGCCGTCAGCCCAGAGCCCGACGCGGGGCTCGAACTCACGGACCGCGAGATCGTGACCTGAGCCGAAGTCGGACGCTTAACCGACTGAGCCACCCAGGCGCCCCTAGATGTCGATATTTAATAGCCCTACTGCAGCCAGATGTATGAGGGCCATTTGACAAAGCAGGTGAGGTCCCTTTGGGGCTGGATGTCCTGTCCAGTGCCAAAGTCCCGGGACCTTTTCTCACACAGGGGACCGCCTTCTTGGCCTCCTGTTTCTTCACAACAGCAGGGGCCAGGGCCACCTTCTTCCTCTTAGCCTTCTTTCCTTTCGGCATCTTGGATGACTGGGGGAAAGAGACTCTCTTGAGGATGAAACGAGATAATCTGTGTGAAGAATTTAGAGTAAAACCTGGCTCATTGTAAGAGTTCAGTAAGTATTAAGGAATAAACAAGAGGTAAAAAGGGGGCAGTGGCATCATGAGGAAACCGGGGTTTCAATCCTGGCTCTATCATTTACAGGCTGTTTGAGTTTGGGCAAGTGTTTAACTTCTTTGATCCTCAGTGTCCTTATCTGGATTGTTGTAAAGGACTAGAGATAATGTGCAAAGTACCTGACACAAAATAAACACTCAATAAAAGAATGCTGTTTTTCCACGGCTGCCGTGGATGAGTGCTGCAGAGTTGAGCTAGTAGTGTGGGACAAAATGATATAGGACGCAGGGAACAACTGCTGAATCAGGTATACTCTGAGTCTGACCCTTGGCATGGGAGAAATGCCAACAGAATCAGAAGACTGGATTTGAGTTTTATTTCCATTACGTACTGGCTTAGAACTTTGTGTCAATTTCCTAAACTTGTCGTCATTTTCTTCATCTATAAAATGGGCATAAGCCCTGCTTCTCACACACTTTTTTTCCCCTGCACACTTAAACATTTTTTTTCAATGTCTATTTTATTTTTGAGAGGGAGAGAGAGAGAGAGAGAGAGAGCAGGTTAGGGGCAGGGAGAGAGAGAGACACAGAATCTGAAGCAGGCTCCAGGCTCTGAGATGTCAGCACAGAGCCCGATATGGGGGATCAAACCCACGAACTGTGAGATCATGACCTGAGCCAAAGTCGACACAACACTTTTTAAAAAGATATGATTTAGGGGTACATGGCTAGCTCAGTCGGTAAAGCATATGACTCTTGATCTCTTGGTCTTGGGGTTGTAAGTTCAAACTCCATGTTTATTTAAAAATAAAATCTCAGGGCGACCTGGGTGGCTCAGTCAGTTGAGTGTCTGACTTCGGCTCAGGTCATGATCTCACAGTTCATGAGTTTAAGCCCTGCATCAGGATCTGTGCTCAGATGCCCTGTCTCCCTCTGTCTCTGCCCCTCCTCTGCTCGTGCTCTCTCTCTCAAAAATAAATAAACATTAAAAAACAAAAATAAACAAAATAAAGATACAACTTACAAACCACAAAAATTCACCCTTTTAAAGTGTACAATCTAGTTTTTAGTATCGTCACAAGATTGTGTAACCACCATCTCTAATTCCAAAACATTTTCATCACTTTAAAGAACAAACCTCCCTCCCCATTTCTTCCCTCTCCTAATCCCTTGCAACGCTACTTTCTACCTCTATGGACTTGCCTACCCTGGACATTTCCTATAAATGGAATGAACAGGTTCAGAGCAAGTCTTCCAATATAAGCTATGGTGTTTTGTTACTGGTTTCCTTTACTTAACAGGTTCATCCATGTTGTATCATGCATCATTATCTTTTTATGACTAATATGACACATTTTGTTATGCATTCATCTATTGATGGACATTTGCATTGTTTCCACTTTTTGGCTATTATGAATGATGCTTCTAGGAACATCGGTGTACAAATTTTTGTATGAACATATGTTTTTAATTCTCTTGGGTATGTATCAAGGAGTGAAATGGATGGGTCATATGGTAACTCTGTTTAATTTTTGAGAAACCGCCAAACTCTTTTTCCAAAGCATCTGCACTATTTTACATTTCCACCAGCATTGGGAGAGGGTTTTAATTTCTTCACATTCTCACCAACACTTATTGTTATAGCCATCTTAGTGGGTGTGAAATGGTATCTCATTGTGATTTTGATTTGCATTTTCCTAAGAACTAAGGATGTTGAGCATCTTTTTGTGTGCTTATTGGTCATTTGTATATCTTTTTTACTTTTTTTTAAAGTTTATTTATTTTTGAGACAGAGAGAGAGAGAGAGGGAGAGAGAGAAAGAACACAAGCAGGGGAGGGGTGGAGGAAGAGAATCCTAAGCAGGCCCTGTACTGTCAGTACAGAGTCTGACATGGGGCTCGATCCCACCATCCTGAGATCATGACTTGAGCCGAAATCAAGAGTCAGAAGCTCAACTGACTGAGCCACCCAGGCACCCCTTTTTGTCTTCTGTGGAGACTTGTCTAGTTCGCCCATTTTTATTTATTTATCTTATTTATTTATTTTTAACTCATTTCTACACCCAGTGTGGGGCTCCTGCTCACAACCCCAGGATCAAGAACCGCATGCTCTTTGCACTGAGCCAGTCAGGTACCCGGATTGTCCCCATTTTTAAATGAGCTCATATTTTTATTACTGAGTTCTAGAGTTCTTTATATATTCTGAATACTAGTCCCTTATGCACACCAGTTAGTTTGTACATTAAATAATACGGTGGCTGCGAGAGCTTTATAAACTGTAAGAGGTGTTGCTAATCAAGCGAACGCGCTGACAATCTGGGAAAGCACAGAAACGGGAGCTTTCGGAGCCGTAGCGTGAGCCTCCTGTACCTCCTTGGCAAAACCTGCCCAGCAGCCGGGTACTGCACATCCCCACCCCACGGCGCCCCGCCCTCCGCCCTTTGACCCGCGCCATTTCCGGTTGGAGACGTGGCTCGAGGCCGCCATCTTGGCAAGAGGCGAAGCGGCAGCGGCTCCTGACAGGGGGGCGGCAGGTCCGGAGCGGCCGGTGCTCCCCTTCCCCCGACCCCAGCCCCAGTGGAGCCGGAAGCGCGAGTGAGCCCCATCACCGTCCTCACCATGGTAAGATCCGAGCCGGTCCGAATCGCCGGGGTCTGCTTCCCTTGCCCGTTGTCCCTGCCAGACGGCCTGGTGCTGGCTGGGGCCAGAGGAGTCCCGCCCAGAGGGCCTGGAGCCGGACACTTCCCTCGGGGCTCGGGGAGCCGTGTGGACTTCCCTGCCCCGTGCCCGACCTCCCAGGAGATCCGACGGACCTGCCTGCAGTCCCTTTCCCGTTGCGCCCACACCCCTTCTCCCTGCCCAGCTGGGCACCCTCCTCTTCTGGGCCCGGGGTGTTGCTGTTCGAGAACCGCGTAGTGGAGTGGCTTAGAGCGTCTCGCTGCAGACCTCGGTGCTAGTGTCCAGAGGGTTCCCTGGGGGCCCGGGCTCTGCAGGCTGGTCTCCTCTTGGGGGGGGCGGGGGGCTCCCTTTCTTCGGTAATCGGCTCTCCTCTCATCCCCGGGGTTTGGTAGGCCCTTGATACTCGAAATCCAAACCCATTGGTGTTCAGGACTTCTTTTGTTTGTTCGGAAGGGGGAAATAGAGGAAAGTTCGAAAGGAAGATGGAACAGGAAGGAGGAACTTGTGACGTTAATTTGTAGGACCCAGGTGTCCCTGAAACCTTTCGCTACTTCTACAGAATTTAGGTGTGTCCGTTTGTCAGTGTTACCCAGTACATGCCGCGTATGGGGCCGTTAGGGAGATGTGAGCGAGTAATAGAGAACACAGGCTTTCTGTTTTCAAGGAACTTACCGAAGTAAAATGTGTAGGTGGCACATCGTAATCGGAACTCTCACGGGGGGGGGGGGGGGGGGGGGGGGACGACAAGAAGGGGTTGCACCCTTCTTCAGATGTTCCTTGCCTTCAGATGCGTGATCTTCATGTTCTCATCTATCGTAGAGACGGGGAAGATTAATGTGTTTGAGGATGGGACAAAACAGTGGCGACAGCACGAAATCTCGCTTTATCACTACAGTTTGTGGATATTTATGAAGTAGGAGAAATTCTTTGGTTCCAGATGAGCTAGTGACTTAGTGTACTTTATGCTCTGAAATCTTTTGAAGGATTTTTTTTTTTATTCCGTTAATTCATTATTGATTTAAAGCATCTTCCTACACACTTGAGAGGTGACAGTATAGTTTGGTGTCAATCCTATTAAGTTCTGTTGACAGCGTTTTTAGATGAGAACTTGGATGGTGGAGGGGTAGGATTCATGCTTGGTTTTTACACCACTGAAGGATTTTTGTTTTCAGCTTCAGGCAAATAAATCGCCCCCAGAAGGTTTGCCTCATAAACTTTACTGTTGGACATAAATGTTTCAAAAACTCCCGTTTTTCATTTCCACTAGGAGGCTCAATATTGGGATAGGGATTCTTAAATTCCTTGGCTGTTTACATCCTGGGTGTATTTAGTGCATTTTAGAGCATATTATAATTTTAATAGCAAAATTAAAGTCTTGTAGTACATAAACCAAATACAGATAGTCTTTACAAAAACCGTGTTGGTTGAAAAGTTCTTGGAACTTAATATATGAGAGAGCACAAGCAGGTGAGGGGCAAAGGGGAGGAGAGACCAGATTCCAAGCAGGCACCACACCATCAGCGAAGAGCCCGATGTGGGGCTCAAACTCAGGAATCGTGAGATGGTGACCCGAGCCAATACCAAGAGTTGGATGCTCAACCGACTGAGACACCCAGTCGCCCTGGAACTTAATATTTTTAATTCATTGATAACTGAGAGATGATAAAGGTAGGTATTGAATGATAAACATAAAAATAAATTTTGCATGCTATTTGAATATGTGCATATACATACAGTTGTGTCATATTTAAATATGCATATTTTAAAAAATTATATGGGACTTGGCAAGAGCCAGATACCCACAGATTGGTGTACTCTGGAGAAAAACTTATCTCAGTGTATTCTGCTCTGCTGAGTGTTAAGAAATTATTAAGTATTATTTCCGTATAATGTTTTTGGGTCTTAGTCTTTTACTAAAAGATTCCTAGATAGTAGAAATGTCCAAATAGGTCACGTTTTGTAAGATTTATTCTGTCTAAAAGTTGTATCAGAACTTCTGAAAGATGATTTTTCCTCAGCATTTTATTATAAAACTTTCAAACATCTAGGAAAGTTGAAATAACTTCACAGTTATTTCACCCACATTTTTTTTTTTAAGATTTTATTTTTAAGTAATTTCTACAGCCAGTGCAGGCTTGAACTTACAACCCCAAGATCAAGAGTCTCATGCTCCACTGACTGAGCCAGCCAGGCGCCCCATCAGCAGCTAGATTCTATAATTAACATTTCTCTATGTTTATTTTATTGCTCATTTAATCCATCCATCCCTCTCTCCACCTTTTTTTTTAATTTTTAATTTTTTAAATGCATTTCAGAGTAAGTTGAAGATATCAGTACATAAATGTTGGTGGGAGGGTTGTAGGTATGTCATTTTCCTGTTTTTCTTTTTTTCAAAGTTTTAAAGTTGACACACAGTATTGACAGTTTTAGGTATAATAAATGTTGATTTTTGAAAAATAAATTTCCTTTGTGAATGCAAAGAAGTTAATGCAAAATGCCCCATATTAGGAAGTCCTAGTAGGGGAAATAAATGAACAAATGCAGAAACAAATGGCTTATGATGACTTTGTCATAAAGTGAAGTACAAAAAAGGGCATCTTTTGATTAGATCTTCTTTCTAGTTTTTTGCAAATTAATGAGAACATGTTCTTATTTTCTTAACATTTGTTAGATAGTATGGTCCGTTCTTTGTCTTAATAAATTTAGAATTGCATAAACTTGATATGAAGTCTCATGGTGGCAACAGTCCGTAAAATCTTTGGTTACTTACAGAATGCTGTTTTATTCACTCAGGATAGCAATGAGTAAACTAGACTGGACACATTGAATATAAATGATGACATTCCGTTCCAAAAGTCATTAGTTATTAGAAAGCTAGATTTGGGTTCCTGTGAATGATCTGCACATAATGAGGGAGAAACTGAAATCCTACATAGTAATAACAGTCCCCAACTAGGGGGTTATTATTGCTTTTATTTACCTTCGTATATAACATAGCAGCTGCACAGCTTTTGTTTTCTTTATGTCTCTTTTTGATTGTTGTTTGAGAGCACAGCAAAGAAGAAAAAAGTTCTTGAGTTTCTGTTGATTTGCCAACTGTTTATTCTTCAAGTAGAAAGTTTTTACTGCAGAAAGTGAGAACAATGTCCTTTTATTTTCATTCTCTACAAGAAACTTGGGATGAGCTTAAAACTCTCACTGAGTAACTTTCAAGTTTTAGGTTTTGTATGAGGTGTAGATTTTATTGTAATCATCCCTCTGATTCTCTCTGTAATTACCTCCTGCAAACAGGAAAGACAAAGTGATCCTCTCTGACAGTTGTAGAAACTAGCCTTAATATGATCATGAATCACGTATATGTGTATATGACATCATTGCAGTCATTTACAAAGGAAAAAGTGACTGCCTAGTTCTGGGAGTGAGGAATATGGAACATGTAGAGGTTCGAGGAAATCTTCAGCTTTTTTTTCTTTAGGGAATTGTGGGTGTTTATGGTGGATCACTACCTGTTATTCTCAGACCTTTATCACTAGTGGGGATGAAGACATGGTATGGCAGCTTATCTCAGACACAGCTCTGTCTGCACACACGTGATTTGTTTTGATGAGGCAGTTTGCCTTTTAGCAGCTTAATATTCATGTAAAATACTGTTCCAAAGTAATTGCTATTGGAGTAGTGGGTGTAAAGTGGGGGTATTGTACACTTTTAGTTGCTATAAAATTTTCAAACGCTTAACTTTAGAATTGTAAAGATGCAAAGGCACTGTAGATTTCATATAAACCTCTATTTTGGGGAAGCAATTAAGTGACTTATGCAATATATAATTAGTGACAGAGGCAGAACAGAAACTAATTCTTTAGGTTTCTTTACTCCAAGAACTTTCTGATCCATGTAGTTAAATCTGGGTAGAAGAGAGTTGTTATTTAATCCGAACACAAATGATGATATACTCAAACCATCTTAAGTGTTATTAAGAGAAAGGTTGTTTGACGAAGCTCAACTTAATGGTTTTTTGTTGTTGTTTTGTTTTAAACAGTCCTGGAGATGTCATCTAACTTTTGGGCCCTCGGTTTTTACATCTATAAAACCACCACGGGCTCTTGAAAGGTCCTTTTAGGTCTAAATGTTCTTTTCCAAAAATGTAATAAATAAATAAAGCAACTTTATAGAGAATCATACTTATTCATTCTTCCCCAAAGAAAATCAGATCAAATTACAGTCAGAAAAATTAACTTACCTTGTTGTGCATACTGTATTTTAATAAATGTTAAACGTTGGGGCTCCTGGGTGCCTCCAGTCATTTAAGCGTCTTGACTGTTGGTTTTGGCCCAGGTCATCATTTCATGGTTTGTGAGATTGAGCCCTGTATTGAGCTCTGTCTACACTTGCGGGCGTGGAGCCTGCTTGGGATTCTGTCTGTCCCCCCCCCCCCCCTCCCCCGCTCTCTCTGTCTTGCTTTCACAAAAAATATATAAACATTGAAAAAAAAAATAAGGAAATGTTTGACATTGGTAAACACTGATATGAAGGGGAAGCTTTATTATGTCAAGGCACTTAAGAAGACGAATGCTAATTTAGAATAGGTTAAATTTATCTTGTTTAGAGGTGACCATACCTTCCAGAGGTGACATGAATAACATAGTGAATAGAAACCTGTGTCAGCTTCATGGCCCTCTGATTGTGGTGTCTTGGGTATTTCAAGGTTTAGAGCCATACTTAGTGTGGGGCACTTTGGTACTACTTCAGAAGCCTTATTTTGCTTGTATCTGTATAATGGAATGACTCAAAGAGAGTCTCAGAGTAGAGCTCTTCTGCTTAGGTCCTACCTACTGTTTTACTCTACTGTTTGTTCATATTTACACACTCAACTTTCCCCAATTAATCGAAGCAGATTTAAGCGCTGTTTCTTTCACCAAGTCATCCCTGATCTTACCAACTAGAAGTAATCTCTTTGAAATCCCAGAGTATGTTACTTAACACATTCTGCCCAGTATTACACTTATTTGTGTCTTATCCCTTGTAGGCTTTTTTCTGAAATTGAGGTATAATAGGGTGCCTGGATGGCTCAGTCGGCTAAGTGTCCGACTTTGGTTCAGGTCATGATTTCATGGTTCATGGGGTCGAGCCCTGTGTCAGGCTCTGTGCTGACAGCTTGGAGCATGGAGCCTGCTTTAGATTCTATGTCTCCCTCTCTCCCTGCCCCTCCCCCACTCACGTTCTGTCCCTCTGTGTCTCGAAAATAAATAAACATTAAAAATATAAAATAAAATTGAGGTATAATTGATATATAACATTATATCAGTTTCAGGTGTACAGCATGATGATTCAATATTTGTATATGTTGTGAAATGATCATTACAATAAGTCTAGTTAACATCCCTCACCATACTTACTTACAAAATGGTTTTTCTTGTGCTGTGACCTTTTAAGATCCTACTAGGCTTTTGGAAGGAAGAATGCTAATCGGTTTCCTCTTAGTATTCCTGGAGAACATCTGGTGTGTATAGTAGGTGTTCAATAAATAATCATTTAGTTATTTTTATAATAATGTTAAAATGGAGACCACCAATCTATAAATAGCCTTTGACAAGCCCAATTAATACAGCAAAGTAGATGGGGGTTCCTGGGGGGGCTCTGTTGGTTAAATGGCCCACTCTTGATTTATGCTCAGGTCAAGACCTCACAGTGGTGAGATAGAGCCCTGTGTTGGGCTCCGGGCTCACAGCATGGAGCCTGCTTGGGATTCTCTCTCCCCCTCTCTCTTTCTCTGCTCCTCCCCTGCTCCTGTTTCTCTCTTTTTTCAAAGTAAATAAACATTTAAAAAAAAATAAAGGAGGTGACTTGGTCCTCTTCAGAGCATATACCTTTCTGGTTACAAGTTGCCTTTTGTTTCTTTGTTTCTTTGTCCCTTTTGTGTTGCCTTTGGTGTTAGTTTTTACCTAAGTTCTATCTGTGTGGAATGGATGCATTTTTTTTTTTTTTTTTATTTTATTTAAGTAAGCTGTACACCTGATGTGGCCTCGAACTCACAACTCTGAGATGAAGAGTCACACACTCTTCTGACTGAGCCAACCAGGCACCCTGTATAATATTTTAATTGATATATCACACCTTTAAAATTATCAATAATTCCTTATTATCATTCACTATCCTTTTACTGTTCAAATTTTCCTGTTGTCTTACATTTTTTAACAGTTGTTTGAATCAGGAGTCACATAAGATTTATATATTATGATTGGTTGACAGGTTTCTTCAGTCTCTCTTAATCTGTGGGTTTGCTCTCCTTTTTGTTTTATTAATTTAAAAAAATTTTTTTTAATTTTTAAATTTTAATTTAAGTAGGCTCCATACCCAACATGGGGCTTGAACTCATGACACTGAGATCAAGAGCTGCATCCTCTATCTACTGAGCCAACCAGGCGCCCCTGCCCTTCTTTTTATTTTTAATTGAGATATAAATCACATACCATAAAATTTAGCCTTTTAAATTTATATCATTCAGTAGATGTTTTAGTATATTCACAAAGTTGTACAACCATCACCACTATCTAAACTTAGAACATTTTCATAACCCCAAAGAGAAACCCTGTACTCATTTGCAGTCACTCATTTCCCCTTTCCCAGCCCCTGGCAACCACTAATCAACTTCCTGTTTCTGGTTTTGCCAATTCTGGATGTTTCATATAAATGGAAGCATGTAAGATGTGGCCTTTTATGTTTGGTTTCTTTCACTTAGCACAATATTTTCAAAGTTCATCCATGTTGTAGCATGTTCTTCATTTCTTTTTATGACTAACATTCCATTGTATGGATATACACTTTGTTTATCCATTCATCAGTTGATAGACTTTTGGGTTTTTGCTTTTTAGCTTATTTTCATCATTATGAATGATGCTGCTATGAACATTGATGTACAGGTTTTTTATGCAGTACAGCTCTTTTCTGAGGGACATTTTGGAGCAAAAATATTACTATTTGGACATGTGTGGCATGTAAACCAATAGTGAACCAGTACAGAGATTTACCTGCTTGTCCTTATTAGTAAGCTGAAACAGTGACTAAATTTTTATCTTTTTAATTATTTTGCCAGGGGCACCTGGGTGTCTCAGTTGGTAGAGTGTTGGACTCTTTTTTTTTTCCTTAATGTTTATTTTATTTTGAGAGAGAGAAAGCATGAGTAGGATGAGGGGGGGGGAGAGAGAGAGAGAGAGAGAGAGAGAGAGAGAGAGAGAGGAAAGAAAGAAAGAAAGAGAAGAAAGAAAGAAAGAAAGAAAGAAAGAAAGAAAGAAAGAAAGAAAGAAAGAAAGAAAATGAATCCCAAGCAGGTTCCGAGCTGCCAATGCAGAACCCAACTCGAGACTCAATCCTACCAACAGTGAGATCATGACTTGAGCCAAAATCAAAAGTCAAACGCATAACCGACTGAGTCACCCAGGTGCCCCAAGTGTCCATCTCTTGATTTCGGCTCAGGTCAGGATCCAGGTAACTCATGGGATTGAGCCCTGGGTTGGGCTCTGTGCACAGCATGGAACCTGCTTAAGATTCTCTTTCTCTCCCTCTGCCCTTCTACCCTACTTGTGTGCGCGCTCTCTCTCTCTCCCTCTAAAATTAAAAAAAAAAAAAAAAAGAAAAAGAAAAAAGTAATTTTGTTTTGTCAGAAATCTGTAGATGGTTGAAATATGAACCTATGATAAAAATTAATGTGAAATCAGGGGCACCTGGGTGGCTCAGTCGGTTGAGCCACTGACTTTGGCTCAGGTTATGATCTCATGGCTGGAAAAAAAAAAAAAAAATGGCTTTCACCATTACTGTCCTCAATAAACACTACTACGGCGGCGGCGGTGGCGGCGGGTGGGGGCGGGGGGGGGGGGGGGGGGGGATGGAGAACGGAAGGAGTTAATAGCCACTCACTCTGACAGCTCACAGCCTGGAGTTTGCTTCAGATTCTGTGTCTCCCTCTTGCTGTGCCCCTCCCTCATTCATGCTCTGTCTCTCTTTCTCTCAAGAATAAATAAGACATTTAAAAAAATTAAAAAAAAATGTGAAATCAAATTTCTTGAGTACATTTAGTTTTGGCCTTCTGTACAAATATAACTCTTGACCTGGTAATAATTTTAGGTCAGTTTCATCTACAAAGAGATTAAAATATTAGCATTATTTGTGTACCAAAAATTACCCTTCCGTTTATTTAAAGAAATCTTTATTTCACACGATTAATGTAAAGACATGGAATTGCCACGATATACACTTTAAATATCTTAACAATTTTATACGTTAATCATACCTTAATAAAACCAAATTAAAAAGTAAAAATCTATAGCCAAAATAAATAAATAAAGTTAAAGACATGGATAATTTCCTTTGAGAAATGTGTCATAATCATTTTGCATTTTTTTTCTTTTTCTGGTATCCTTTACTGTCTTCAGTATATCTTTTTGCCTCATATGTAGGTGATGACAAAAACCTCCCAAGGCCAAGGGGTCAGTGTTGGTGATAGATAGATTTTTTTGAGTGCAAAACTATTTATTTTAAAATATGTAAATATTTGGGGAAAAATAACTGTTTTTGGACTTTTAAGCTAGATTATTTTCATTTAAAAAAAATTTAATGCTTGTTTTATTTTAGAGAGGGGGGTGAGGGGGGGAGGAGCAGAGAGAGAGAGGGAGACACAGGATCCGAAGCAGGCTCCAGGCTCTGAGCTGTCAGCACCCGACTGTCAGCCTTGACTCAGGGCTCGAACTCTTGAACCGTGAGATCATGCCTGAGCCTAAGTTGGACGCTTAACCGACTGGGCCAGCCAGGCACCCCTGCCATTCTTAAAGTAATCAACTGGTAATTTTTATACTCTGTGACTCTCTATCTAAAATATTTTCTTGAAATGGGCAGAAAACATGAGTAGACACTTCTCTAAAGAAGACATCCGGATGGCCAACAAGCACATGAAAAGATGCTCAACGTCACTCCTCACCAGGGAAATACAAATCAAAACCACACTCAGATATCACCTCACACCAGTCAGAGTGACCAAAATGAAGAAATCAGGAGACTATAGATGCTGGAGAGGATGTGGAGAAATGGGAACCCTCTTGCACTGTTGGTGGGAATGCAAATTGGTGCAGCCACTCTGGAAAACAGTGTGGAGGTTCCTCAGAAAATTAAAAATAGATCTACCCTATGACCCAGCAGTAGCACTGCTAGGAATTGACCCAAGGGATACAGGAGTACTGATGCATAGGGGCGCTTGTACCCCAATGTTTGTAGCAGCACTCTCAACAATAGCCAAATTATGGAAAGAGCCTAAATGTCCATCAACGGATGAATGGATAAAGAAATTGTGGTTTATATACACAATGGAGTACTGCGTGGCAATGAGAAAGAATGAAATATGGCCCTTTGTAGCAACGTGGATGGAACTGGAGAGTGTTAATGCCAAGTGAAATAAGCCATACAGAAAAAGACAGATACCATATGTTTTCACTCTTATGTGGATCCTGAGAAACTTAACAGAAACCCATGGGGGAGGGGAAGAAAAAAAAAAAAAAGAGGTTAGAATGGGAGAGAGCCAAAGCATAAGAGACTCTTAAAAACTGAGAACAAACTGAGGGTTGATGGGGGGTGGGAGAGAGGGGAAAGGGGGTGATGGGTACTGAGGAGGGCACCTTTTGGGATGAGCACTGGGTGTTGTATGGAAACGAATTTGACAATAAATTTCATATATTGAAAAAAATAAATAAAAATAAAAATCCCTGAAAAAAAATAAAATATTTTCTTGATCCTTTTAAAAGTAATTTACAAAACAAGATTTTTTTTCTGAGGGTATTTATGATTTAGGACATTTTTTTAAAAAAACATTTTTTCCCTACTTTAAATTTTATTTACATTTATTTAAAAATATATGTGTATGTTTTTAATGTTTATTTATTTTTGAAGGGGAGAGAGAGAGAGACAGCATGAGTGGGGGAGGGGCAGAGAGAGAGAGAGAGAGAGAGAGAGAGAGAGAGACAGACACAGAATCCAAAACAGGCTCCAGGCTCCCAGCTGTCAGCTCAGAGCCTGATGTGGGGCTTGAACTCAAAAATTGTGAGATAATGACCTGAGCCGAAGTCGGAGGCTCAACCGACTGAGCCACCCAGGCACCCCATATTTGCACTTATTTTATACGGAATTGACTCCCAGGTCATCAGTCTTTGTTTCTTCAGTTTCTTCTGGGTTTTTTTTTTTCCTTCTGTGCAATCTCCTCTTCTGGTTTAGGAACAGTCTCCTCTTTTTCAGTAAGTATCATCTCAGTGTGGCAGAGAGAGCTCATGTATGGGTAGATCTGACCATGAGCTCTGTAAGTTCTCCCCATCTTGGGGGCTTTGTTCACCTGGATGTGCTCAGTGATCAGAGAATCTACGTCTAAACCCTTAAGTTCAGCATTTCTCTGTGCATTTTTAAGCATGTACAGTAAAAATTCAGTATTCTTTTTGGGCCACCAACCAACCCTTGTGCAGCCCCACTGGTTGGCCTTGGGCACACCTACCAACTCTACCTTTGTGGTGACAGAGTGGTACAGATTGCTTCTGTAAATGACATCATTCAGATACTTAGTGGCTTTTCCAGTGCATACCCTGATGGCCCGGGCAGTTTCTTAAAGTGAACATGAAGATTTGAAGCCCCCCCCACCTTTTTTTTTTAATGTTTACTTATTTATTTTGAGAGAGAGCTCATATGTGTGCAGGGAAGGGACAGAGAGAGAAAAGAATCTCATGCAGGCTCCATGCTCAGCAGCCCTGAGCCCAGCACAGGGCTCGATCTCATGACCTGAGATGCAATCAAGAGTTTGTCGCTCAACTGACTGAGCCACCCAGGAGCCCCTGAACCTCTATAGACCAAACACTTCTCTAATATAAACTGTTTTCACCTAGCTGCTTGGAAATAAACATGATGGTAATTATCTCCCAAATAACCTAATTACCTAGTCTTGGTGGATAAGGACATTGTGTTCTCATCTAATTGTTATAGAACTGTATTGATGTACTGAGGCTATAGGAATATTTGAATTGACTAAATTGTTTTTTCTTCAAGTTGCTCGCTTATAGGGCAGTTTCTGTAAAGCTGCGAAGTCTGATTAGTGGGATGCTGCTATTTCAGATGTTGTATCCCAGCGTTGAGGCTTCTGAAATGTGTAAATAGTCCTTTTGTTACTTGTATTTGTGAATTCTTGGGTTCCTGCACTGTAGAGACGGTTAATACTGCACTTAATTTTCTTACTCCCCTGCTAATGGCATTTGAGGTCTCTTCGTCTTCTTTTGGTGCTTTGTTTTGTTTAATGAATGCCAGACTGTGAGAAAAGGCTGTAGGTCTTGATCACTGATTGGTGTCACAACCTGTGTAAAACATTGAGTCATTCAGTTTCTCATTTTACAGATTGTTTACCTATCTGGAGGTAAGATAGTGTGGGATGGGAACGTTATTAATCAAAGAGCAAAAGATCAACTTAGACTCACTAGATTGGATCCATGTTCTAGGTAAAAATGAAAGGAAAGGTCAAGGGGCTTCCTTTAAACCTTTAATCCTGGTCAGACCTGTTTTGCTGTGGAGATTTCTGTCCTTAGAAAAAGTTTTTAACTATTCTTCATGGGTCTGCCAAAGCAAAGAGCAGTCCATTTCTGAGTTCTAGGGAATCTGTTAACAAACCTATTTGTAGACTTGGAAAAAGGTGTTTTGTTTTTTTTAACTAAGTTTTTCTTAAGCTATGGTATTGAAAAATAGGAATGATAGTTTCATTTTCCTCTATTGTAGCTTTACTTTATGAATTACATACTAGAATGAAAAGAACAATGAAGTAGAGTTTGAAGGTTACGTCACTGAATAACTGAGTGTGGCATTCTGTGTCAGATCTGAGGATGCTAAGAAAACAGATTTGAAGAAATAATTTGTATTCACTTCATGTATGTTCCTGGCAGGTGCTGTTGGCAGCAGCGGTCTGCACGAAAGCAGGAAAGGCTATTGTTTCTCGACAGTTTGTGGAGATGACCCGAACTCGTATTGAGGGCTTGTTAGCAGCGTTTCCAAAGCTCATGAACACTGGAAAACAGCATACATTTGTTGAAACAGAGAGTGTAAGATATGTCTACCAGCCTATGGAGAAACTGTATATGGTGCTGATCACTACCAAAAACAGTAACATCTTAGAAGATCTGGAGACCCTAAGGCTTTTCTCAAGAGTGGTAAGAGTCCTTTTGTAATGGTGGGTTATAGTTTTCTGCTTTAAATTTTCTCTATGAAACTGTTTATCCCCCAAAGCAGCTGCTACCTATCAGTTTGCATGCCGCATGCCTCCCACCCCTACCCCAGCAGTTTATTGCTACAGCTTCTTCCCTATTCATTCAGCACTTTGTGCCCTCCTAGACTAAGTATCCCAAAAGAGAACGTGC